>NC_134093.1:114268549-114581406 GCF_000715075.1 Nicotiana tabacum
TTCTATTTATACCAAACCGATGGGGACCCACCGACTTAACTTAGCACGGTCCGCAGAATTCTACCGCGTTTCGCACTTTTTACCTTTCGAAGAGCTGCTGCAAAATCCTGGGCGTGGTCCGCAGAAAATTGGGCGCGGCCGCGAATGTCACCACGGTTCACCAAATTATGAACGCGGACGCGAACTCAACTTCAGAGAGTTGATATTTTGGGTTCTTCAAGTATGCGTCCACGGTTAAAATATGCCACCGCGAAATGCTAACGCAGACTGCAAAAATTTGAGCGCGGTCCGCAAAATTCCCACACTTGGTCAGATCTTTCCCTGTCAAAGTCCTGCACTGCACGACCAATTCCTACACAAACTTCACAACTAGTTAGTCCAAAACAATGCCTAATCTAAGAAGAAAATCAAAAAGAAAGAAAAGAAAAAGAAAACATCACATAGGTTGCCTCCTAAGAAGCTCCTGATTTATCGTCGCGTCACGACGCATGTTACCTTTATCATGTGAAATTGATCAAGGCCACCACGTGGCTATCATCAAACTTACCGAGGTAGTGCTTCACTCGGTGACCATTAACTCTGAAGATTTCACCATTTTTGTTTTTCAAATCAAGAGCACCAAACGGAGTTACATGCACCACTACAAAAGGGCCACTCCATTTTGACTTGAGCTTCCTCGAAAACAGTCGTAACCGAAAGTTGAATAGAAGAACCAAGTCACCCTTCTTAAATTCTTTGTTACGGGCATATTTGTCATGTAAGTACTTCATCTTGTCCTTATACAAGGACGAGATGGAATAGGCATGAAACCGGAATTCATCAAGTTCATTGAGTTGCTCTACCCGGAGATTGGTTGCTATATCCCATTCAAGGTTTAACATCTTGAGCGCCCACATGGCCTTGTGCTCTAACTTAACCGGAAGATGAAATGCTTTCCCAAATAGCAACCGGTACGGAGACATACCAATTGGAGTCTTGTACACAGTTCTATAAGCCCACAAAGCATCATCAAGTTTCCTTGACCAATCCGTCCGGTTTGCATTGACAGTTTTTGATAATATGCTCTTTATATCCCTGTTGGAGACCTCAACTTGTCCACTAGCTTGGGGATGATAAGGGGTTGACACCTTATGATTGACACCATACTTGGAAAGTAAAGTGTCGAAGGCCTTGTTGCAGAAATGAGACCCCCCCATCACTGATGATCGCCCTAGGAGTGCCAAACCTTGTGAAGATATTTTTCTTTAAGAATGGCACCACACTCTGTGCCTCATTGTTGGGCAAAGCTACAGCTTGAACCCACTTGTAAACATAATCAACAACAACCAGAATGTAAGTGTTACCACAGGAACTCACAACTGGCCCCATGAAGTGTATGCCCCACACGTTAAAAATATCGATCTCAAGAATAGTGATGAGAGGCATTTCATCCTTCTTGGAAATTCCACCAGCTCTTTGGCATTCATAACACCTCTTAACAAGCTCACTTGTATCTTTATACAGGGTAGGCCAATAAAATCTACAGCTAAGAACGTTTGAAGCAGTTCTCGCCCCACCATGATGACCACCGTAGGGCGAGGAATGGCAAGCATCAAGAATATCCATTTGCTCCTCTTCCGGGACACATCTCCGGATCACACCATCATTGCAAATCTTGAAAAGATAGGGCTCGTCCCAATAATAATCTAAGCTGTCCCGTTTGAGTTTCTTCCTTTGGTTAGAAGAGAGCTCACTCGGGACAATGCCGGTCATAAGAAAGTTAGCCACATCGGCGAACCAAGGAATACCATTCAAAGACAAGGAGAAGAGTTGTTTATTCGAGAATGAATCATTAATTTCTAGGCCATCGTGGGGCCTCCCCTCCTCTTCTAAGCGGGAAAAGTGGTCCGCCACTTGATTATCACTTCCTTTTCTATCAATGATTTCAAGGTCAAACTCTTGAAGTAGAAGAACCCATCTCATCAACCTAGCCTTCGAATCCTTTTTTGTCATCAAGTAACGGAGTGCCGCATGATCGGTGTGTACAAATCACTTTGGCACCCATGAGATATGGCCTGAAATTTTCCATGGTGAAGACAATGGCTAATAACTCTTTCTCGGTTACCGTATAATTGACTTGGGCATCATTCATCGTTTTTCTTGCATAATAGACCGGATGAAATATCTTGTTGACCCTTTGCCCTAAAACCGCTCCCACAGCAACGTCACTAGCATCGCACATGAGCTCAAATGGTAAACTCCAATTGGGTGCGGTAATGATAGGACTGGTTGTCAATTTATACTTGAGAAACTCAAAAGCTTTCATGCATCTTCATTGAACACAAACTTTGCATCCTTTTGTAGCAGCTTACACAAGGGGTTCATCACTTTTGAGAAATCCTTGATGAACCTTCGGTAGAACCCCGCGTGCCCAAGAAAGCTCCTAACTCCCTTGACGGAAGTAGGAGGAGGGAGTTTTGAAATAATCTTCACTTTTTCCACTTCAATACCGTTCTTTGAGATCTTATGGCCGGGGACAATGCCCTCCTCGACCATAAAGTGGCATTTTTCCCAATTAAGCACTAGGTTGGTCTCTTCACATCGGGCCAACACTTTGTCAAGATTATCCAAGCATTCTTCAAATGAGTCCCCCACAATACTAAAATCATCCATGAACACTTCGAGGAAGTCCTCCACCATATCCGTAAATATTGCCATCATACACCGCTGAAAGGTAGCCGGTGCATTACACAAACCAAAAGGCATCTGTGAGAATGCAAATGTGCCATACAGATATGTGAAGGTGGTTTTCTCTCGGTCTTTCCGGTGCAATGAGAATCTGGTTGTACCCTGAGTATCCATCCAAAAAGCAATATTATGCACGCCCGGCTAGTCTGTCCAACATTTGATCAAGAAAGGGAAATGGAAAGTGCTCTTTTTGCGGGTCACTTTGTTCAGCTTTCTGTAGTCCATACATACCCTCCATCCGGTGACAGTACGAGTGGGGATCAACTCATTTTTCTTATTTGTGACCACAGTCATACCCCCCTTCTTCGGCACACATTGTACCGGTGAAGTCCATGAACTATCCGAAATAGGGTACAGAACCCCTGGATTAAGCCACTTGATAATTTCCTTCTTGACGACCTCTTGCATAGCCTCGTTCAACCTCCTTTGATGTTCCACGGAGGGTTTGGCATCATCCTCTAGTATAATTTTATGCATGCAAAAGGCAGGGCTTATACCCCGAATGCCAGCTAAAGTCCATCCAATTGCCCTTTTACTTCTTTGAAGCACCACAAGGGTGAGTCTACCTGCACGTTAGTTAGGCAAGCAGAAAGAATAACAGGTAATGTGGAAGAAGGACCTAAGAATTCATACATGAGGTGTGAAGGCAAAGGCTTCAACTCCAATGTTGGTGGCTCCTCGATTGAGGGCTTTGTTGGTGGAGTCTTCCGGTTTTCCAAATCCAAGAAAAGTTTACGGGGCCCATATGAGTAGGATCCCATTCCTTGCAACGCATTTGCACATTCAACCAAGCCTTCTTTCTTATCATCCTCATGGTTTAACAACACAGCTTCCAAAGGGTCTTCCACATTGATTATGGCACTCGTGTCATCAACTATCACCTCCGTCACAAGATCCACAAAAGAGCAAACTTCATTGCTATTTGGTTGCCTCATTGATTTGCACACGTGGAATATAACTTTTTCATCGCCCACTCGGAAGGTGAGTTCCCCTGCTTCCACATCAACCAATGCCTTCCCTGTTGCTAGGAAAGGTCTCCCCAATATTATAAGCGCCTCATAGTCGACTTCGCAGTCGAGAATCACAAAATCAGCAGGCAAAATAAACTTGTCGACCTGGACTAGAACATCATCAATAATACCAAGCGGCCTTTTCATTGTCTGATCTGCCATTTATATTCTCATGGAAGTAGCTCTTGGTTGCCCAATACCTAGTGTCTTGAACACGGAATATGGTATCAAATTAATACTTGCTCCCAAATCACACAAGGCTTTTGCAAAATCGGCGCTACCAATGGTGCATGGAATTGTAAAGGCACCGGGATCTTCAAGCTTTGGAGCCATTGAGTGCACAATGGAACTCACTTGATGAGTCATTTTGATGGTCTTACAATGCATATATCTCTTCTTAGTTACCAAGTCCTTCATGAACTTCGCATATCCCGACATTTGTTCGAGAGCGTCCGACGAAGGCACATTGATTGACAAACTTTTCATCATCTCAATAAAATTCTTGAATTGGTTTTCATTATTTTGCTTTGCAGGCCTTTGAGGATACAGTGGAGAAGTCCTTGGCAAAAGGGGCCTTGGCTTTAGGCACTACCGTTTCTGGTATGTCTATCATGTGTTCCCTCGACGGGTTCACATCATTTTGAGTCTCCTCCATGTTGTCATAAATATTGATCCTTACTTCATCATTCACATTCTCATCATTGGCTTGAATCTCATCATCTTCTTGCAACACAACATCATCACTCACAATCTTCTTTGGTTTAGAGGTACTTGCATCTCCACCTCTACTGCTTCTTGTGGTCACCGCCATAGCATGGCCTGTATTGTTCCCACCCTTCGAGTTTACTACCGTATCACTTGGTAGTGCCCCCTTAGGGCGAGTATTCAATGCTTGAGAAATTTGACCCATTTGTACTTCCAAGTTGCGAATAGAGGTAGTATGAGAGGCTATTTGGTCATCGGAGCCAGCATTCCTTTCCATCATTTGTTTGAACATACTCTCTATCCTCCCCATCTCATTGTTTGAAGAACTTTGTCCTTGAGACGAATATGGAGGCAGATTGTTGGGTTGTTGATACATTGGGGGCCTTTGAAAGCCCGACCCTCGGTTTCCTTGATTATTATTATTCCAACCCCCTTGGTTTCCATTGCCGCCCCAATTGTTATTGTTGTTCCCCCAATTCTGATTGTTGTTCCCCCAATTGTTCGAGTTGTTGTTGTTGCCATTGTTCCAATTCCCTTGGCCTTGGTTGCCCCAATTTTGATTGTTCCCTTGCGATCTCCATTGTTGATTTGGAGCATTGCTCCGTTGACCTTGGTAGTTATTGGCATATAACACTTCCTCACTTTTGTCATCATAAGAATCGTCTTGATTGCAACCACTACCACTTTGCTCATATTGATCTTGATTGTTTTGCACTTGTTGACCACGCTGTCTCCTCTTGTTAACCATGACATTTACCCCTTCCATGGCATGTACTTGCTTTGTCCCTTGAACTTGCTGAAGCTGGGCCTTTGCTAACTGATTCATAGTAGTTGTCAACTCGGCTATGGCTTGTCCGTGATCATGAAGTTCCTTGTGAAAATGGATGACATTAGGGTCACCCTGAGGAACATTTGCCCAACTCTGCCAAGCTGAGGATGTGTCAGCCATCTCATCAAGTATGTCATAAGCATCGGCATAAGGCATTTTCATAAAATTTCCCCCAGCTAGCTGATTCACCACACACTGGTTGGTCGTGTTGATGCCCCTATAGAATGTCTGCTGAATCATTGCTTCAGTCATATCATTGTTTGGGCATTCCTTGGCCATTGCCCGGTATCGCTCCCAGATTTCATGTAGGGGTTCATTAGGTTCTTGTTTAAAGGCTAAGATCTCGTCCCTCAATGCTGCCATAAGACCCGGTGAGAAAAACTTGGCTGTAAACTTTTCTGCGAACTCATCCCACGTGTGTATGGAGTGGTTGGGTAGCCTCTCAAGCCAGTCCAAAGCTTTCCCTCTAAGTGAAAATGGGAAAAGTCTCAATCTCAGAGCGTCCTCTGACACGTTCGTCTGCTTGCTCCCCCATTATGTGTCTACAAAACCCTTTAGATGCTTGTATGCATTCTGATGAGGAGCTCCAGTGAAGAAGCCCCTTTGCTCCAATAGGGTCAGTATGACATTTGTAATTTGAAAATTGCCTGCCCGAATCCGAGGCGGGATAATTGCACTTGCGTAACCTTCATTGGGTAGCACCCGGTGTGCTGCCCGTGGAGGAGGTGGGGGAGGGTTTGGAATGTTGTCATTAGCCTGGCGGCCTCTTCTTTGGACCTGAGGTTCTAGATTAACCTCATCCTCACCATTGTCATCTACCTCCTCCCTTGGAAGAACATGTCCGATAGCATCATTATGAGCCATTTGGTACCTAAAGCGATTGATACACAAAAGTTAGAAAAACAGAAGGAAAGAAAAACAAGAAACACAAATAGTTAGATAGATAGCCAACACCGTCTAACTCCCCGACAATGGCACCAAAAAGTGATCTAGGCCAAACCTACACCACTATAGAGTAACGAGGATGGTCGATGTAGTTTTACTCAACGAGGTCGGGATCGATTTCCATAGGGAGTTAATTTTGCTTGGAGTTGGTTATCTAACTTATCTAGATGTGCTTGTTGTTCCTAATTGCACTTCCAAACATTGTTGCGATTGATTCTATTCTAATTTTATACTATTGTATGCTAAGTGTAAGCTAAGTACAATATTTTTGGTGAATGTTTTCAAGTGTTAAAAGGCACTAGGGAAGTGACTTCCACCTAGGTGAGTATCTAATGGGTATCAAGAATCTAGGACAAGCTTGTTATGATTGGGGCCGTGATATAACCATCACACATAAGTGCTCACTCTATACCTCTCGGTAGTTTGAGTGACCTTGCCCGATTTGGCTTTCTCAAGCCCAAATGGGTGTTCGTACAATACAAGTGAAATTGGCTCACGTTGGGTATTACTATCTCTAGGTTTAACCCTTTAATTGGGGCTATCAGTCTCTTGAGTTCACCCCAATTCCTTGTTAGCTTAATTTTCCTAGACTTAGTCCCTATTTCTCAAGAAGAGCCTAAGTCATAAAGGTACGAGTCAGTGTTTGCAACCACTAATTCTACAATTTTAGCATGAATTAGGCTAAATATCACTAACCCATAAACAATTAAGCCCTAAAATTCAAGACCCATTAAATACCCACACTAGGGTTGGGTCACAACCCTAGCTATGGGGTCTAGCTACTCATAATAACAGTAGAAATCAAAGATAAAAATGAAATATAAGCCATAATATTAAAGTACAAGATGAAAATCTAAAGTTTGAAGGTAAATCTACTCTAAAATTGCCCAAAAAGGGAAAAATCAGCCGTTCACTTGCTCTCCTCAACAAAACTTAACCTAAGATTGATAAAAGGATCTATTTATACTAGGCAAAAAATTTCAGTCAAAAATGCCCCTGCGGAGGTTTTTTCGGACGCGTAATTCTGACCGCATCCGGGCCTGGGCTTTCGCGGCCGCGTAATAGTGAGCGCGGTCCGTGTTTCTTCATATCTGGGCTTGGGTAGATCTTCGTTTTGTGGACCGCGTAATGTTCACCGCGTCCGCGTGAGATTCCTTCGAGGCTGCGTAATTTGGATGCGGACCGCCTTCTTTATTTATGCCCATCTTGCAAAGTCTCTGAACCTCGACAAACACTGTACGCTAAATTCCAACCGCGGCCGCGCCAGTCACTTTGCGGTTGCGTCTTTCTGCAGCTCTCAGCGATTAATTTTAGTGCTCAAAACAGCCTCTCTGATTCTCTATTTCGCGGTCCGCGGAATAATGGCCGCCTCAGCGATGATAATTTTGCGGCCGCCCTTTTCTATCGCGGTCTGCGTTCCACAGTATTTGTCCAGACTTTATTTATGTTCAAGTTTGACTCCTTTATGAGTTGGTTATGTCTTCTTTGGCTTATTTCGAACAAAACACTGCAAGCAAGCACATTAAGTTACTTTCCGGAAATACCTTCACGCATTTTTGGCCCAAAACCTAAGTAAAAGAGAGCAAATAATAGGCTAAAATCCCTACTTATCAGTTAGGCGGGATACTTACTGGGTACATATTCTTTATGTACTCATACTACACTTCTATACTTAATTGTACAGGATATGAGGCTGGTGCATCTAGTTACCCGCCCAACGCGCATTCTTGATCTTGCGCCGAGATTCCGAGCCGTTCAGCAGCATGCCAGAGTATCTCTTTTGTTTTTATCTGTCTATTCTGTTTAAGACAGTAGGATAGTCATCTTTTATATATTCTACTAGTTGCCTACACACTTGTGACACCATATCTTGGCACGTATTAGTAACCTTTGATTTTTGGGTTGTAATTCAATAATTATAACTGCTTTTAGATGTTTCTGATTGTTGGCCTTAAAAATCCTTTATTTACCAAATGTTTTAAAATAAGTAAAGCTAAATAGGAAATCACTAAGTTGTTTACTGTTGGCTTGTCCGGCAACGGTGCTGGACGCCATCATGGCCTGACATGGAGTTGGGTCATGACAATATGGTATCGGAGCACTAGGTTCATGTAAGTCTCACAAGTCATGGGTAGGCCTAATAGAGTCTTGCGGATCGGTACAGAGATGTCCGTACCTATCTCCGAGAGGCTATAAGGTGTTAGGAAACTACTCTTTATTCATCTCATATCGTGCAATTGATGGTATACTAAGTTTCTTCCTTCTATTCTCTCACAGATGGTGAGGACATGTACTGCGGACGTTCCAAACCTGGGAGGAGCTGCTCCCCCCCGTTGCTAGAGGCCAAGGTAGAGGCCGAGGGAGGGCATCGGACCAAGGTAGGGGACGAGGGCGACCCAAAGCTGCCCCAGTAGCACCACCAGCTGATCCGGTGGAGGATCCCATTATTGAGGAGCATGGCGAGGTGCCTGCCGTAGAGCCAGCCACAGTAGATTTCATGATAGCACCGGGCTTTCAGGAGGTCATGGGCCGTATGATGAGGTTCATGGACACTATGACTCAGGCTGGTTTATTTCCAGCGGACCCAGCCACATCTCAGGCAGGAGGGGGAGCACAGGCCCCTACTGCTCAGGCTCCTGGGCACGCAGCTACGGTATATCATACTCCGGCTGCACTACCCATGGGCGGAGCTCAGCCAGTTATGACAGCTACACCTGATCCTAGTCTGATTGCGGACGGTGATCCGCAAAAGTTATTGGATAGATGGACTAGATTACTCCCTCCTGTCTTCGGGGGCGATCGTCATGAGGATGCCCAGGATTTTATTGATAGGTGTAGGGACGGACTGCACAACATTAGGATACTAGAGTCTCATGGGGTTGAGTTCACTACTTTCCAGCTGGAGAGCAGGCCCCGTAGATGGTGGCAGTCTTATCTTATTGGTAGACCAGCAGGTTCTCCTCCCATGACTTGGAGCCAGTTCACACAACTTTTCCTGGATAGGTATATTCCACCCTTTGAGAGGGAAGAGTTACGATATCAGTTTGAGCAGCTTAAGCAGGGTCAGATGTCAGTGACCGACTATAGGCAAGGTTTTCTGAGTTGTTTTGCCATGCACTTATGATACTTCCTACGGACGCAGAGAGAGTGCAGAGATTTGTTGCGGGGTTGCACCCCAATATTCGGGCTAGTATGGCCTTTGAGGTTGAGATGGGTACTGGTTATCAGCTAGTAGTAGAGATTGCTCGGAGGATTGATAACTACCGCTAGAGGGGTAGAGAGTAGATGCAGTAGGACAAGAGGGCCCGTTTCTTTGGAGAGTTTAGAGGTGCCCCGGCTAGAGGTAGAGGTCATATCGGGAGGGGTCAGCCTAGTAGGCCCACATATTCAGCACCACCACCTCCTCGGGGTGCTCTGGCATGACCCTATTTTAGTGCTATGCCAGAGAGTTCTTATCACCCACTAGTTCATCGGGGTTCTTCCAGTGCTTATTTTAGCGCCATGCCAGAGAGTTCATGCGCCGGGTCACATGAAGAGATCCTGCCCCAGGCTTCGGGGCAAGGCAGTACAGCCGGGTCAGTAGCCCATGATTTCAGCTCTTGCAGCCGCACTAGCCATCTAGCCGCCCAGAGGCGGGGGTAGAGGCCATCCTAGAGGTGGAGGTCAGGCAGGCGGGGGCCAGTTAGGCGGTGCCCCAGCTAGATTCTATGCGTTTTTGGCCAGACCATATGCAGTGGCCTCAGATGCCGTGATCACATGTATTATTTTTGTCTGCGGTAGGGATGCTTCAGTGTTATTTGATCTAGGACCTACCTATTCATATGTATCATCTCTGTTTGCTTATTTCCTGGATGTTCCTCATGAGTTCTTGGGTACTCTTGTTTATGTGTCCATTCCTGTGGGCGATTCTGTGGTTGTGGATCGGATCTATCAGTCTTGTGTGGTCACATTCTATAGTTACGAGACTAGGGCGAACCTTCTGTTTCTTGATATGACCAACTTTGAGGTCATCCTGGGTATGGATTGGTTATCTCCATACCACTCCATCCTTGATTGTCATGCCAAGACTATTACCTTAGCGATGCCAGAATTACCGAGATTAGAGTGGAAGAGTTCCTCGGTTAGTACAACTAGTCGGGTCATCTCTTTTCTGAAGGCTCGACATATGGTCGCGAAGGGTTGTTTGGATTATCTAGCTTATGTTCGGGACACGACTGCAGAGTCTCCGACGTTTGGTTCAGTTCCAGTAGTCCGGGAGTTCGCCGATGTGTTTCCTTCTGACCTTCCAGGCATGCCGTCAGATCGTGATATTAATTTCTGTATTGATTTGGTTCCAGGCACCCAGTTTATATCTATCCCACCGTACCGTATGGCTTCGAAAGAATTGAAGGAACAACTAGAGGACTTGTTAGCAAAGGGGTTTGTGAGACCAAGTGTATCACCTTGGGGTGCACCAGTGTTAGTTGTGAAGAAGAAAGATGGGACTATGCGGATGTGCATTAATTACCACCAGTTGAACAAGGTTACCATCAAGAACAAGTACCCGCTGCCGCGTATCGATGATTTGTTTGACCAGTTGCAGGGTGCTAGGGTGTTTTCTAAGATCGACTTGAGATCGGGGTACCATCAGTTGAAGATCCGGGACTCAGATGTTCCGAAAACTGCCTCTCGTACCAGATATGGTCATTATGAGTTTCTAGTGATGTCCTTCGGCTTGACTAATGCCCCAGCGGTGTTCATGGATTTGATGAACAGAGTATTTGGGCATTATATTGATTCCTTTGTTATTTTCTTCATTGATGACATCTTGATTTACTCACGTCGCCTGGGGGAGCATGAGCAGCATTTGAGAGTGGTACTTCAGACATTGCGAGAACAAGAGCTATATGCTAAGTTCTCCAAATGTGAGTTTTGGCTAGAGTCTATGGCATTCTTGGGGCATGTTGTATCAGGAGAGGGTATTAAAGTGGATCCCAAGAAGATTGAGGCAGTTCAGAGTTGGCCTCGTCCCACTTCGGCGACTGAGATTAGGAGTTTCTTGGGGTTAGCAGGCTATTATCGCCGGTTTGTGGAGGGCTTTTCATCCACTACAACACCTTTGACTAGATTGACCCAGAAGGGTGCCCCGTTTCGTCGGTCCGATGATTGTGAGGCGAGCTTTCAGAAGCTCAAGACAGCCTTAACTACAACACCAGTTTTAGTGTTGCCTTTTGGTTCGGGGATGTATACTGTATATTGCAATGCTTCACGCATTGGCTTGGGTTGTGTATTGATGCAGGAGGGGCGAGTTATTGCATACGCTTCACGTCATCTGAAGTCCCATGAGAAGAATTATCCTGTGCACGATTTGGAGTTAGCCGCGATTGCTCATGCTCTTAAGATATGGAGGCATTATCTGTATCGGGTGTCATGTGAGGTTTATACTGATCATCACAGCTTACAGTATTTGTTCAAGCAAAGGGATCTCAATTTGAGGTAGCGTAGATGGCTCAAGTTACTGAAGGATTATGACATCACCATTCTTTATCATCCGGTCAAGGCAAATATGGTCGCGGATGCCTTAAGCAGGAAGGCAGAGAGTATAGGTAGCTTGGCATTTATTTCAGCGGAGGGGAGGCCACTAGCTTTGGACATTCAGTCCTTGGCTAACAGACTTGTGAGGTTGGATATTTCAGAGCCCAGTCGAGTTCTTGCATGTGTTGTTGCTCAGTCTTCATTATTGGGGCAGATCAATGCCCGACAGTTTGATGATCCGCACTTGGCAGTTCTTAGAGAGATGGTACTACAGGGTGGTGCCAAGGAGGTTTCTATTGGCGATGATGGTGTTATGCGACTCTAAGGCCGTCTATGTTTCCTAATGTCGATGGCTTGAGGGAGAGGATTCTAGAGAAGGGACACAGTTCTCGGTATTCTATTCATCTAGGTGCTACGAAGATGTATCATGACCTGAGACAACACTATTAGTGGCGACGGATGAAGAAAGACATAGTGGAGTATGAAGCTAGGTGTCTAAATTGCCAGCAGGTCAAGTATGAGCACCAAAGGCCAGGTGGCCTACTTCACCAGATGACTATACCTGAGTGAAAATGGGAGTGCATCACTATGGACTTTGTAGTTGTATTGCCGCGGACCTTGCGGAAGTTTGATGTAGGTTG
This sequence comes from Nicotiana tabacum, assembly GCF_000715075.1. Taxonomy (NCBI): domain Eukaryota; kingdom Viridiplantae; phylum Streptophyta; class Magnoliopsida; order Solanales; family Solanaceae; genus Nicotiana; species Nicotiana tabacum. The sequence goes on from NC_134093.1 coordinate 114,280,921, forward strand.
GGTCATTGTCGACATATTGACAAAGTCGGCACACTTCATTCCAGTTGTGACTACATATACTTCAGAGAAATTGGCCCAGGTTTATATTAGGGAGATAGTTCGGTTGCACGGTGTGCCTGTTTCCATCATATCAGATAGAGACCCTCAGTTCACTTCACATTTCTGGAGAGCCATACAGAGTGAGTTGGAGACCCGTGTAGAGCTCAGCACAGCATTTCATCCACAGAATGACGGGCAGTCAGAGCGGATAGTTCAGATATTAGAAGACATGCTGAGAGCATGTGTGATTGACTTTGGGGGACAGTGGGATTAGTTTTTGCCTTTGGCTGAGTTTGCTTACAACAATAGTTATCAGTACAGCATCGAGATGGACCCATTTGAGGCTTTATATGGTTGGCAATGTCGTTCTCCCATCGGGTGGTTTGAGCCCGGTGAGGCTAGGTTATATGGTACTGATCTGGTGAAGGATGCCTTGGAAAAGGTATAGTTGATTCAGGAGCGACTTCACACAGCACAGTCCAGACAGAAGAGTTACGCGGATTAGAAGGCGCGTGATGTATCATTAATGGTAGGCGAGAAGGTTCTCTTGAAAGTCTCGCCGATGAAGGGTATTATGAGATTCAGAAAGAAGGGCAAGTTGAGCCCAAGGTTTATAGGGCCATTTGAGGCGTTGAGGCGAGTTGGGGAGGTTGCTTATGAGCTTCCTTTACCTCTCAGCCTATCCGGGGTTCATCCAGTTATTCATGTGTCTATGCTCCGGAGGTACCATGCCGACCTGTCGCATGTATTAGACTTAAGCACTATTTAGCTAGATGAGAGCTAGGGCTATGAGGAGGAGCCAGTTGCTATTGTTGCTAGGCAGGATCGCCAGTTGAGGTCCAAGAGGATTTCCATGGTAGAGGTTCAGTGGAGGGGCCAACCAGTCGAGGAGGCGACCTGGGAGTCCGAGATGGACATGCGGAGCAGATATCCACACTTATTCAGCACTTCAGGTATGAATCTAAACCCGTTCGACGACGAACGTTTGTTTAAGAGGTGGAGAATGTAACGACCCAACCAGTTGTTTTGCTTTCTAGAACCCCGTTCCCCTAAATAAGACTTCCCGTACATGCTTTTACTAATTTATGACTTGCGGGGATGGTTGGTTCGGGATTTGGAAGAGTTTAGGGTGGAATCAGAACACTTGGTTCCTTAAGGTTGGCTTGAAAGGCCAAGTTTGACTTCGGTCAACATTTTGCGTAAATGACCTCGGAATCAGGATTTGATGGTTTCAGTAGGTTCGTATGATGATTCCGGACTTGGGCGTATGTTAGGATCAGGTTTTGGATGACCCGGGAGCGTTTTCGCGCCCAAGAGTAAAAGTTGGTTCTTGAAGGTTTTAGAAGTTCTTTAAAATTTGGTTTGGAGCGGGTTTTGGTAATATCGAGGTCCAAACAGAATTTCGAGATCAGGAATAGTTCCGTAGTGTCATTTAAGACTTGCACGCAAAATTTGGGGTCATTCTGTGTAGTATAAGTATGTTTCGACGCATTTGAAGTAGATTGAAGGACTTGAAGTTCTTAAGTTTGATTCAATTGGTTTTAGGGTGTGATTCTTAGTTTTAATGTTGTTTCGGGCGTTCCGAGAGTTTGAGCGAGTCCGTTTTCTAATTTCAAACTTGTTGGTACGTTCGGACGGGGCTCCGGGTGCCCCGAGTGTCAATCGGACGAGGCTCGGACCAAGTTGGAATTGGGAAGCCAAAGCTGAAGCTCCAGCTGCTGTCATAATCGCACCTACGCTTGGTCAGCTGCAGGTGTGAGCCCCATGATCCCAGATGCATCCCAGCATAGGCTGCCCAGCCATCGCAGAAGCGGAAGAAGGACCGCACCTGCGAAAGCGCAGGTGCGAAGGCAGGCATCGCAGGAGCGGGCAGTGTCGCAGATGCACGTAGTTTGTCGCTAATGCGTGCATGTAGGTGCGATCACCTGGGCGCAGAAGCGAGATGAGGCAGTCTAGATTTGGTCCGCACTTGCGCGAGTTGTCCGCAAAAGCGGAATCGCAGGTGCGCCAATTTAACCGTAGGTGCGGAAGTCACTGAAGGGTAGTGATGTTTTAAATCGGGGTTTGAGCACTTTTGCTCACTTCTTATTCTTCTTGGGGGAGATTTTGGAGCTGGTTAGAGAGGGGATTTCCATCAACTAGTTGAGGTATGTAATTCCTATCAAATGTGAGTTAAATACATGGTTTATGGGTAGGTTATAACATGTAAATTAGTGAAAATTATGGGTTTAGATGAAAACAGAGGTTTTTGATAAAAAATGAGATTTAACCACGAAATTCGTTATGAAATTTAGTAAAATTCATATATTTATGTTCCTAAGGTTATGGGTAACAACTTTCTTTAAACATTTCCGGAATCCGGGCACACGGGCCTGGGGGTGAATTTTAGGAATCTTGCAATTTAGGTTGGGTAATCTCTTAAATGGTGGAATTATGAACTTTTGAGCATAGATTATTAGTTTATGTAATGTTTGACTAGCTTCGAGTCGTTTGGCGTCAAATTTGGGGGTTTAAGCGCGTTCTTGAATTGGGAAGTAGGCCTTGAGACGATGCCTTGTTGATATTGTTATTGCTTTATGTATATTGTTTGTCTTGAGAAGGGCAGAATGGAGTGTGCTTATTAAATGTATCAAAAGGAATTGGAATTGAGGATTGATTCCAATTCCAATGTGGCGAGACAAGGTGGGATGTGTCAGGGATTGATTTGTTATGATTCGTGGCCTGGGGGCATTCTTGTTGTTGATATTTGTGTAGTGGTATACGTACATGTGTGAGCTTTAGCTTGTGAAAGCTATGAGAAAATATTTTACGTGATGTCCGTTCTTTTTCCTTATGCTTATTTGCTGATATGGACTATGGTAGGACACTTGCACAAGCATATACGTAGTTAAGCACTCATATCGGATAAGAGGTGTTCTTGATATTGTTGAGCATAGATGCTCACCCTAGTTTATTTGCCTTGTATGTGAAAATGGCTCTATTGGCACGTGAGTCGTCAGTGCGGCTATAAGGTGTTATGAGGGCACAACATGCCAAGCGTTAGGGTTTAGGTATTGAGACCCGTGAGTTGTGATTTGTCTGAGGTTCGGTACCTCGTGGAGTTGTTGACTAAAACCTGATGTAAAAGCGGTTGTAGTTGCTGAGTTATTACTTGTCCTTGCTGTATTTGTGATTCCGGATTTAGGTTGTTTTCCATTCACTTTGTCTGTGTCATATTCATGATATTCCGCTGATACTCATTGTTTCCTTCCTTATTGCCATTACTATATTGTGAGCCATATTGCATAGTCTTTATGTAGACATCATACTTCTGTTGTTCATATACTTATACCTATTCAGTTTATTATACCAGTAGGTGTCTTGACTGTTCCTCGTCACTACTCCACCGAGGTTAGTCTTGATACTTACTGGGCACCACTGTGGTTTGCTCATTCTACACTTCTGCACATTTTTGTGCAGATCCAGGTACTTGTTCGTTAGCTACCTGTGTGGACTTTGCTGTGGAGACTCAAGGTAAACCTGCTGCCGCGTTCGCAGGCTTCAGAGTCACCTTCAAGTTTTCATTTTGCACTTTTTATTCCTATTTATGGACAGTTGTATTTAGAGGTTCTCTAGCAAACACTCTGTAGAGCTTATGACTTGTACTACCGATTTTGGGAATTGTAAGAGATTCTATTTAAATAATGTTGTTGTTTCAATTAATGTTAGGCTTGCCTAGTCCCTAATATTAGGTGCCATCACGATACCCAAATGGAGGGGAAATTGGGGCGTGACAAATTGGTATCACAGCTCTAGGCTCATAGGTGCTACGAGTCATAAGCGAGTTTAGTAGTGTCTCACGGATCGGTACGGAGACGTTTGCACTTATCTTTGAGAGGCTACAAAACTATTAGGACAATCTCACTTCTTTGATTCCTATCGTACGAGCTTATTGATCTCGGAGTTTGAACTTTTATCATTCCATTCTCTCACAGATTGTGAGGACACGAGCTGCAGTTATCGATGACGCTGCTCCCGGAGTAGGTATCGCTAGAGGCAGAGGTAGAGGCCGACGAGGAGTAAGTGTCACAGCCAGAGCACCTACCAGAGCAACAGTTGAGGAGCCGCCAGTAGTTCCAGTTGGGGAGCAGGTACCAGAGGCGCCTGTTGTTACCCCCGGACTTCAGGAGACCTTAGCACAGTTCTTGAGCATGTTTGGTACATTGGCTCAGGCGGGGTTGATTCCGGTTGCACCAGCTACTTCACAAACTGGGAGAGGAACCCAGACTCCCGCCGCCCACACCCCAGAGCAATGAGTTCATATTAGTCAGGTTCCAAGTGTCATGGTGACACAACTTGTGGTTCCAGTTCAGCCCATGGTCAGGGCAACAACATCTGAGTAAGAGCAGCTTAGACTTGCAAGGTTCAAGAAATATGAACCTCCAACATTTAGTAGTTTGGCTTCAGAGAGTGCACATGGTTTTCTGGAGGAGTGTCACCGCATTCTCCATACTAAGGGTATTGTGGAGACGAGCGGGGTTGATTTTACTACGTTCCAGCTCAGGAGAGCAGCTTATTAGTGGTGGCAGGCATATGATTTGGGTAGCCCAACCGAGTTAGCTTCACTTATATGAGTTCAGTTTTCAGAGATATTCCTGAGAGAGTTTGTACCTCAGTCCCTTCAAAATTCATGGCACGTGGAGTTTGAGCAGCTGCGCTAGGGCACTATGTCAGTGTCAGAGTATGCTGTGTGATTCAGTGATTTGGCCAGGCATGCACCTGCTTTGGTCGCCACAGTTAGAGAGCGTGTCCGTAGATTCATTGAGGGACTCAAGCATGATATTTGGTTCAGCATGGCTCGTGAGTTAGAGTCAGATGTTTCGTTTCAGCAGGTGGTAGGGATCACTCGTCGAGTAGAGGGAATGTGGGATCAAAAGAGAAAAGATAGGCGAGGCCTTGAGAGAGAGTACAGGCAAGATGATGAGAGAGAGGATAGGGAGGTGAGGATGCCTCGTAGACTGGAGATATCTACTGGTCCTTATTTTGGAGGCAGGGTACGACATGGTAGAGGTTTTGTGGGTCAGCCAGTTCAGTTTGCACTTCAGGCTTCGCACAGTGTTTCAGGTGCTCATGGGTCTCAGAGTACCCGCACCGCATAGTTCCCACAGCCACGTCGGCAGAGAGGTTGCTTCGATTGTGGAGATACCATCCATAGGTTGAGAGATTGTCCTACACTTCGGACAAATGTGTCACAACGGGGTATTCAGGCGAGTAGAGGGCACCCAAGAGGGGAAGGCCCATCCCGTTGATGTGTCTCATATAGTAGGCTGGAGGTCGCTGCGCCAGATGATGTCATACATGTATGCTTTTGATTTGTTACAGAGGGACACCATTCGTATTTTGATTCAGTTCTGCTTATCGGGGCGAGTTCCCCTATTTGTTATCCCAACTATGGGTGAGTTCATGACTTAGTATTATGTTTAGGTATTTACCCATGTTGGGAGACTCTATGAGTGGTAGCCCGTGTCTATCATTTGTTTCTATTCATTATTGAGAGTTTCGAGGCTAGAAGTGAATTCATGTTGTCTATTATGGCAGGTTTAATATGATTCCTGAGTAATTTGGTTACGATTTGTGATTTGATACTCTACCAGGGTGAGAGTTTAGTAAGTGTTGTGATTTTATTGGCAGAATTGAGTTAGTGGGAGATTTCAATTGGTATGATGTGTATTTGGCTTGTGATTCAGAGTTGAGGGTGAGACCCTCACGATTCCATGTGATTTGATATGTTTGAGCCGGGCTGCGTGCCGCGGTGGCAGGTTATACCAGGATGAGATCCTTATGATTTGTTCATGTACTTTGATTTTTCCTTTTTAATTGATTCTAGTATGGTACTGTTAGAGAGTTGTGCCTGTTAGACTTGTTTGATATTTCCCTTATGTGTTTCTCTTTACATATTCAGTCATTTGCATTATGTGCTTCTTGAGTTTTAGCTTGCGGGGTGTGTGCCGGTGGTGTTAGTTGTGACTTGTTGATTCGAGTGTATAGTTAAGAGGTCTTCATGTTTCTTGCATCGTTGTCAGTATTGTGGAGGTTTGAACAGGGTTCTAACGGATATGAGGCTAATTGCCGGTGCTGGTGTTGATTATGAGCACCTATTATGATCAGAAATATTATTGTGGGCCTATGTGTAGTATGTCTTGTTGTGTGGTCGTACCTTGTGGGTATATGCATGAGGTGTTACAGCTGGTTGAGACTGATACCGGTTATGGATTTAGAATCGGGTCTTTTGAAGATAAATGGAAGGTGAGAATTTTGACTCTAAGGCTTATCGGTGTTGATAGAAAGGATAAATTACAGTTTTGATGGTGTCGTCAGGCTTATGTGGATTGGGGTGATGTGGCGTCCCTCGCGAGTGTATGTTGGATATGTACTTTCAGTGATTTAAAGACTTCGAGGCGATTCTTAGCACGTTCGAGGATGAACGTTTGTTTAAGAGGGGAAGGATGTAACAACCCGGCCGGTCGTTTTTAGAATGTAAGTCCCGTCCGGCGGTATAAAGCTTTGAGGAGCTTCGTATTATGTGTATTGACTTGTGTGCATGGTTGGTTTCAATTACCGGATGATTCAGAGTGATTTGGGACACTTATTCCCTAAAACGGAAGCTTAAGTCTTAGGATTTTGACCGTAGTTGGAACTATGTGAAAACGACTCTGGAATGGAGTTTCGTCTGTTCCGTTAGCTCCGTTGGGTGATTTTGGACTTAGGAGCGTGCCCGGACTGTAAATCTAAGGTCTGTAGCTGATTTAGGCTTGAAATGGCGAAAGTCGAATTTTTGGAGATTTGGACCGGAAGTGAACCTTTTGATATCGGGGTCATAATACGATTCTGAGAGTTGGAACAACTCCATTATGTTATTTGGGACTTGCCTGCAAAATTTGATGTCATTCCGGGTTGATTTGATAGGTTTCGGCATGGGTTTTAGAAGTTGGAAGATTTGAAAGTTTATAAGTTCGATTCATGGTGTGATTCATAGTTTCAATATTGTTTGATGTGATTTGAGACCTCAAACGAGTCCGTGTTAGGTTATGGAACTTGTTTGTGTGTTTAGACGGGGTCCCGGGGGCCTCGGGTGTGTTTCGGATGGGCCACGGGTCATTTTCTCCTATTTTGAACTGCTATTTTGTGTCATCTGATGTTCTTCTTCGCGATTGCGAAGTGCCTTTCGCGTTCGCGTAGTGTTCTGCTGTCCCGCCAAAAATATTTCCTCTTCACATTCGCGTCACGTTCGCGAAGGTTTGCCTTTTTCCTTTTTCATGTTCGCATCCTTCTTTTTGCGTTCGCGCAGTAGGAACCAGGCCCCAAGCGCTGGTATCATTTACTCTTCGCGTTCGCGTGTCCTCTTCGCGTTCACGTAGGTTCATGTCCTTTGTGCTTCACGTTCGCTTCCCTTCGCTCGCGTTCGCAAAGGCTCTTCTGGCAGCCTTTATTTTTCTTCTTCGCGAACGCAAGCCTTTCTCCGCATTCGCGATGCTTAAAAACCTGGGCAGACTTATATCGTTTCCAAAACGGGGGTGTTACCATTTTATAAAAAATGTGAGTTGGGAGCTCGGATATGGACGAGATTTTGAGGGAGTTTTAGAGATATCGATTGGGTATTGAATCTACACTCCATTAATCTATCATTAATTTCCTCTTTAATTTTGAATTTTTGGGGTTGAAATTGGGAAAAATTGGAAGAACTTTGAGTTTTGAATAAAGATTTCAAGTTTTGAAAGGGGATTTGTGGTCGACTTTGAGTAATTCTTATATGGTTGGACTCGTGAGTGAATGGGTGTTCGTATTTTGAGATTTTTACCCGATTTTGAGACGTGGGCTCGGGTCGACTTGTTAGGGCGAATTTCGGAATTTTTGTTAAAATATTGATTTCATTAATTAGATGAGTCTATTATGGTTGTATTCATGATATGAAATTGTGTTTGGCTAGATTTGGACCATTCAGAGTCGGATAATTGTGAAAAGGCATTCTTACAGACTGATAGAGCTTGGTTCGAGGTAAGTATCTTGCCTAACCTTGTGTGGGGGATTTTTCCGTTAGGATTTGAGTCTTCTATGTTGATTGTAGTCCATGTACGCGAGGTGACGAGTGCGTACTCAGACGTATTTGTGAAAACTTGGACTTTTAGGATTCTTAGGTCCTTATATTCACCGAGTATGAAGTTGTTCTTGATATGATTAAGTTCCTATTTACTAGTTTCACCTCTACATGCTTTAATTAGAATTAATTGCTTTAGGATTCACTTTTATTTGACTTAACTGAAGATTTTACCTCTTCTATTGTCATGCTATCTTTTCATATCTGCTTATATTTATTTGGAATTATTATTATCTCATCCTATAATTGTTCAGTCTTAATTGAGGTTATGATTATCCTTACGCTGCTTATCCTTAATTGATTTTTGAATATCATTTGTAATTTCGCAACCTTAAAAGAAGTTTAGATATCCTATATCTTAGTCGACTTGTTTTATTTGGAATTATCTGACTCGTATTAGCTTCCCTGTTGTTGACATGTATATTGTGGGATCGTTGCTACATATTAGTTTTTCCCTTGTTGAGCTATTCTCTTTACGCCTATCATTCTTTACTGTGGTTATTTCTTGTGAATTGGTTATACCGTTTCTTGTGATTTAAAGTTCTTGAGTCGATTTACTTGTCGTACTTTGTATTATTTCCATTGTTGCTGTTGTACTTGTTGTGGTGATGCACGAGGTTTCTGCCGTGCGGTTGTTATTATTATGATGCACGAGGTTTCTGCCGTGCGGTTGTTGTTATGGGGTTGTACGAGGTTTCTGCCATGCTATTGTTACTATTGATATTTTCACATGCGGCGTGACAAGGAGGGATATATATATATATATATATATGTGAGTTGCACATGTGGCGAGACAAGGTGGGAATATTATTATGCACGTGTGGCGAGACAAGGCGAGAATTCACTTTACTATTGCACACGCAGCGAAACAAGGTGGGCTGTGTCAGGGATTGATTTGTGATGACTTGTGATAGCCTGGGTTAGGGATTGATTTGTGGCCTGGGGGCATTATTGTTGTTGATATTTGTGTAGTGGTATACATACCTGTGTGAGCTTTAGCTTGTGAAAGCTATCCGTTCTTTTTCCTTATGCTTATTTGCTGATATGGACTATGGTAGGACACTTGCACAAGCATACACGTAGTTAGACACTCTTATCGGATAAGAGGTGTTCTTGATATTGTTGAGCATAGATGCTCACCCTAGTTTACTTGCCTTGTATGTGAAAATGGCTCTATAAGCACGTGAGTCGTCAGTGCAGTTATGAGGTGTTATGAGGGCACAGGATGCCAAGTGTTAAGGTTCAGGTATTGAGACCCGTGAGTTGTGATTTGTCCGAGGTTCGGTACCTCGTGGAGTTGTTGACTAAAACCTGATGTAAAAGCGGTTGTAGTTGCTGAGTTATTACTTGTCCTTGCTGTATTTGTGATTCCGGATTTAGGTTGTTTTCCATTCACTTTGTCTGTGTCATATTCATGATATTCCGCTGATACTCGTTGTTTCCTTCCTTATTGCCATTACTATATTGTGAGCCATATTGCATAGTCTTTATGTAGACATCATACTTCTGTTATTCATATACTTATACCTATTCAGTTTATTATACCAGTGGGTGTCTTGACTGTTCCTCGTCACTACTCCACCGAGGTTAGTCTTGATACTTACTGGGCACCACTGTGGTTTGCTCATTCTACACTTCTGCACATTTTTGTGCAGATCCAGGTACTTGTTCGTTAGCTACCTGTGTGGACTTTGCTGTGGAGACTCAAGGTAAACCTGCTGCCGCGTTCGCAGGCTTCAGAGTCACCTTCAAGTTTTCATTTTGCACTGTTTATTCCTATTTATGGACAGTTGTATTTAGAGGTTCTCTAGCAAACACTCTGTAGAGCTTATGACTTGTACTACCGGTTTTGGGAATTGTAAGAGATTCTATTTAAATAATGTTGTTGTTTTAATTAATGTTAGGCTTGCCTAGTCCCTAATATTAGGTGCCATCACGATACCCAAACGGAGGGGAAATTGGGGCGTTATAAGTTGGTATCAGAGCTCAAGGTTCATAGGTGCTACGAGTCATAAGCGAGTTTAGTAGAGTCTCGCGGATCGGTACAGAGACGTCTGTACTTATCTTTGAGAGGCTACGGAACTATTAGGACAATCTCACTTCTTTCATTCCTATCGTGCGAGATTATTGATCTCGGAGATTGAACTTTTATCATTCCATTCTCTCATAGATGGTAAGGACACGAGCTGTAGTTATCGACGACGCTGCTCCCGGAACATGTATCGCTAGAGGAAGAGGTAGAGGCCGACGAGGAGTAAGTGCTGCAGCCAGATCACCTACCAGAGCAGTAGTTGAGGAGCCGCCAGTAGTTCCTGTAGGGGAGCAGGTACTGGAGGCGCCTGTTGATACCCCCGGACTTCAGGAGACCTTAGCACAGTTCTTGAGCATGTTTGGTACATTGGCTCAGGAGGAGTTGATTCGGTTGCACCAGCTACTTCACAGACAGGGGGAGGAACCCAGACTCCCACCGCCCACAATCAACCACGAGAGTGCCGCAATACCAGGGAAGTATCCATAAATCAAAACACATTGCCCCTTCTAAAATGTATACTCTCATCAAGCCATACCAAATAGTAATATCATTTACCTAGTCATCTGAAACCGTCCATCCTGCCTAAGAATTTTACGACCTTCCCTTCAAAACTGAACTGTGACCTCGCTCAGGCAAATCTCAATTCCACACAACAAACTGCATATACCATGCCATCATATGAAAATAAAAATGAGAACATCATAGTCCACTTCGAGTCACAAGCAACTATATGCTCAATTAACTAAGGACCTTCCATTTGATTTCATCCAGGAGAAATTTACTATACACCACATGCTCCTCATGCCAGCAGGAAATATACCCCTCGAACCTTGGTAAAGACCATTGAGAACTCTTCGAAACCCATTTGCACATAACCAAGCTATCTGAACCAAATCTCTCTAACTCAACCCAGCCACGTAGGTTGCTAAAACCCAAGAGAATTGACACGAAACACCTGTAGAGACTAGCCACGTCATAAGTACCCAAAGAACTGATCATACCCATTACTGTGCTAACCCAACCTACTACCACGTTGTCCTACTTCTCCAAGTCCCTTCCAAATTGCCTTCAAGTTGATACTTCTCCTTGCTGGAGCACCACAATCCTTAACCAAAATTCACCACACAAGAGGCCCTAGTATAAAACCACCAGGTCCTAAGGCCCATAAGCCGCTGACTTCACTCTTAAGCACCCCCAAAGCACCACAACCGAGGCACCCACTCTAAAGAGACCTCATGTGAACCTAAAACTGTTTCCTTCACCTTCTTGTTATTGAAATTCATAATCCACAATGATATAAAAATGCCACCAGTCTCGACACCGTCCAATGTAACTCTCCGTTTCTAGCCATATACCAATCTTGAAAATTACATTTAATTCTTGAATCCATTAGAACCATTCTCGAGAGTCATCCACTCTTCTCAAATCACAATTGCACTGCCCCAAACAGGCCAAACGACTGGTGTCCCATTGGCACGACGACACTCAAAGTAGTAACCCCACCATGCACACTACATCTTCCACGACTAACCGCTCAATCATTCCATAATACCTATATACCCATAAAGTGTAATACAACCCGTATCCAGAAATTCCCTTACTCGAGTCATCCTCAATCTCAACCCCTGTAGTCATAGCTGATTCACAAGTATACCCCAAATCAAAACCAATACAACACATAATCATGCAATCAACTTGTCGATAGCAGATTCCCCCACTTGGCTCAAAGCCATAGATCAAAACACACAACTCACAATGCCCATACTCTATTACTGCCATAATACCGCAGTGAGATTCAACCAAATCCTTCCTGAGCTCCTGTAATGCAAACCATCTAATACTTCACATTATCAGCAAATCTCACATTCAACCTTGTAATAGTCAAGCCAACTTCCACAAGCAATCCAAACTCAAATTGTAACATATATCATTTACCGGTAAAAAGAGAACTCTCTACAAAACATCATAAGGACCACACAACCTCAGGACACCTTGCAGGAGATATTCCACCTGCTCTGCCTCAAACTGACATCTCTCTATACCCTTCCACAGTCACGACTACTACGCAATCACTTAATATTCTTGATTCTGAACTCATCAACAAGACATGAGAATCTACTTCACTCCACAACTAAACAACATGAGAGATCCCTCAACACACCCATAACTCGAGACCATACGCCATATCAAGACAGAAATCAAAATAGTCCTTGCTACCTCTCAAGTAAACTCTTCTCGTCACATTCAACAATCCGAACACATCTCGCAGTCACATCATACTAACCACATAGCCATTTCACCGCTCATCGAGCCATAAATTCCACTCGTAGGGACATTACCGGACATATGAGTCCAAATGTACAAGTTACCACTGAAGCTACCGAGCTCAAGCTGCGGCCTAACCATGACCTCAAGTCCTCCAGACCGGCCCATCACCAAAACACTGAATACACATCTCAAACCTCGTTCATAGAATTACAAGCCGCTGGTGCACAACCAATACCGAGCGCTCACATGCGCATATAAATGCGTGGAAGGAATTCACAGAGTTACGCTTCAAGATGAATCAATGCCGCACGATAAGGAATGAAATATGGAAAGTATATCCTAAATGTCCTGTAGCCTCTCGAAGATATGTATGGACGTCATCATACCGATCAGTGCGACTCTACTAGACACTTGCTCATGACTCGTAGAACCTATGAACCTAGAGCTCTGATACCACCTTGTCATAACCCAAATTCTGAGTAGTCGTGATCCCACCTAACCCAACCCGCTAGGTAAGCCAATTAACCACTAACCAATTCCAATAACAATTAATAAAGCAATTAAGTAAAGAAATATCTGAATCTAATACATTCTCCAAGAACTGGTAGTACAAATCATGAGCTTCTAAGAATGGAGTTTACAAAGAGGAAATTAAATAAATAAATAGTCTATTTGAATAGTACATAAATAGAGTTTTTTACAGAGCTAAAGCTACCACGAACAAGAGGCAGCTACAACCATGATGCATGTACATCTTCAATCCAGCTCCCATCGAACACAATAACATTAGCAGCCAGCATCTGCACGCAATGTGCAGATGTGTATTATGAGTACAACTGACCCCATGCACTCAATAAGTAACAAACCTAACCTTAGGTTGAAAGTAGTGACAAGCTAACACGAAGGTCGGGTCCAACACGAATATTCCACAACTCAACATAACAGCATAGTACAAGTAATAAAAGAGTATCTCAGAAATAAAAGGCTCAATTTATTCACATTTCCAGAAAAGTAGGCATTTCTTTTCAAGTATCTCACTGAAAACCCAAATCTTTTACCGAAAAAGCCAAAATACGAGCAAGTTTGAAAACTGTGATTTTTCCCAAAACTTCTTTCAATAATAAGTAAGATGTCTCATTTTTAGATAGCATGAGGAAAGTACTTCTCTATGCCTACATGTCAAGATACATGTAAAATCATAAATGTCCCCACAACTGGGTAGCAGAAGGAAATGCACCTCTATGCATGTATCACAAGTTCGCATGTCAAATGCAATCAATCTCGATGATGATCTCATGTACTCATACTCAAAGAGTATTCAACCTCACTGTCTCACATTCTCTCTCATTATGCTCAATGCTCAGCATATTCAATCACTCAGTGCTGTAAAATACTTGCTGCGGCATGCAGTCCGATCCATATATGACCATAAGGCCTATTGCAGCGTGCAACCCGATCCACATATATATAGTCAATTGCTCTCACTGGGGGGTGTGCAGACTCCGGAGGGGCTCCTTCAGCCCAAGCGCTATATTGTTGCGGCGTGCAGCCCGATCCAATATTGTTGCGGTATGGAACCCGATCTAATATTGTTGCAGCGTGACGAGCATATCTAAATATATATATATATATATATATATATATATATATATATATATATCCCGATGGCTCGTTGCAGTGTGCAACCCGATCCATATAAAATATAATCAATATAATATGCTGCGGCGTGCATCCCGATCCCAAAATATCACTCTCACTCAGGCCCTCGGCCTCACTCAGTCATCAATCTCTCTAGTCTCACTCACGGGCTCACAATATCATGAAACTAGCCCGACAATAATGATATGATGTATCGATAAATAATATCTGAGACTGGGATATGGTATGAATGCATGGATATGACTGAGTATGAAATATCAATAAAATCACTAAGATGATAGTAAGAGACGCCACTATAGGTCTAAACAGTAACGACATAATGCCTAAACATGATATCTAGCATGATTGATAGCTTAACTACTTTATCACAAGGTGAAAACACGGATATCAACAAAGTAGGCCCACTATACAGTGTCATGGGAACAACAGAGTCTCAATTCACATGGTGCACGCCCACACGCCCTTCACCTAGCATGTGCGTCACCTCAATACCAATCGCATAACACGTATTTCGGGGTTTCATACCCTCAGCACTAAGATTAGAAGAGTTACTTACCTCGAAAAAGTCAATTCCAACACCAAGCAAGCCAAGCGATGCTACAAAATGCCATCCCGTGCGTTCCGACCTCTGAACGGCTAGAAATGAACCAAAAACAACTCAAATACATCAAACAATGCTAAAGGAACCAATACAGATAGAAAAAGATCAAATCTTGAATCAAAAGCCCAAAATCGGCCAAAAGTCCAACTCGTGCCCGTACCTCAAAACCCGAAAGAATTTACCAAATCCAACAACCCATTCAATTACGAGTACAACCATACTAGTTTCACTCAAATCCGACTCCAATTCAATGTTCAAAACTCAAAAATTCATATTATGAAACTTTACGCCAAAACCCCCAATTTCCTCTTTAAAATTCACAATCCAATTACCAAAAGCGAATGTAGATTCATGAAATATAACCAAAACCGAGTAGAGAATACTTACTCCAATTCATATGGTGAAAATTTCTTCAAGAATCGTGTCAATCCGAGCTCCATAGCTCCCAAAATGCAAAAATGCCAGAAACCCTCGAAATAGAGTACTTTATAATCTGCCCAGACATTTCTCTTATGCGAACACGGGAAAACCATCGCGTTCGTGATGAATAAAATAATCTGCCACCATAATACACTTTGCGTTCGCGGTAAATACCTCGCGAATGCAACTCACAGCTGGCTCAGACCTTCGCGAATGCATCTCCAACTACGCGAACGCGATGAAGAAGGCCTCCAGCTCCAGCTGCCAAACCTCAACACTTCACGGCCGCAGTTCCTCATACGCGAACGCGGAAAATCTTCAACACAAAGCTACGCGATCTCTTCTGGCTAATCGCGACCGCAATAAGAAACAACCCAACTCCATTTTCCCTTTACACGATCGCATCTACTGATCCGCGATCGCAAAGAACAATCCACGCACCAGAAAACCAGAACACACCAGCAAGGCCAAAATGGAGGAAAATAGTCCGAAAACAATCCGAAACATGCCCGAGCCCCTCGGGACCCCGTCCGAATATACCAACAAGTCCAACTACATAACATAGACCTACTCGAAGCCTCAAAACACACAAAACAACATCAGAACGACGAATCACACCTCAATTCGAATTCAATGAACTTTTGAAACTTTAACTTCCACAACCGATGCCCAAACCTATTAAATCATGTCCGATTGACCTCAAATTTTGCACACAAGTCATATTCGACATTACGGACCTGTTTCAATTTCCAGAATCAGAATCCGACCCTGATATCAAAAAGTCCACTCTCGATCAAACTTTCCAAAATTTCAACTTTCGCCCTTTCGAGCCAAATTCAACCACGGACCTCCAAATCACAATACGAACGCGCTTCTAAGTTCAAAATCACCCAACGGAGCTAACAGAACCATCAAAATTCCAATCCGAGGTCAAATGCTAAAAAGTCAAACTTGGTCAACTCTCCCATTTTAAAGCTTTAACAATGAAATCCATTCTTCCAATTCGATTTCGAAATACCTGAAAACCAAAACCGATGATTCGCACAAGTAAAAATACATCATACGGAGCTACTCACACCCGTGAACTACCGAGCAAAGTACAAATGCTCAAAATGACCGGTTGGGTCGTTACATATGCCCCAGTCCAAAATCATCATACGAACCTGTTGGAACCTTCCAATCCCGATTCCGAGGTCGTTTACTCAAAAATCAAATCTTAGTCAATTCTTCCAACTTAAAGCTTCTGAAAATAGAATTTTCTTTCCAAATCAACTCCGAACTTCCCGAAATTCAATTCCGACTACGCGCACAAGTCATAATACCTGAAGTGAAATTACTCAAGGCCCCAAACCGCCTAACGACACGCTGGAGCTCAAAACGACCGGTCGGGTTGTTGCACTTTTTTCTAATTTTAGGTTTTTTCATCTCAACTCAATATCCAAAAAGTGTAAGTATAGATTTTGTGGTGCTAGCCATTTCCAAGTTAAGCACTAGGTATGATTCTCTCTATTTTGTGAATCACATTTAAACCACTAGATTTGGATATAACATATAGACCTCTACTAAACAACTCATCAAATTAAGGTCATAATACAGTCTTCTGTAAACATTACTAAATTATATAAAATGTTGGTACGAAATAATAATATCTCAAAAATAAGCTATCACACTCTTGTGAAACACATCATTTATTTTTATTAAGATTAAGACGCGTGAATCTGAATATACATCTGAATATTAATATGTGTATTAAAATTAAAACGTCTGAGTCTGAATTCACATCTGAATATTAAGATGTTATATTAAGATCTAAATACTAATAACTAAAATTATTTGTTTTCTCTATATCTGAATGTATAATATTTTTATATTTTTAAATATTATTAAATATAAATTCAATAAAATAATACAAATTAATTTAATATAATATTAGTAAAATATTTTTAAAGTTTATATGGTGGTTGGTGGTGGTGATGGCTAAAGGTTGTGGTTGTAAGTGCAGACTGGGTAGTAGATGGTGGTGGTGTTGGTTGATTGTGGTAATTATCAGTAGTAGATGCTATATAATAGTAGTAGTTAATTGGTTGTGATTGATGGTGGTGGTGACTGATAATTGCAATGGGTGATATATAGTGGTGGCTGATAGTGGTGATTGATTGTTGTTGTAGTAATAGTGATCGGTGGTGATGGTTGTAAATGATGGCTAGTGGTGGTGACAACTAATATTCGTGTTTGACAGCGATGGTGGTTGTGGCTGAGGAATGGTAGTAATGGGTGGTGGCTAGTGGTGGTGGTAGTTTATAATGGTGGGGAACATCGATAGCAGTGATGCTGGTTGTTAGTGGTGAAATTATAGGAGTTATGGTGAAATGTCATTTTTTACATAAATTATTGAATGTATAACATCTTAATGATATTGTGACTATGTTATAGATCTTAGTCATTAAGATCTATTCAAACCCATTAAGTTGTTATAAAATCTAAAAACAAACAGACTTAATAGTTTGTAAAGACTCGGCCGGTCATATTGAGAGTGCTAGCCCTGATCCCCTATTTATTTCTCACTCTATCTCATTTTGTGGTTACTTGACTTTTCGGGATGCTTGGTGTTGTGTTCAGGAGAGTTTCGGAGTGGAATGAGACACATAGTCCCTAAATTGAAAGTTAAAGTCATAGGAGTTGACTGTAGTTCTAATTGTATGAAGACAACTCCGAAATGGAGTTTTGAAAGTTTCAATAGCTCCGTATAGTAATTTTGGTCTTAGGAGCGTATCCGGATATTTATTTGGAGGTCCGTAAGTCATTTCAGCGTTAATTGGCGAAAGTTGGAAAATTGGAAGATTTTGGAAGGTTTGACCGGGAGTGGAATTTTTGATATCGGGGTCAGATTTTGATTCTGGAAGTTGGAGTAGGTCCGTAATGTAAATTATGACTTATGTGCAGAATTTGAGGTCAATCGGACTTGATTTGATAGGTTTCGGCAGCGGATGTGGAAGTTAGAAGTTCAAATGTTCATTAGGCTTAAATCATTGCACAATTCGTATTTTAGATGTCGTTTGATGTGATTTGAGGCCTCAACTAAGTTCGTATCATGTTTTAGGACTTTTTGGTATAATTGGTGGAGGTCTCGGGGGCCTCGGGGGTGATTCAAATCGATATTAGATCATTTTTGGACTTATACAATTGCTAAAGTTCCAGCCTTCTGGTGTCATCATACATGCGGAGGAATTTGCAGCTTGTACTACATGCTTAGTCGAATTACCTTCTTTCTTGATTCTATATTCCTTATTTAACTGTGGGATTATTTACTTGAAATTACTATCCTTGAAATATCGTTATTTTAATTGTTATGTTTTGGTTTCCGTGATTATTGTTGAGATGATTGTTTGGTTGTTGCACGAGGTTTCTGCCGTGCGGTTGTTATTGTTGCATGAGGTTTCTTCCGTGCGATTGTTATTGTTTGCAATAGGTATCTTCCGTGCCATTGGGATTATTGATACGCATGCGGTGGTATAAGGTCTGGGTGTTGAAATGCATGCGGTGAGATAAGGTGGGCTTGATACGCGTGGCTAGTAAGGGAACTGCTAGAAGTCATGTGGTGTGATAAGGTTGGCTAAAACGCGGGATGCTATTTTGGGAAAATAATTTTCAAAATAAAATGTAAAGGCCCCCGCGGTGATATAAGGAAAGATTATGAGATATTTACTTTTGGGACTACGAAGCGGTACCTCGGGAGTGCCCCTGTTGATTACCTCTATTTGTTGTATTGGTTGTTGTTGTGTTTCTGTAATCTTGTAAGATTTTTGCTTTTATTTCATGTTGTATTTGTCTTTCTTTGATTCTGTGTTATTACCTTCCGTAAATTCTCATTGTTTTACTTCTCTCTTATTTCATTATATTATTTTATCTTCTGTCTTGTTTCTTATTATTTCCAGTAGGGCCCTGACCTGACCTAGTCACTGCTCTACCGAGGTTAGGCGTGACACTTATTGGGTACTGTTGTGGTGTACTCATACTACGCTTCTGCACATCTTTTATGAAGATTCAGGTATTGCCTACCAGACCAGGTATCAGTGAGCTTATCCGTACGTGGAGACTTCAAGGTACATCTTCCAGTGTCCGCAGATCTCGGAGTCCCTCTCTATCTTTATTATGTTGTTTATTTATCCTCATTAGACTCTGATGCATAGGGATATTTAGTATTTCTTGTCACGACCCAATTTAACCTATAGGTCGTGATGACGCCCAACACTACAACTAGGCAAGCCAACAAATAAATTAAACATATATCAATTATTTTCATAATAATTTTCTAAGAAATTTTATTATTTTACTAGCAATATTAAGAAATTAGAAAAGATACCGGTTAACTTAAATCCAAGAAAAAAATAATACAATTCCAAATTCTACCAATGTGTATGCCAAGACCTGGTGTCACAAGTATATGAGCATCTAGTAGATTATACAAAACCTCAAATACTGTCTGAAATAAAAATAGACAGAATGAAAAATACAAGGAGAGACATTGGTAGCTGCAAAATGGCTCAGGAAGGCAGCTCACCACTATGCCCCTAGATAACTTGGGTGTAAGACGATAGATCCCCCACTAGTACTTGCCTTAGGTCCTGCACAAAAAGTGCAGCAAGTGTAGTATAAGTACGTAAACAACGTGTACCCAATAAGTATCAAGCCTAATCTCGAAGTGGTAGAGAGGAGATGACCGACTTTGACACTCACTATGGGTCAATAATAATAATTGAAATAAAACTAGAATATTTAAATCAGCATGATTCACAGAATTTACAATAATTTATTTAACCAGTAGAAATAATTAAATTCCTTCAAATGCAACAATTCTCAATATATTAATTAAATTCCTTCAATTCCAATAAAATATCCAATTTATCAATTAGTCTCATTTACACGAATAACAATAATTCCTTAACAAGCAGGAATAATAATTCTTTAAATTCCAAAGATTTTCAATTTATCAATTAGCTTCGCAAGCTGCAATAAGCTATCAAAGTATCGTGTAATTATTATTATTAAGCATGATTTCTGCCGAAGTCGTACGGCCCGATCCAGAGTGTCATGTACACTGCCGAGGGACGTGCGACACGATCTACAGATGCATCTATCCTGCCGAGGCGTTCGGCCTGCTCCACAAGAAATGAGGACATTTTCTTATGTACCTCCGAAAAGAGAGTATATTTATTATAAGATCAATTTGAGAGGATGAACAATTTCTCTTAACAAGTAATTAATTTAAACAAAAAATTAAACATATGAGATTTCCATCCTTTAATATTTTTATCTAACAATTCTTATATATATATATATATATATATATATATATATATATATATATATATATATCAAATAATATTAATTAAACAAAGAATACAATTTACACAAGTAATTCATGCTTTGAGTCCTAAACTATCCGGACTTTAGTATTAATAGTAGCTACGTACGGACTCTCGTCACCTCGTGCGTACGTAGCCCCTGCAATTAGCAACAATTATTCAATTTAATCCCTATGGGGTAATTTCCCCCTCACAAGATTAGACAAGAGACTTACCTCAATTTGCTCTAATTTAATCCACTAGAAGGCCTTTTCCTCGATTATCCAACTTTGATTGGCTCGAATCTAACCAAAAGTAATTCGATACAATCACTAAAATTTATAGGAATCAATTCTATAAGAAAATACTACATTTTCAATAAAAATCCCGAAATTAATTAAAAATTCGTTAGTGGGGCCCATGTCTCGGAATCCGGCGAAAGTTACAAAATCCGACAACCCATTCAATTACGAGTCCAACCATGCCAGTTTCAATCCGACTCCAAATCGATACCGAAATCTCAAAAATTCGTTTCTATGAGATTTCTAAAAAGTTCCCAAATTTCAATCTCAAAACACTAATTAAATGGTGAAAACAATGATATATTTGTGTATATAGACTAAATCCGAGTTGGAATCACTTACCCTAATATTTTGCCTTGAAAATCTGTCAAAAGTCGCCTCTGCTCAAGCTCAAGTTTGTCAAAAATGGCAAATGAGACGAAATTCCCTCCTTTATAGATCTGCCCAGGCAGCCTTCAGAACTGGGCCTCGATCATGGCCCTCGATCCTAGCTTCTATCATGGCCCTTGAGCCTGGGCCTCGATCGTGGCTCCGATCATGGCCCTCGAGCCTGGGCCTTCAATCATGGCATCGAGCCTGGGCCTTCGATCATGTCATCGATCCTGGGCCTTCGATCATGGCATCGATCATGGCATTGAGCCTGGGCATTCAATCATGGTCCTCGAGCTGGGCTCGATATCTGGGCTCGATCTTGAGCCTCGTCCCTGGATTCGACCCTGGGCTCGATATCTGCACAGAAATTTCCAACAGAAGAGAAAAAAATTGCAGCAACTTTTTAAGTCCAACATTTGATCTGTTAACCATCCGAAACTCACCCGAGGCCCTTGGAACCTCAACCAAATATACCAACAAGTCCTAAAATATCATACGAACTTATTTTAAACCTCAAATCACATAAAACGATGCTAAAACCACGAATTATGCTCTAATTCAAGATTAATAAAATTTAAAATTTCTAACTTCTACTTTCGATGTCGAAACCTGTCAAATCAAGTCCGATTGACCTCAAATTTTGCACACAAGTCATAAATGACATAACGGAGCTATAAAAATTTTTGGAACTGTATTACGACTCCGGTATCAAAAAGTCAACTCCCCGGTGAAACTTCCAAACTTAACTTCTTATTTTAGCCATTTCAAGCCTAATTTCACTACGGACTTCCAAATAAAATTTCGATCATGCTCCTAAGTCCAAAATCACCATATAGAGCTGTTGGAATCATCAAAATTCTATTCCGGGGTCGTTTGCATAGAATTCGACATCCGGTCACTATTTGAACTTAAACTTTTAATTTTTTATCAAAATTCCATATCTCGGGCTAGGGAACTCGAAATTTTATTCCGGGCATACGCCCAAGTCCCAAATCACGATACGGATCTACCGGAACTGTCAAAACACAAATCCGAGTCCGTTGCTAAAAATGTTGACCAAAGTCAACTCGATTGAGTTTTAAAGCTCTAATTCACATTTTACTCCATTTTTTTCACATAAAAACTTTCCAAAAAATTTTACGGATTGCGCACGCAAGTCGAGTAATGATAAATAGTGCTTTTCAAGGTTTTATAACACAGAATTAATTGTTAAATTTAAAGATGATATTTTGGGTCATCACATTTCTCTTTAGAACTTGTGACTTATATTTACCGGGTTTTTGGGAGTTGTTTATATTTGAAGTTGCAGATTTTATTCATTACAGTTGTTGATGTATTTAGTTTTAGCTTAATATTTTAGTTATTCCGCATACTTCTTAGGCTTACCTAGTCTTAGAGACTAGGTGCCGTAACTACTTTCTACGGAGGAAAATTGGGGGCGTGACAAGTTGGTATCAGAGCTCTAGGTTTATAGGTGTTATGAGTCACAAGCAAGTTTAGTAGAGTCTCGCGGATCGGTACAGAGGCGTCTGTACTTATCTTCGGGAAGCTATGGAAATGTTAGGAAAAGCTTCACTTCCTTGATTTTTTATCGTGCGTAAATTTTGACTTCGGATTCTAAATTTCTGTCTTTCTATTCTCTCACAAATGGTGGGGACATGTATAGCTGAATCAGATAACTAGACACCCGCGCGCCCTACTAGAGCCACGAGAGGCCGGGGCTGGGGCCGGGTAGAGGACAAGGACGTCCACATGGTGCAGCCAGAGCACCCGCATGAGCTGATACAGAGGAGCCACCAATAGCTCCAATTGGAGGACAGACACCTAGGACACCTGTAACTATACAAGCCCTACAGGAGACTCTCGCCCAGTTTCTAAGCATGTTCAACACTTTGGCTCAGGCAGGGTTGACACCACTTTCTCCTTCCACATCTCAGGCCAGAGGAGGAGCACAGACTCCCGCCGCCCGTACCCCAGAGAAGCAGGTCCAGGTCAACCAGGTTCCAGAGGTCATACAAATGCAGCCAGTAGCCCCCGTTCAGCCCGAGGTTAAGGTAGCTGTTTCTGAGGAGGAGCAGCTTATGTTCAAGAGGTACAAGAAGTACCACCCTCCTACTTTCAGTGGTTTGGCGTCAGAGGATGCCCAGGGTTTTCTTGAGGAGTGCCACTGTATTCTCTGTACTATGGGTGTTGCGGTGTCTAGTGGGGTTTCTTTCACAACGTTCCAGCTTAGAGGAGTGGCCTATCAATGGTGGCGAGCATATAAGTTAGGTAGTCAGGCCGAGGCCTCTTCACTCACTTGGACACAGTTCTCAGATATGTTCTTGAGGGAGTATGTCCCTCAAAGTCTCAGAGATGCATAGCGCACAGAGTTTGAGCAGTTGCGCTAGGGTTCTATGACCATTTCGAAGTATGTAGTACAATTCAGTGATTTGGCTAGGCATGCACCAGCCTTGGTTGCTATTGTTCGAGAGCGGGTTCATCGATTTATCGAGAGGCTCAACCCCAGTATCAGATTTAGCATGGCCCTAGAGTTGGAGATGGACATCGCATACCAGCAGGTAATGGGGATTGCTAGGAGATTGGAAGGTATGCTATCTCAGGATAGAGAGGAGAGAGAGGCCAAGAGGTCTCGAGAGTCTGGCACATACAGTGGTACCCGTGCCCTAGTTCAGCTTGTCATGGTAGGGGCTATATGAGTCGCCCTGTTTATTCAGCACTTCCAGCTTTCAGCGGTATTCCGGCCACTCATAGGCCTCAGGATCCCTATTATGCACCACCATTGTCTAGTGCACCTCCTACACGGGGTGCTTTTAGTGGCCAGTCCAGTCGATCAGGCCTGATCCAACCACAGTCTCCGAGAGCTTGTTTTGAGTGTGGTGACACTCGTCATGTGGTAAGGGATTGCCCTAGACTCAGGAAGGGTGCACCTCCACAGATTACTCAGGCTCTGCGTATTCCACTGGGTCTTCAGGATTCTCAGTCCATGGTCGCTGCACCAGTTGCCACCCTACCTGCACAACCAACTAGAGGTGGAGGTCTAGCAGGTAGAGGTCACCCTAGAGGGGGAGGCCAGGCCAAATATTATGCCCTTCTTGCTAGGACGGAGGCAGTTGTATCCGACTCTGTCATCACAGGTATTGTTCCGGTCTGTCATAGAGATGCATCAGTCTTATTTGATCCAAGTTCCACTTTTCCTATGTGTCATCTTATTTTGCTCCATATTTGGGTGTATCCTGTTATTTTTTGAGTTCTTCTGTCTATGTGTCTAAACCCGTGGGACATTTTATTGTTGTTGACCATGAGTATCGGTTGTGTTTGGTTGTTCTTAGTGGTTTTGATACCAAAGCCGATTTATTATTTCTCGGTGTGGTGGATTTTGATGTTATCTTGGGCATGGACTGGTTGTCACCCTATCATGCTATTCTTGATTGTCACACTAAGACGGTGACGTTGGCTATTCCAGGTCTACCACGACTAGAGTGGCGATGTACTTTAGATTATGTCCGTAGTAGGGTTGTCTCATTTATAAAGGCTCAGCGGATGGTTGAGAAGGGGTGTGATGCTTATCTGGTATATGTGAGGGATGTTAGTGTTAATACTCCTACTGTCGAGTCAGTTCCGATAGTGAGGGATTATCCAGACGTATTCCCGGTGGATCTTCTGGGCATGCCGCCCGACAGGGATATCGACTTTAGTATTGACTTGTTACCGGGCACTCAACTCATTTCTATTCCACCCTATCGTATGGCCCCAACATAGTTGAAAGAGTTAAATGAACAGTTGCAAGAGTTGCTCGATAAGGGCTTCATTTGGCTCAATGTGTCGCCTTAGGGTGCTCCAGTCTTATTTGTAAAAAAGAAAGATGGTTCTATGCGAATGTGTATTGATTATTGATAGTTGAACAAGGTTGTAGTGAAGAACATGTATCCATTTCCTCGTATTGATGACCTATTTGATCAGCTTCGGGGTCCCAGAGTGTTCTCTAAGATCGACTTGCATTCAGGCTATCATCAGTTTAAGATTCAGGACTCGGTATGGTCATTACGAGTTCCTTGTGATGTCTTTTGGGCTGACCAACGCCCCAACAACATTCATGAACTTGATGAACAGTGTATTTCAGCCCTATCTTGACTCGCTCGTCATTGTGTTTATTGACGACATTCTAGTATACTCCAGGAGCCGGGAGGATCATGAGCAACACCTGAGGACTGTGCTTCAGACCTTGAGAAAAAAGAAGTTATATGCAAAATTTTCGAAGTGTGAATTCTGGCTAGATTCAGTTGCAATTTTCGGTCATGCGGTATCGATTGAGGGGATCAAGGTAGATCCAAAGAAGATTGTAGCAGTGCAGAGTTAGCCCAGACCGTACTCAGCTACGGAGATCCGGAGTTTTCTTGGCTTGGCGGGGCATTACCGTCAATTTATAGAGGGTTTCTCGTCTATTGCAGCACCTATGACCAGGCTGACCCGAAAGGGTGCTTTGTTCAGGTGGACTGAAGAGTGTGAGGAGAGCTTTCAAAAGCTCAAGACTTCTTTGACTACAACCCAGTGTTGGTATTGCCTATTGGTTCGGGGTCCTATACGGTGTATTGTGATACACCACGCAATGGTCTCGGCATAATGTTGATGCAGGACGGTAGGGTGATTGCCTACGCATCTAGACATCTAAAGTTGTATGAGAAGAACTATCATGTCCACGACTTTAAGTTAGCAGCTATTATTCATGCCTTGAAGATCCGGTGGCACTATTTGTACGGTGTCCCTTGTGAGGTCTACACTGTTCACCGGAGTCTACAATATTTGTTTAAATAGAAGGATCTTAACTTGCGGCAGCGGAGGTGGTTGGAGTTGCTTAAGGACTATGATATCACCATTCTATATCATCCCTGGAAGGCCAATGTGATGGCCGATGTCTTGAGTCACAAGGTGGAGAGTTTGGGTAGCTTAGCATATCTACCGGTAGCAGAGAGGCCTTTAGCTTTGGATGTTCAGGCCCTGGCCAACCAGTTTGTTAGATTGGATGTTTCCGAGCCGAACCGAGCCGAGCCGAGTTTTGGCTTGTATGGTTTCTCAGTATTCTCTTTATGATCGTATTAGAGAGCGTCAATATGATGACTCCTATCTCCTTGTCCTTAAGGACACGGTTCAGCACGACGATGCCAAGGAGGTAACTATTGGAGAGGACGGTGTATTGCGGATGCAGGACAGGCTATGTGTGCCCAATATAGATGGTTTACGTGAGTTGATTTTCCAAGAGGCTCACAGTTCGCGGTACTCCATTTACTGAAGAGCCGCAGAGATGTATCAGGACCTGAGGCAACATTATTGGTAGAGGAGAATGAAGAAGGACATAGTGGAATATATAGCTTGGTGCCCAAATTGTCAACAGGTGAAGTATGAGCATCAGCGGCCAGGTGGATTGCTTCGGAAGCTAGAGATTCTGTAGTGGAAATTTGAGTGGATCACTATGGATTTTGTTGTTGGGCACCCACAGAATCAGAGGAAGTTTGATGCAGTTTGGGTAATTGTGGATAGATTTACCAAGTTAGCTCATTTCATTCCTGTGGTTACTACTTACTCTTCGGAGCAGCTGGCTCAGGTTTACATTCGCGAGATTATTAGGCTTCATGGCATGCCGGTATCTATCATCTCTGACCGAGGTACGCAGTTTACATCGCAGTTTTGGAGAGCCGTACAATATGAGTTGGGTACTCGGGTGGAGTTAAGTACAACATTTCACCCTCAGACGGACGGACTGACAGTCCGAGCGCACTATTTTAGATATTGAAAGATATGCTCCGTGCGTGCGTGATGTATTTTGGGGGTGCTAGGGATCAGTTCTTGCCACTTGCAGAGTTTTCCTACAACAATAGTTATCAGTCGAGCATTCAGATGGCCCTGTATGAGGCTTTACATGGTAGGCGGTGCCGGTCTCTGGTGGGTTGATTCGAGCTGGGTGAGGCAAGACTATTGGGTACAGACTTGGTTCAGGATACCTTGGAAAAGGTTAAATTGATTTAGAATCAATTTCGTACAGCCCAGTCCAGGTAGAAGAGTTATGCGGATCGAAAGGTTCGCGGCGTCGCATTCATGGTTAGGGAGCAGTTCTTGCTCCATGTGTCTCCCATGAAGAGTGTTATGAGGTTCGGGAGGAAGGACAAGTTAAGCCCTAGGTATATTAGGCCTTTTGAGATTTTTGAGAGGGTTGGAGAGGTGGATTACAGATTTGCACTACCACCTAGTCTCTCTGCAGTTCATCCAGTGTTCCATGTTTTCATGCTCCGAAAGTTTCACGGTGATCCGTCTCATGTGTTAGACTTCAGTTCAGTCCAGCTGGACAAGGATCTATCATATGTTGAGGAGCAGATAGCCATTTTGGACAGGCAGGTTCGAAAGTTGAGGTCGAAGAACATCGCTTCAGTGAAGGTTCAATGGAGGGGTCATCCAGTCGAGGAGGTGACTTGGGATACCGAGCATGATATGTGTACCCGTTATCCTCATCTTTTCACCACTTCAGGTATGTCTCTATACTCGTTCGAGGATAAACGTTTGTTTTAAGAGGGAGATGTTGTAATGATTCGGCAGGTCGTATTGAGAGTGCTAGCTCTGATCCCCTATTTATTGCTCCCTCTATCTGATTTTGTGGTTACTTGACTTGCCGGGGTGCTTGGTGTCGAGTTCAGGAGAGTTTCAGAGTGAAATGTGACACATAGTTCCTAAATTAAAAGTTAAAGTCATAGGAGTCGACCGTAGTTCGAATTATGTGAAGAAGACTCCGGAATGGAGTTTTGAAAGTACCAATAGCTCCGTATGGTGATTTTGGTCTTAGGAGCCTATCCGGATGTTGATTTGGAGGTCTGTAGGTCATTTCGACGTTAATTGGCGAAAGTTGGAAAATTGGAAGATTTTGGAAGGTTTAACCGGGAGTGGACTTTTTGATATCGGGGTCGGATTCTGATTCTGGAGGTTGGAGTAGGTCCGTAATGTTAATTATGACTTGTGTACAAAATTTGAGGTCAATCTGACTTGATTTGATAGGTTTCGACATCGGATGTGGAAGTTAAAAGTTCAAAAGTTCATTAAGCTTGAATCGATGCGCAATTCGTGGTTTTGATGTTGTTTGATGTGATTTGATGCCTCGACCAAGTTCGTATTGTGTTTTAGGACTTGTTGGTATAATTGGTGGAGGTCACGGGGGCGATTCGGATCGATATCAGATCATTTTTGGACTTATGCAATTGCTGAAGTTCCAGCCTTCTTGTGTCATCGCACCTGCGGAGGAATTGGCCGCAGGTGCGGACTCGCAAATGCGAGGTTTGATCGCAGAAGCGAATTGTGGCCTGCCCAGCTAGGACCACAAATGTGGTCAGAGTTCCGCAGAGGCGGACTCGCAGGGGTGATTGAGAAAGCACAGAAGCGGAAAGGCTAGCTAAGCCTAGTGTTGCAGAAGCGGAGCCCCTTCCGTAGAAGCGAGAGCACATATGCGCATTTTGGTCCGTAGAAGCGAAGGTTGCAGATGCGAATTCACTAGGCAGAAAAGGCCTAATTTCGAGGGTTTGATCTCACTTTAATTTTTGGACCTAGAGAGCTCAGTTTGTGGCGATTTTTTGAGAGATTTTCAAGGAAATAATTGGGGTAAGAAATTCTTGTATGGTTGAACTTGATATCGAATGGGTGTTCGACTTTTATAATTTTGGGTGGGTTCCGAGACGTGGGCCCGGGTCGACTTTTGGGGCAATTTTTTCAATTCTTGCTAAAATCATAATTTCATTATTTAGATTAGTTTTCTATAGTTATATTTATAGTATGTAATTGTTTTGGCTATATTTTAGCCGTTCAGAGTCGGAAAGTCGAGGGAAAGGCCTTCTAATTGATTGATTGAACGTGGTTTGAAGTAAGTGACTTGTCTAACCTTGTGTGAGAGAAATTCCCCATTAGAATTTGGTATTGTTGTGACAATTTGTGATATTGAGGGCCGTGTACGCGAGGTGATGAGTGCGTACATGGGCTAAATGTTGAAATTCCGATTTTATCTAAGTAGTTTCCTTTTTATGCCTTAACTGAGTTACTTTAGCATGTATAGTTATCATGTTTAGCCTAATTTCACCTGTCTACTTGTCTTATCTCTTATTTGCAGCTTGTACTACATTCTTAGTCGAATTACCTGCTTTCTTGATTCTATATTCCTTATTTAACTGTGGGATTCATTACTTGAAATTGCTATCCTTGAAATATCGTTATTTTAATTGTTATGTTTTGGTTTCCGTGATTATTGTTGAGATGATTGTTTGGTTGTTGCACGAGGTTTCTTCGGCGCGGTTTTTATTGTTGCACGAGGTTTCTTCGGCGCGGTTGTTATTTTTGCATGAGGTTTCTACCGTATGGTTGTTATTGTTTGCACGAGGTTTCTTCCGTGCCATTGTGATTATTGATACGCATGCAGTGGTATAAGGTCTGGGTGTTGAAACGCATGCTGTGAGATAAGGTGGGCTTGATACGCGTGGCTAGTAGGGGAACTACTAGAAGTCATGCGGTGTGATAAGGTTGGTTAAAATGCGGGATGATATTTCAAAAAAATGATTTTCAAAACAAAATATAAAGGCTCCCGAGGTGATATAAGGAAAGATTGTGATTTATTTACTTTTGGGACTACAAGGCGGTATCTTGGGAGTGCCCCTATTGATTTTCTTTATTTGTTGTATTGGTTGTTGTTGTCTTTCCTTAACTTGTAAGGTTTTTGCCTTTCTTTCATGCTGTATTTGTATTTCTTTGATTCTGTGTTATTACCTTCCGTAAATTCTCATTATTTCACTTCTCTGTCATTTCATTATATTATTTTATCTTCTGCCTTGTTTCTTATTATTTTCAGTAGGGTCCTGACCTGACCTCATCACTACTCTACTAAGGTTAGGCCTGACACTTATTAGGATTATTGTGGTGTACTCATACTACGCTTCTGTACAGCTTTTATGTAGATCCAGGTACTGCCTACCAGACTAGGTATCAGTGAGCTAGTCCGTACATGGAGACTACAAGGTGCCAGCGTCCGCAGATTTTGGAGTCCTCCTTTATCTTTATTATGTTGTTTCTTTATCCTCATTAGTCTCTACTGTATAGGGATATTTAGTATTTCTCTTTAGAGCTTGTGACTTATATCTACCGAGTTTTGGAAGTTATTTATATTTTGAGTTGCAGATTTTAATCATTACAGTTGTTGATGTCTTGAGTTTTAGCTTAATATTTCAGTTATTCCGCATACTTATTAGGCTTACCTAGTCTTAGAGACTAGGTGCCGTCAGGACTTCCTATAGAAGGAAATTAGGGTCGCTACATGGTTAAGATATGAATTGTTAAGATTTAGATCTAAAAATAAATGCACTTAAAGACTGAGATCTGAATTATTAAGATTTAGACCTCCATTAAGTGAAAACAAATGAGGCCTAATATCATCACCTAAATTTGAAATGTATAATAACTCCGTTAGTTACATCTGATTTATAGCAGATGTGTGTGAAGATGTGAAAGTTGTCTCCGGGTGACCTATAAATTACGAGTTCGAGTCGTGAATCAACCCACCGATGCTTGTGCCGAGAGAGATTACCTACATCACACCCCTTAGGTATGCGATCCTTCCCTGGACCCTATGTGAACGCAGAATACTTCGTACACCGGATTGTCCTTTTGTGCGTGGGGATAAGAAAAATGTGTAAAGAAGAAGAATATAGGAAAGCCATATATATTGTAAGGAAATAAAATGTGAACAATGAACAATAATAAATTCATTTCTTACGACACATC
Organism: Nicotiana tabacum; assembly: GCF_000715075.1. Classification (NCBI taxonomy): domain Eukaryota; kingdom Viridiplantae; phylum Streptophyta; class Magnoliopsida; order Solanales; family Solanaceae; genus Nicotiana; species Nicotiana tabacum. The sequence continues at coordinate 114,311,894 of NC_134093.1, forward strand.
ATCATTAAAAAGAAACATAGTAAACTTTATTTAGATTCATTATATCAAAATTTCTATTTAAAGACGCAACTAATTGGATGGCATGGCTGAAGACATTGTTGCATTCATTTCAGGTAAAAATTTTGGATCAGTTACACCTATCTTTGATCGTACCTCATCAATTTTCTCAGTCAAATCTCTTTCAAGTTCATCAATCTCTTGCTTTAGTTTCTCAAGTCTTTCCAAATTAGTTGGCTTGAAAATTTCCAATGTAGATTCTCCTTTTTCCTTCTCATTTATTGCCTTCTTTTTCTTCTTTTTCATTGTATCTTTTTCGTCACCACATCCAGCCTTTTCATGTGTTGTCTTACGGCTTAACATGCGGTAAAATGGTTGCTTTGCTTGGGAAAATCGCTCGACAACCGATTCTACGTTTGGATTGCCAAACATAAATCGTTCAGCAGTAATTGGAAAAATTATTATTGCTATATCGATTCCACATAAGATGGAAAGATCCATAGCTCTTTTACTAAGAGCTTTTTGCTTATTGAAAAGCGCTACCTTCTCAGCACGCTTATCTTTGAGAAATTTCTTTTCGGATTTATTTTTCATTTGAGAGGTCATTCTTGCCATGATTACACAACAAGATATGACAAGATACAAGTTTCAGTACAGACTTCGAGGAAAAACCATCAAATTTATAGCGCGATTTCAACTTCTAAGTTTTGTTAGTTACAAAGACCTACCCGGTAATTTAATAAGATTAACTTCTCTCCTCTACTTTATTAATTTAACTAAAATGCCTAACTTTTGGAAGATAGTATATGTGATTATGACATTATTAAGAATATTGATGTTAATCTTCTTCCTTTGAATTGATTGCTAAGAATACTAACCAGTAGTCCAGTACGATAGATTACCTTAATCTTCTTCCTTTGAATTGATTGCTAAAGATATCCTTAAAAAATGAAAAAACAAAATAATACATATTTTCACTTAATGTCATTTAACCACTTACTAATATTCTTTTCCTTGATGCTAATTGCTTTATCAATAGGATCTGAAATTTTGAATGGGCAAATCCTTCATCTGCAACAAATGATGCAGATTTTTCTACCTGATTTCTGATTATGTAATATTTATTATATTTTATGGGAAAATATTCAAATATATTCCTAACGTTTTAAATTTGTTTTATATATGCACTTCGTTTACCTCCGGCTCGTAGGAACTCCCACTAACGATTTTACACCATCGAAAAAATTAATCCATGTAGGATATATTTGGACCTTTTTAATTATTTAAAGATATATTTTGACCTTTGCAATTGTACAGGGCCATGTTTCAAATTATAGTAGAAGGTATATATAAATTAATTTGATAGTTTGGGGCTAATTTAAATCCTTTATTTGTCTATGTGGATTCACCTTTGCAAATGTCAGAACCAACCTGGACAATAGTTAGAAATAGGAAGGGGTAAATATGAGATAGAATTAGCAGAGCTTTTATGGATCGAAAGATAAACAGAGGATAAATATAAGATAAATCTAGTATTTTATGAATAAATTTGAACTTTTTGGCCAAAGAGATAACATCAATTGAAAAATTTGAGAAATCACATGCATTAAATATATTTGTGATATGGAATACAAAATTTTGTCATATGCCAATCCATAGTCTCAAAATATACAATTTGATTCATGTAATTTATAACATGATTAATTTAGTAACTGATTTGGTGTAACAATTACAACCATTATTAAAACATGTCAAGATAAAAAAAAAAGATATCAAAACATGTTTTAAAAAGCTTTGACAAAGACAAGAACAATAGTGTTGTTTTCACGGACAAAGTAAGTTTCCAATAAGATTTTGTAAATAAAAGAGGATCTATATTTTATTTTCTTGTAGCCATAACAAAAACTAAAAGCCGAGATTTTTTTTTATATACTCACTTGGACTCTTCATTTTTTTCATTAATTTATTAAAATTGTGTTGTGCTTTTTTAGGATTTAAGTTGTATTAGTGAATTGTAGAAATTATAATATGGGATAGCAAATTAGTTATTACTACTACTAATAATAGTAACAATAATTATTCATCACTCCAAATAAGTTGGGATTCATTTTTTTCTTTTAATCTCAATTCATATCAGTATCGTACCAAATAAAATAAAATAAAAATTAGTTACATGAATCACGTAATTTTGTAAAGCTACAACTTTTCAAATACAACAGTACTTTGTAAACTTTTTGTCACGACCCAAAATCCATTAATGGCCGTGATGATGCCTAGCATCGCTGTCAGGCAAGCCAACAATAATTGATTAACTCGATTATTCATTTTAGTATTTTAAAATCAAAATTTTCCTTCAATTAAATAATCAGAAATAAAATTCACAGAGTAAATGATAATATTTTTCCAATTACAATACTGAAAAACTCATAAGTAACCCCCAAATCCGGTGTCACAAGTGCATGAGCATCAATTAGGAAGTAAAATAAAATACAGCATCTGTCCGGAATACGAATTAGACATGAAAAATACAAATAACCCTGGAGGAGACTCTCCTGACTGCGGATCGTAACCTTAAATGCAGCTTGCGGCAAGTCCCCGCATCATCCGTGCCTTCGTGCCCAAAGGACCACAAGACATAAAAGTACCTGCACAAAAATGTGCAGCAAGTGTAGTATGAGTACGTAAATCAACGTGTACCCAGTAAGTGTCTAGCCTAACCCCGGAGGAGTAGTGACGAGGGATCGACATCGACACTCACTAGTGGTGCAATAATATCAGGTATAGTAAAGAGGTGAACAAATATGAGGCACAGTAAATAAATAAAATAAACAAGTATAAATACGTGGTACAATTGTAACAACCCAACCAGTTATTTTGCTCTCTAGAACCCTGTTCCCCTAAATAAGACTTTTCATACATGCTTTTACTGATTTATGACTTGCGGGGATGATTAGTTCGGGATTTTGAAGAGTTTGGGGTGGAATCGGATCACTTGGTTCCTTAAGGTTGGCTTGAAAGGCTGTAACGACCCGACTGGTCGTTTTTGTCACGACCCAAAATCCAAAAGGGGCGTAATGGCGCCGGATACCACTGTCGGCAAGCCAACCATAATCAATTAACTTAATTACCCATTTTAGTATTTTTGAAATAAAAATTTCTTTAATAAAATTATAGAGATAAAAACTCATAGAGTAAATGATAAATAATTTTGCACCTAAATTTCTAAACAATTCACAACCATTCCCAAAACCCGATGTCACAAGTGCATGAGCATTCACTAGAGAATTAAAATAAAATACAATATCTGTCCAGAATACAAATTAGACAGGAAAATATAATAACTCTGAAGGAAATCCTGTTAGCTGCGGATCGTAATATAGAATGCAGCTCACCTATGTCCCCACAATTTTTATAACACCTCTGCGCCCACAAGGCTGCTATACATATATGTACCTGCACAATAAAATGTGCAGCAAGTGCAGTATGAGTACGAAAATAACGTGTACCCAGTAAGTATCAAGCCTAATCTCGAAGAGGTAGAGACGAGATGGCCGACTATGACACTCACTATGGGTCAATAATATTAAATAATCATGAAAATAGAAATATTTATATCAACGATGATTCACATAATTAACAATAATTTATTGAACCAGCAGAAGTAATTAAATTCCTTCAATTCCAATAATTCTCAGTATAACAATTAAGTTCCTTCAATTCAAATAATTTCTAATCTATTAAGTAAATCCTTCAATTTCAATAAAAAATCCAGTTTATCAAATAGCTTTACAAGCTACAATTTAATTTCAATAAATTTCCAATTTATCAGATAACTTTACAAGCTGTAATGAACTGTCCAAGTATCGTGTAATTATTATTATTATTAAGCATGATTTCTGCCGAGGACGTACGGCCCGATCCAGAGTGTCGTGTACACTGCCGAGGGACATGCGGCGCGATCCATAGATGCATCTATCCTGCCGAGGCGTTCGGCCCGCTCCACAAGAAAGGAGGACATTTTCTTATGTGCATCCGGAAGGACAGTATATTTATTATAAGATAAATTTAGGAGGAGAATAATTTTGTTTAACAATTAATTGATTTAAATAGAAAATCAAGCCTACGAGATTTCCATCCTTTAATATCTTTATCCAACAATTCACTATATATATATATATCAATTAATATTAATGAATAAAAGAATACAATTTACACAAGTAATACATGCTTTGAGTCCTAAACTATCCGGACTTTAGCATTAATAGTAGCTACGCACGGACTCTCATCACCTCGTGCGTACGTAGCCCCCACAATTAGCAACAATTATTTAATCTTAATCACCTATGAGGTAATTTCTCCCTCACAAGATTAGACAAGAGACTTACCTCGTCTTGCTCCAATTTAATCCACTATAAGGCCTTTTCCATGATTATCCAACTCCGACTGGCTCGAGTCTAGCCAAAATAATTCGATACAATCACTAAATATTATAGGAATCAATTCTATAAGAAAATACTACATTTTAAAGAAAAGATCCGAAATTAATTAAAAATTCGCCCGCGGGGCCCATATCTCAGAATCCGGCGAAAGTTATGAAATCCGACAACTCATTCAATTACGAGTCCAACCATACCAGTTTCACTCAAATCCGACTCCGAATCGATACCGAAATCTAAAAATTTCGTTTCTATGAGATTTCTAAACTTTTCCAAATTTCAATCTCAAAACACTAATTAAATTGTGAAAATAATGATATATTCGTGTATATTGATCAAATCCGAGTTAAAATCACTTACCCCAAATGTATTTCCTTGAAAATCTGTCAAAAGTTATCTCTGTTCAAGCTCAAGTTTGTCAAAAATGGCAAATGGGTTGAATGCCTTTGTTTTTATAACTTACAGATCTGCCCAGTTCGTTCTTGGGAGCTCGATCTGTCCAGTTCGATCTTGGGAGTTCGATCTCGGGAGCTCGTTCTTGGGAGCTCGATCTCGGGAGCTCGTTCTTGGGAGCTCGTTCTTGGGAGCTCGTTTTTGGGAGCTCGATCTCGGGAGCTCGATCTTGACAGGGGTTCGATTTTTGTCAGGCAGTTCGATTTTGACAGGCAGCCCGATTTTGACAGCATTTCCAGCAGAAAAATTGCAGCAGCTTTTGTAGCAGCTAAGTCCTACTTTTGATCTGTTAACCATCCGAAACTCACCCGAGGCCCTCGGGACCTTAACCCACAATACCAACAAGTCCTAAAATATCATACAAACTTATTTGAAACCTCAAATCACATCAAACAACGCTAAAATCACGAATCATGCTCCAATTCAAGCTTAATGAAACTTAGAACTTTCAACTTCTACATTCGATGTCGGAACCTATCAAATCAACTCCGATTGACCTCAAATTTTACACACAAGTCATAAATTACATAATGGAGCTATGAAAACTTTCGGAACTGGATTCCGACTCCGGTATCAAAAAGTCAACTCTCCGGTCAAACTTTCAAACTTTAAATTTCTATTTTAGCCATTTCAAGCCTAATTTCACTACGGACTTCCAAATAAAATTCCGATGACTCTCCTAAGTCCAAAATCACCATACGGAGCTGTTGGAATTATCAAAATTTTATTCCGGGATCATTTTCTCAAAATGTTGACCGAAGTCAAACTTAGCACTTTAAGGCCAACTTAAGGAACCAAGTGTTCCGGTTTCACCTCAAACACTTCCAAATCCCGAACCAACCATCCCCGCAAGTCATAAATCATTACAAGCACCTACGAAAAGTTTTATTTTAGGGAACGGGGTTCTAAAAGTTAAAATGACCGGTTGGGTCATTACATTCTCCACCTCTTAAACAAACGTTCGTCCTCGAACGGGTTTAGAGTGTTCTGGAGTTATCCAAAATTACTGTTCAACACCTCATGCACCTACCCGTGCTACCACACCCAGTTGAGCACATTAACTCGAGCCAATCTTAAAATTCTCTCATTTATTTAAGCAAATAAGCCTTAGAGCACAATTCTAACATCCAGAATTCTCCACCATGCCTGTCTCCAACCTATGAATGTCGTATCAATCACTACACGATGCACTAATACAGGATTGCATACATATTTTTGAATTTAGACCATGCACTGCATCATTCACATGACTATAATAACATCCTCCGATAACAATAGCCAAAATTTCACGAATCTGATGTTCACAACAACACACCTTATGATACATATAAGTCATGTTCCAACTCTTGAAATTCTTCCACGATGAAAGAAATGTGTAGAAATTCATAATCAACTGTCGAGTCAACAATTATTGAGTTTCTCCTTATGACAAGAACCATTGCCTCATTATAACCAAATAATGGTATTTGCTCTTTATTACTCTCCATATAATCTGATCGCACAGATCCAAAATCCAATAATCTCGTCTCACCACGTATAAGCTGCTCAGGCAATAAACCACCTCAAACATGATAAAACGAACCAATAAGCCTCATATGATGCCACGATGAGCTAATAAGCTACGGACTCGATTGCGATACATAAGAAAAACGAACTCTGTAAAGGATTTCTCAACCCATGTGACTAATTAGACAACTAAAAAGGTGTCATGAACCTTCCTTAGAAAAAGGGACACAAACACACAAAATAGAATATAGGAGACTATACTCAATATCACATTATTGCGACGTGCAACCCGATCCACACATGATACCGTTGCTGCGTGCAACCCGATCCAAACAACATACCCGTGGCGGCGTGCCACCCGATCCGCATAAAAAAAATCTATAAGAAAATACTTACCGAGCTAAAATGCTCATTACTACAAAATATCCTAATATCAGACACAAGCACGCTCAGTGCATAATATCATCCCTGGAAGAACCGACAGCGCCATACGCTACAAAACTCAAGCATAACTAAGGTACGATATATGATCTGAATCTCGAGAGCCATCCTGCTCACCTAACACCATCTCTATGCGGAACCTCATCACATAAGAAATTTATCAAGCCATTTCATAACTCACACGGCACAATATAGTATTACATGAAATAACCGACGACAAAACGACATCCCACGTCTGAATACTCCAATATAGGGAGCTTTTATGCTAAAATGAACACATCCGGCCTGATATAGAGACACAGGTCACTCTGATATAGGGAGCTTTCATACTTGGTTACAATCTTCACTCAATCAAGTGACTACATGTCACTCTTACACAATATTTTCATGAGACACGCTCCCACGACCTTTTGCACCAGGTAACAAGTTTGCACATCCATGCTACCGGTTACACTAATTCTGTAAAGCATATCAAAAATCCACAAATCAATACACAAGGTCTCTTACACCTGACATCGACCTTAGATGATGCAAAAAAAAAAAACAATACCATCTTACTTTAAACATCTAACTCCCTTTCCTGTTCATCCGAGTTCATGACATCCTTGTCAACACCGAACCAAAATATTAAATCCTCAACTTTCGAATCCCATGCTACTTAGTGCACTTAATCACGCCAATGCACATGAGTACAAGAATTCCATCATAAACCACTAATAGAGTAAAAACTTCATCATATAGAAACCTTCTTCTTAACTCATTTCAAGAGAACCATTGCAACACATGACTGAATTCCCATATCCGTAGAAAATACCGACCTCAAGTAGTGGTCTAAGCCACCATAACTTTTCCGGGATCCCTCTACACATAACATGCCATAATACTTGAAATTCTCCAGATAAAATCAATTACGGCGGCCGCCAAGCCTCGCACGTACCGCCACAAATTACATGCATAACTCTATGCGCTGAAGGAACTGGTCATTGCCACCATCATGTCGATTCAACCGTTGTTAGCCGACCCATCCTTTTCTCAATTTATTCTCAACTTGCCTTAGAAATAATAGTAGCTTTATTCATTACATCACGAACTCAAATCCGCACTCATCCCAAGTGACCTTATTTCACGAGACCACGCTGTTTCAAAATCCACAAATCATCTCATACCCCTCCTTGTGCGCACTTTTTTATCTTCAACTGTTACACCCATTCTGATACTTCTTTTATGAATCCGAAGTTATTTTTCTTCCGTTTCTTAAATGCTACACCACAACCTAAAGATAACGCAGAGTACTCCAAGCCCTGTTTCATAATCTGCTGTAAAAGCTCGATACTCAACCATACTACGAACTCGAGATCCTTAGACACCGCACTTTAAATTTTTGAACCCGCTAAGACCGTTATTGAGAGTCACTTTCTCTGACTTGTTCCCAAACATGATCAATTCCAAGGCCCTGCTAGCACATGGGTACTTTATCAAGGAAACATCCGACTGTCTCACTTTCCTGTGCATTACATCTACACGAAGCATAAACTCTGAGCCTTCCAAAAAAACCTGAATATGAATTGATAAGGCCAAATATGGCACACATTCCCCAAATCCTTTGCTCAAATTACCACTGATGTTTTCTTTCCTTAGTTGCAATGACCCACCAATACACCGATAACCAGAAACCGCACAAATTGACACTACGCCATCCAATCATAGACGATGAGGCTCTCCCACTTTGCTTGAAGCTACAATTACAAAATTCTGGAATCCACCGAGATTCTTTCTTTATCGTTGACATGATCCTGAACATGCAACTCGCCAAATTTCCTCGAAATCCTTTTATTAACCTTTAATAAACACTCTGAACCACTAGCCATATTTACATATCAAATCTCTTACCGGGTAGGTAGTAGAATTCTTCGCAGAAGCTTCGTCAACACCACGCGACTGCTAACCTGCTCACAGGAGATAACCCACCTGTGGAAATTACATGCCGACATATTCCAATGTCGCTGCACTAGGTGCAATTACTATGAAATCAGTAGATCATCCTGAGTCCGAGCTCATTCACCAGCTGCACCAGTCCGTTCACTCCTCATGGACGTCAACTAAAGGTGCGACAATGCATTCCAATCCAAAGTCATGTTGTATCCTTCTTCATATCAAGCAACTCCCTCCTGTTTTATCCAATTTACCTCAATATAGCAGCCAATATTCTAAATTAAGTCCGTAGACCTAGTCACTGTCCATTTTACATCCCAAATCACTCATAATGTTCCTCAAGACATGTAATCATCCTACCATGTAACCCATGTGCTACCTTGCCACTCTCCCACTTTGGTCAACCATCTCCTTTAAGCAACTACTCTGCTTCTGTTTTCTTACACTTGTCCTTTTTGGAACCTAACCACCGCAAGGCACCTTCCACATGTCCTTCCTCATCCTTCGCTGCCCAGTTGTTGCCTTAACTCAAAATCCGTCTCTGTAGCATTTGAACCAATAGCTCGTTACCAGCTTTAAACCTTTCTGACGATCATCCTTCTCGAGACATCAATACTAGAAATGCTGCTTCGATCCTGAATTACTGCACACCGCGATCTCTAACGACTGCTTCCCCTATACCAATTCCTAACACCCCGTCGTGAAGGCGAGTTGAAGAAAACCATAACACTGGCGAACCTTAACGCATTTTACAAGGAGATGACACCACATCAAAATTGAGGACTCTACCACACTCGAAAATATCAAGCTTCGTTACTCCATCAACCCCCAACATGAACATTCATAGTCCGGTTGCCTTTTCTCCGCTGGAATTAAAACATGGAACCTCTGAATCATGTACTGAGAAAACTTTTTTTTCAAGTCGTTTACTGCCCTGACACATAGACAGGAATTTTTCCATTTCATAAACACTGTGCGATAACAACACACGAATCGTTATAACAATCAATGCCAAATCTCAAACCTTAGGTAGTACTGATATTTAGTTTGAAATGACAGAGCGACCTTTCGCAAGGCGATGACAATAGCCCAATTAATTACACAAGGAGAAGTATCTTGTACTACATTTGTAGTACCATTAAAATTTTCCTTGATCCTCAATGTATAACAAGTGCTTCACGTCGCATAAGATTGAATAGGAAGGAAATATAGGCATAAGCCTCAAAGTAATTGAATTACACGATGAAGAATAAAAACGGAAAGTATTCCTAACAGCCCTGTAACCTCTCGAAGATAAGCACAAACGTCTCCGTACCGATCCGCAAGACTCTACTAGACTTGCTCATGACTCGTGAGACCTAAGTGAACCTAGTGCTCTGATACCATGTTGTCATGACCCAAAATCCAAAAGGGGCGTAATGGCGCCGGATACCGCTGTCAGGCAAGCCAACCATAATCAATTAACTTAATTACCCATTTTAGTATTTTTGAAATAAAAATTTCTTTAATAAAATTGTAGAGATAAAAACTCATAGAGTAAATGATAAATAATTTTGCACCTAAATTTCTAAACAATTCACAACCATTCCCAAAACCCGGTGTCACAAGTGCATGAGCATTTACTAGGGAATTAAAATAAAATATAACATCTGTCCAGAATACAAATTAGACAGGAAAATATAATAACTCTGAAGGAGATCCTATTAGCTGCGGATCGTAATATAGAATGCAGCTCACCTATGTCCCCACAATTTTTATAACACCTCTGCGCCCACAAGGCTGCTATACATATATGTACCTGCACAATAAAATATGCAGCAAGTGCAGTATGAGTACGAAACAACGTGTACCCAGTAAGTATCAAGCCTAATCTCGAAGAGGTAGAGACGAGATGGCCGACTATGACACTCACTATGGGTCAATAATATTAAATAATCATGAAAATAGAAATATTTATATCAACGATGATTCACATAATTAACAATAATTTATTGAACCAGCAGAAGTAATTAAATTCCTTCAATTCCAATAATTCTCAGTATAACAATTAAATTCCTTCAATTCAAATAATTTCTAATCTATTAAGTTAATCCTTCAATTTCAATAAAAATTTCAGTTTATCAAATAGCTTTACAAGCTACAATTTAATTTCAATAAATTTCCAATTTATCAGATAACTTTACAAGCTGTAATGAACTGTCCAAGTATCGTGTAATTATTATTATTATTAAGCACGATTTCTGCCGAGGACGTACGGCCCGATCCAAAGTGTCGTGTACACTGCCGAGGGACGTGCGGCGCGATCCATAGATGCATCTATCCTGCCGAGGCGTTCGGCCCGCTCCACAAGAAAGGAGGACATTTTCTTATGTACCTCCGGAAGGACAATATGTTTATTATAAAATAAATTTGGGAGGAGAATAATTTCTTTTAATAATTAATTGATTTAAATAGAAAATCAAGCCTATGAGATTTCCATCCTTTAATATCTTTATCTAACAATTCACAATATATTCATATATATATATATATATATATATATATCTTTATTATCTTTATCAAATAATTCACAATATATTCATATATATATATCAATTAATATTAATTAATCAAAGAATACAATTTACACAAGTAATACATGCTTTGAGTCCTAAACTACCCGGACTTTAGCATTAATAGTAGCTACGCACGGACTCTCGTCACCTCGTGCGTACGTAGCCCCCACAATTAGCAACAATTATTTAATCTTAATCACCTATGAGGTAATTTCTCCCTCACAAGATTAGACAAGAGACTTACCTCGTCTTGCTCCAATTTAATCCACTATAAGGCCTTTTCCTCGATCTCTGCCTGGCTCGAGTCTAGCCAAAATAATTTGATACAATCACTAAATATTATAGGAATCAATTCTATAAGAAAATACTACATTTTAAAGAAAAGATCCAAAATTAATTAAAAATTTGCCCGCGGGGCCCATATCTCGGAATCCGGCGAAAGTTATGAAATCCGACAACCCATTCAATTACGAGTCCAACCATACCAGTTTCACTCAAATCCGACTCCGAATCGATACCGAAATCTAAAAATTTCGTTTCTATGAGATTTCTAAACTTTTCCAAATTTCAATCTCAAAACACTAATTAAATTGTGAAAACAATGATATATTCGTGTATATTGATCAAATCCGAGTTAAAATCAATTACCCCAAATGTCTTTCGTTGAAAATCTGTCAAAAGTTGCCTCTGTTCAAGCTCAAGTTTGTCAAAAATGGCAAATGGGTTGAATGCCTCTGTTTTTATAACTTACAGATCTGCCCAGTTCGTTCTTGGGAGCTCGATCTGTCCAGTTCGATCTTGGGAGTTCGATCTCGGGAGCTCGTTCTTGGGAGCTCGTTCTTGGGAGCTCGATCTCGGGAGCTCGATCTTGACAGGGGTTCGATTTTTGTCAGGCAGTTCAATTTTGACAGCAGCCCGATTTTGACAGCATTTCCAGCAGAAAAATTGCAGCAGCTTTTGCAGCAGCTAAGTCCTACTATTGATCCGTTAACTATCCGACACTCACCCGAGGCCCTCGGGACCATAACCCAAAACACGAACAAGTCCTAAAACATCATACAAACTTATTTGAAACCTCAAATCACATCAAACAACGCTAAAATCACGAATCATGCTCCAATTCAAGCTTAATGAAACTTAGAACTTTCAACTTCTACATTCGATGTCGGAACCTATCAAATCAACTCCGATTGACCTCAAATTTTACACACAAGTCATAAATTACATAATGGAGCTATGAAAAGATTTAGAACTAGATTCTGACTCCGGTATCAAAAAGTCAACTCCCCGGTCAAACTTTCAAACTTTAAATTTCTATTTTAGCCATTTCAAGCCTAATTTCACTACGGACTTCCAAATAAAATTCTGATGACTCTCCTAAGTCCAAAATCACCATACAGAGCTGTTGGAATCATCAAAATTTTATTCCGGGGTTATTTTCTCAAAATGTTGACCGAAGTCAAACTTAGCACTTTAAGGCCAACTTAAAGAACCAAGTATTCCGGTTTCACCTCAAACACTTCCAAATCCCGAACCAACCATCCCCGCAAGTCATAAATCATTACAAGCACCTACGAAAAGTTTTATTTTAGGGAACGGGGTTCTAAAAGTTAAAATGACCGGTTGAGTCATTATAGTTTTGAACATTTGCACTTCGCTCGTTTGTTTGAGGGCATGAGTAGCTCCGTATGATGTACTTTGACTTGTGTGAATCATCGGTTTTTGGTTGCAGGTATTTCAGAATCGAATTGGAAGAAAGAATTTCATTGTTGAAGCTTTAAATTGGGAGAGTTGACCAAAATTTGACTCTTTAGCATTTGACCTGGGATTGAAATTCTGATAGTTCCATTAGCTTCGTTAGGTGATTTTGGACTTAGATGCACGACCGGAATGTAATTTGGAGGCTCGTGGTAGAATTAGGCTTGAATTGGCGAAAGTTGGAAATTCGGCGATTTCGGTCGGCAATGGAAAAATTAATATCGGGTTCGGAATGGAATTCCGGAAGTTGGGTAGGTTCGTAGTGTCATTTGTGATGTGTGTGCAAAATTTGAGGTCATTCGGACGTGGTTTGGTTAGTTTCGGCATCAGTTGCCGAATTTGGAAATTTAGAAGTTCTTAGGCTTGAATCCGAGGGTAATTTTGTGTTTGGATGTTGTTTTGAGTGATTCGAAGGTTTGACAAAGTTTGTATGTTGATATATGACATGTTGGTATTTTTGGTTGAGGTCTCGAGGGCCTCGAGGTGATTCCGGGTGGTTAACGGATTTATCGAAGTTGAAAAATGCAGCTGAAGCTTCTGCTACTGCTATTTTCGCACCTGCGGAAAGAGGAGTCGCAGGTGCAAGGTCGCTGGTGCGTTTGGGGAAGCCGCAGATGCGGAAATGGAAGGCCAAGGCTAGGAATGCAGGTGCGAAGAATTGGCCGCATCTGCGAGCCCGCAGGTGCGAGGCCTTGAGCGCAGATGCAGAGAGGAGGATTTTGGGCTGACGTCGTTGATGCGAAGAGTAACTCACAGGTGCGCAAGCACAGGCACACGCTTTGGGCCGCAGATGCGGAATATGGGCTCTTTAGTGAGTTCCGCACCTGCGATGGAAATTTCCATAGGTGCGGCATCGCAGAAGCGGAAAAAGAGGCCGCATGTGCGATTGTGCTGGGCAGAAAAGCCCCAGCTCGTGGTTTTGTCTTCATTTTCAATTGTTGGATTTGAGAAACTCAGGAGAGGCGATTGTTTTCGAAGGTTTTCAAGGAGCAACGTTGGGGTAAGTGGTTCTAACCCATAATGGTATAAATTTCGGGTTTTGGTCTAATTTGATAGTTTTTCTTGTGGAATTCATTCCATTAGCGTATATTGATGGTATTGTACTAATTGTAAATAGATTCGGAGCATTTGGAGGCCGAGTCCAGAGGCAAGAGCATTGCGGGGTAGATATTTGACCGGTTTGAGGTAAGTAACGATTGTAAATCTAAGTCCTGAGGGTACGAAACCCCGGATTTTGTATCATTCTACTATTTTTAGTGATGCACATGCTAGGTGACGGGCGTGTGGGCGTGCACTGTTGGGGATTGTGACGTGGTCCGTCCCGTAGAAACTGTAAAGTTGCATACTTTGTTGAAATTATATGATACTTATGTTTTAGAAAGAATTTCTGTAAATTGGGCTGAATGCCATGTTTGGGCCTTACGCCAGTGCTGTTTAGAACCTTAGGGCTTTTTCTTACTATCCTCTCATTATTTTTGATTGAAAATCTATACTTAGTCATGTTTATACTTGTTTACCGCATAACTCAGTTTCATGACTCTATTTTCATGCATATAAATGTTTTGGGCCGAATGCCCTGTTTTACTGAAATGCCCGAGTGTCTTGAGAGGTTTATGACTGAGTGAGGCCGAGGGCCTGATTTGTGAGGATCTTTATGGGATCGGGCTGCACGCCGCAACATGTTGACATCGGCCGAGGGCCTGATTGTGAGGATGAGTGTGGATTGGGGCTGCCTGCCTGCAACATACTTTATTATTATAGCACGTGAGTTATCCGTGCAGCACGTGAGTTATCCATGCAGATTATAGCGCTTGGGCTGAAGGAGCCCCTCCGGAGTCTGTACACAACCCAGTGAGTGCAGGTACCTACTGAGTGCGAGTGCCGAGTGCTGAGTGACTGGGAGGCATGAGTGATTGTGAGGTATGCTCGAGTGGCAAGAGTGATTGTGAGGTATGCCCGAGTGGAACGAGTGACTGTGAGGTTTGCCTGAGGGGCTATTTATGATTTCATCATTTTGCTCACATTTGCATTTTTCCTCTATTGAAAATTGTTGAAAAATATCTTTAAATGTTTTTATTGGAATTGGGTTTAAACGAGATGTTTTGATTCAAATCCTGATTTTAAAAGTATGAGATATTCTACTGAGATTTTTCTGATATGAACGTTATATGCTTGATTGCTCGTCACTACTGCTCAGTCTTTATTTATTGTTATTACTTACTGAGTTGGCATACTCACGTTACTCCCTGCACCTTGTGTGCAGATCCAGGTGTAGCTGGACACGGTAGTGGTTGTTGATTATTCTAGTTGCAGATTTTTCCTCGGAGATAGCAAGGTAGCTGCTTGGCGATCGCAGCCCCTGTTCTTCTCCCTCTTATCTTCCTCTAGTTGTATTTAGCTATTTTCCAGACTGATTTAGCCTTGATATTGTTAGACAGATTGTAGTAGATGCTCATGACTAGTGACACCCCGATGTTGGGGTTTTCCTTCTGCACTATTATTTTGATTTGAACTCCTTTACGAAGGTTTTTATGTAAATAACATTGAAATTATCTTTGAAATGAAAATATCGGTTTGTTTTGGAAATGAGTCAGCTTGCCTAGTTCCACGATAGGCACCATCATGACAGGGGTTAGTTTGGGTCGTGACAAATTGGTATCAAATCCTAGGTTACATAGGTCTCACGAGTCATGAGCGGGTTTAGTAGAGTCTTGCCGATCGGTACGGAGACGTCTGTACTTATCTTCGAGATGCTGCAGAACCCTTAGGAAAATTTCACTTTCTTGTATTCTATCATGCAAAATTGATTCATCTTGAAGCATAACTCTTTGAATTACTTCCACGCATCTCGTATGCACACATGAGCGCTCGGTATCAGTTGTACATTACCGGCTTATGATTCTATGAACAAGGTTGATATGTGTATTATGTGTTTGTGGTGGTGGGCTAGTCTGGAGGACTTGAGGCCATGGTTAGACCGCAGCTTAGGCTCGGTAGCTTCAGTTGTAACCTATACATGTGGCCCAATGAGCTGAGGAATGGCTTTATGGTGAGTATGACGTAACTGTGGGAGGTGTTAATACGATGTAAATGTGATAAAAAGTGTTTTCTTGAAATGTAAAGGAAGGCCATTGGGTGCTTGATTTTCGTTTTGATATGATATACGGCCTCAAGTGTGAATGTTTTGAAGGATCTTTCACGTTGTTAAATTTTGGGGCAAATTAAATTCTCATGTCAGTCAATGAGTTTGGACTCAAGAAGAGTAAGTGATTGTTTAGTAATTTTGGTTGCAAATGGGTATATCTGATGTTGATGGCTCGAGAAAGATGATCTTCGAAGAGACTTAGAGTCGGTAGCATTCTAATGGTTCTGGTACGATAGAGATGCATTTCGAGTTGATGCAGCAATTGGGCAGCAAGGAATGAGGGAAGACATGACGGGAAGCATTTCGCGGTGGTTGAAGTACTTGCGGGTCAAGTAGGAGAAGTAGAGGTTGAGAAGTTTCTTAAAGGAGATGATTTAACCGAAGTAAGAGTGGCAGATTAGCATATGAATTCACTGGTAAGGTAGTTGTGCACCTTGAGAAAGTGTAGAATGGTTTGGAATCGTGCTAGTATGTGATTTGGCCTGTAGACTCTAATTGGAGTAATGGTTACTGTACAAAGGATAAAGAGTAAAGAAAACTCCCTATGTGGTCTCTGTCTGCATGGGGTCAGGCTCACCACCACTGTGCTATAGGGACAGTCTCCTCCATAAGCAGGTCCAGTGGAATATCTCCGGTAGAAGTGAACTTCTCTATCTCCTTCTTCAGTAGCTCCATTGACTCTTTTGAAGCTTGAGTCTTCTTCATCTTTTTGACCTGCTTGCCCAGCTCCTTGATCACCTTCCAATGAGTATCTAATGTCTCCAGGATTTTCTTTTGGTTGTCCAGGAGCTTCTTCTGGTTGTCCAGAAGCTCCTTCAATGAATCCTCCACTGATGGAGGAACCTGAAGTTGTGCTGGGGCTGCCTGTGCTGTGACTGCACTGGATAAGACATATAGCTTTGATGTATCTCCCCGTAACCAGTTGTTGACGCTGGATAGCATCTGAGAGACCCGCAGTGAAGTCTGAGGATGTGCGAAAGATGAGGGCACAGATAATGGGGCTGTAACATATGGCCCGGATGAGGGAGGTGGCATAGCAGCCGAAGAACCCTCCATTGTGGAAGACTTAAAACCAGTGGCCACTACCCTTGGCTCTTCAGACTGGCCAGTGGAGGTAGTGCCTTTGCCTTTAGACTTCAGGTTGTCTTCTCCCTGAAGGCTGTACCAAGAGAAGGGCCTTTTCGGCTTCACCTTCATGTCAAAGTGTCTCCCCTCAACCCCCTGGTCCTCTTACATAGTGATGAAATTAGGGTAAGGGTAGGAACTTTCTTCCTTCCTGGTTGCCTTAGATATGTTCTGGGCCATGAGGTTCCCCACATGTATTGGGTACCCCGCCATGATGGACGCTATGAGGATCGCCCCGGAGAGTGGAATGTCACTGTCATGCTGCCGCAGATCAAGGCGGCTGCAGACGAAGGTGCACCACCCTTTGGCTTCAAAGCTAAGGGTATTTCTAACAATTGAGACTCCCGGTGTAAGCCAGGCCGGTGTTTTCCCTGGTATGGCTATCACCTCTGCTAACCATGGACTGGCTGCTTCATCTAATGCCAACTTCTGTATGTATAGAGCAACATCTACATCATCAAACCCAGCATATGTATTCAAAGTTTTGCCATCGAACCGGATCTTCTTACTTCGTACCTTAGTCACATAGGT
The DNA here is from genome assembly GCF_000715075.1 of Nicotiana tabacum. Lineage (NCBI taxonomy): Eukaryota > Viridiplantae > Streptophyta > Magnoliopsida > Solanales > Solanaceae > Nicotiana > Nicotiana tabacum. The sequence goes on from NC_134093.1 coordinate 114,329,773, forward strand.
ACCCTTTTTGATGTGGGCAACATTGGCGTAGAATTCCTTGACTAGGTACTCATTTGCTTCCGGCAACTTGCTAGTGAAGAATTTCCACCCCACTCTTTCATTAAATTGTCTCTTCACATTTGGGTTGTGAGGGAGAAGGTCTCATTCTATGAAATGTCTCTTAAGGGTGAGCTTCCTTTGTGGCCACCATTCCCGGAATTTGTGGTAGGCCTTCTCACTCACGAACCTATCTTTCCACACTACCGGCTTCCTTGATCTAATCAACCCCCCCATGGGTATCACCTCCTCTCCCGTCATTCGGAACCTCTTCTTCATCATCAATATCAATAGGAGCACCTGTTGAGACCGGAGTTGTAATAGGTGGGGGAGATGGTGCTGAAGTCTCACTACCTCCTTCTGAGCCATCAGACAACTCAGATGAGGAGGTGGGTTGATTGACGAGATGGAAAGGTTGAGATTAAGCCTAGGGTTGTTATGCAGATTCTCCCTTAGAAATCTCCCGGGAAGGGAGATGTTCACTAGTGTCCGAGGAGTCAGCCTGAGGTCTCACAGGTGGGGCCTTTTTGCTAATAATCTTCTGAGGTGCTAAGGGTGCAGTCTGCTTCCCTTTGCCTCGGCCTCAGGAGGATTCTCCCCTTCCTTTTAATTTGTCGGGACCACCACGAGATCGCACCATTATCTGCACACACTATTAGTGAAAGATCATTAGTATTGTGGTTCAATGAATCCTTAAAGAAATGCAGATGAAATGAAATAGTGCTTCCCAAAACAGTGCACCGCGGATGCGGCCGCGGAAGGGCCATCGCGGACCGCGTAAAAATGGGCGCGGCTGCGAGGAGGTTGGACTCAGACTACCAACTCTTTGATCATGGTCTTCCGCGGACCACAAAATTTGGGACGCGGCCGCGAAAGATCAAACGTGGACCACGGAAAAATCACAGCATCCGCGAACATGCAGCCATACTCAGCTCTCACAAATTAAAGAATGCAGACCGCGTAAATGGACCGCGGTCCACGGAGTTCAAACAAAACGGGCACTGACACTTTTGAAACCTAGGGTATTGACTAAGTACAATAATTAATGCAATTAACATGCATAGTTAATAACCCTATCCCCCATTAGGCATGTAAAACAATTACCCACATGAATTTAAGCATCAATTAAGAATGATTTTGAGATTGTGGCATGTATTAAACCCTAACTAAAAAGAAAAATTAAAACAAGAAGAAAAGAAAAGAAAGATATAAAATCAATGCAAATATTTGAGCATACCAGTTGTGAAATATTAGAGGAAAATGGATTCTTGATTGATATGAAATGAGATTGACAGTCAAAGAAGAGGAAGATGATTAGTGCTTTAATGTGGTGAAAGTTTGAGGTTTGAAAAGTGTAAAAGTCCTAAGGACTTTCTATTTATACCAAATCGATGGGGACCCACCGACTTACCTTAGCACGGTCCGCAGAATTCTACCGCATTCCGCACTTTTTACCTTTCGAAGAGCTGCTGCAAAATCCTGGGCGCGGTCCACAGAAAATTGGGCGCGACCGCGAATGTCACCACGGTTAGCCAAATTATGAACGCGGACGCGAACTCAACTTCAGAGAGTTGATATTTTGGGTTCTTCAAGTATGCGTTCGCAGATAAAATGTGCCACCGCGAAATGCTAACACAGACCGCAAAAATTTGAGCACGGTCCGCGAAATGCCCACGCTTGGTCAGATCTTTCCCTGCATGACCAATTCCTACACAAAATTTACAACTAGCTAGTCCAAAACAATGCCTAATCTAAGAAGAAAATCAAAAAGAAAGAAAAGAAAAAGTAAACATCACATGGGTTTCCTCCCAAGAAGCGCCCGATTTAACGTCGCGGCACGACGCATGTTTCCTTTATCATGTGAATTTGATCAAGGCCACCACGTGGCTGTCATCAAACTTACCGAGGTAGTGCTTCGCTCGGTGACCATTAACTCTGAAGATTTCATCATTTTTATTTTTCAAATCAAGAGCACCAAACGGAGTTACATGCACCACTACAAAAGGGCCACTCCATTTTGACTTGAGCTTCCCCGGAAACAGTCGTAACCGAGAGTTGAATAGAAGAACCAAGTCACCCTTCTTGAATTCTTTGTTACGGGCATATTTTTCATGTAAGTACTTCATCTTGTCCTTATACAAGAAGGAGCTGGAATAGGCATGAAACCGGAATTCATCAAGTTCATTGAGTTGCTCTAACCGAAGATTGGCTGCTACATCCCATTCAAGATTTAACATCTTGAGCGCCCACATGGCCTTGTGCTCTAACTCAACCGGAAGATGGACTGCTTTCCCAAATAGCAACTGGTACGGAGACATACCAATTGGAGTCTTGTACGCAGTTCTATAAGCCCACAAAGCATTGTCAAGTTTCCTTGACCAATCCGGCCGGTTTGCATTGATAGTTTTTGATAATATGCTCTTTATCTCCCTTTGGAGACCTCAACTTGTCCACTAGCCTAGGGATGATAAGGGGTTGACACCTTATGATTGACACCATGCTTGGAAAGTAAAGTGTCGAAGGCCTTGTTGCAGAAATGAGACCCCCCATCACTGATGATCGCCCTAGGAGTGCCAAACCTTGTGAAGATATTTTTCTTTAAGAACGCCACCACACTCCGTGCCTCATTGTTGGGCAAAGCTACAACATTAACCCACTTGAAAACATAATCAATAGCAACCAGAATGTAAGTGTAACCACATGAACTCACAAATGGCCCCACGAAGTCTATGCCCCATGTGTCAAAAATATCGATCTCAAGAATAGTGGTGAGAGGCATTTCATCCTTCTTGGAAATTCCACCAGCTCTTTGGCATTCATCACACCTCTTAACAAGCTCACTTGTATCTTTATATAGGGTAGGCCAATAAAATCCACAGCTAAAAACCTTTGAAGTAGTTCTCGCCCCACCATGATGACCACCGTAGGGCGAGGAATGGCAAGCATCAAGAATATTCATTTGCTCCTCTTCCGAGACACATCTCCGGATCACACCATCATTGCAAATATTGAAAAGATAAGGCTCGTCCCAATAATAATCTAAGCTGTCCCATTTGAGTTTCTCCCTTTGGTTAGAAGAGAGCTCACTCGGGATAATGCCGGTCATAAGAAAGTTAGCCACATCGGCGAACCAAGGAATACCATTCAAAGACACGGAGAAGAGGTGTTTATCCGGGAATGAATCATTAATTTAGAGGCCATCGTGGGGCCTCCCCTCCTCTTCTAAGTGGGAAAAGTGGTCCGCTACTTGATTATCACTTCCTTTTCTATCAATGATTTCAAGGTCAAACTCTTGAAGCAAAAGAACCCATCTCATCAAACTAGTCTTCGAGTCCTTTTTGGTCATCATGTAATGGAGTGCCGCGTGATCGGTCTGCACAATCACTTTGGCACCTATGAGATATGGCATGGAATTTTCAATGGTGAAGACAATGGCTAATAACTCTTTCTCGGTCACCGTATAATTGACTTGGGCGTCATTCATCATTTTTCTTACATAATAGACCGGATGAAATATCTTGTTGACCCTTTGCCCCAAAATCGCTCCTACCGCAACGTCACTAGCATCGCACATGAGCTCAAATGGTAAGCTCCAATTGGGTGCGGTAATGATGGGAGTGGTTGTCAATTTATACTTGAGAAGCTCAAAAGCTTTCATGCATCTTAATTGAACACAAACTTTGCATCCTTTTGTAGCAGCTTACACAAGGGGTTCACCACTTTTGAGAAATCCTTGATGAACCTTCGGTAGAACCCCGCGTGCCCAAGAAAGCTCCTAACTCCCTTGACGGAAGTAGGAGGAGGGAGTTTTGAAATAACTTCAATCTTCGCTTTGTCCACTTCAATACCGTTCTTTGAGATCATATGGCCGGGGACAATGCCCTCCTAGACCATAAAGTGTCATTTTCCCCAATTAAGCACTAGGTTGGTCTCTTCACATCGGGCCAACACTTTGTCAAGATTATCCAAGCATTCTTCAAATGAGTCCCCCACAATACTAAAATCATCCATGAACACTTCGAAGAAGTCCTCCACCATATCCGTAAATATTGCCATCATACACCGCTGAAAGGTAGCCAGTGCATTACACAAACCAAAAGGCATCTGTGAGAATGCAAATGTGCCATACAGACATGTGAATATGGTTTTCTCTTGGTCTTTCGGTGCAATGAGAATCTGGTTGTACCCTGAGTACCCATCCAAAAAGCAATATTATGCACGCCCGGCAAGTCTGTCCAACATTTGATCAAGAAATGGGCAATGGAAAGTGGTCTTTGCGGGTCACTTTGTTCAGCTTTCTGTAGTCCATACATACCCTCCATCCGGTGATAGTACGAGTGGGGATCAACTTCATTTTTCTCATTTGTGACCACAGTCATACCCCCTTCTTCGGCACACATTGTACCGGTGAAGTCCATGAACTATCCGAAATAGGGTACAGAACCCCTACATCAAGCCACTTGATAATTTCCTTCTTGATGACCTCTTGCATAGCCTCGTTCAACCTCCTTTGATGTTCCACGGAGGGTTTGGCATCATCCTCTAGTATAATTTTGTGCATGCAAAAGGAAGGGCTTATACCTCGAATGCCAGCCAAAGTCCATCCAATTGCCCTTTTCCTTCTTTGAAGCACCGCAAGGGTGGAGTCTACCTACACGTTAGTTAGGCAAGTAGAAAGAATAATAGGTAATGTGGAAGAAGGGCCTAAGAATTCATACATGAGGTGTGAAGGCAAAGGCTTCAATTCCAATGTTTGTGGCTCCTCGATTGAGGGATTTGTTGGTGGAGTCTTCCGATTTTCCAAGTCCAAGGAAAGTTTACGGGGCCTATATGAGTGGGATCCCATTCCTTGCAATGCATTTGCACATTCAACCAAGCCTTCCTTCTCATCATCCTCAAAGTTTAACAACACAGCTTCCAAAGGGTCTTCCATATTGATCATGGCACTCGTGTCATCAACTATCACCTCCGTCACAAGATCCACAAAAGAGCAAACTTCATTACTATTTGGTTGCCTCATTGATTTGCATACGTGGAATACAACTTTTTCATCACCCACTCGGAAGGTGAGTTCCCCTGCTTCCACATCAACTAATGCCTTCCCTGTTGCTAGGAAAGGTCTCCCTAATATTATAGGCACCTCATAGTTGACTTCGCAGTCGAGAATCACAAAATCAGTGGGCAAAATAAACTTGTCGACCCGGACTAGAACATCATCAATAATACCAAGCGACCTTTTCATTGTCCGATCCGCCATTTATAATCTCATGGAAGTAGCTCTTGGTTGCCCAATACCTAGTGTCTTGAACACGAAATATGGCATCAAATTAATACTTTCTCCCAAATCACACAAGGCTTTTGCAAAATCGGCTCTACCAATGGTGCATGGAATTGTAAAGGCACCGGGATCTTCAAGCTTTGGAGCCATCGAGTGCACAATGGCACTCACTTGATGAGTCATTTTGATGGTCTTACAATGCATAGATCTATTCTTAGTTACCAAGTCCTTCATGAACTTGGCATATCCCGATATTTGTTCGAGAGCGTCCAATAAAGGCACATTGATTGGCAAACTTTTCATCATCTCAATAAAATTCTTGAATTGGTTTTCATTATTTTGCTTTGCAAGCCTTTGAGGATACGGTGGAGAAGGCGTTGGCAAAAGGGGCCTTGGCTTTAGGCACTACCATTTCCGGTATGTCTATCATATGTTCCCTCGACGGGTTCACATCATTTTGAGTCTCCTCCATGTTGTCATAAATATCGATCCTCACTTCATCATTCACATTCTCATCATTGGCTTGAATCTCATCATCTTCTTGCAACACAACATCATCACTCACAATCTTCTTTGGTTTAGAGGTACTTGCATCTCCACCTCTACTGCTTCTTGTGGTCACCGCCATAGCATGACCTGTATTGTTCCCACCCTTCGGGTTTACTACCGTATCACTTGGTAGTGCCCCATTAGGGAGAGTATTCAATGCTTGAGAAATTTGACCCATTTGTACTTCCAAGTTGTGAATAGAGGTAGTGTGGGAGGCTATTTGGTCATCGGAGTCAGCATTCCTTTCCATCATTTGTTTGAACATACTCTCTATCCTCTCCATCTCATTGTTTGAAGAACTTTGCCCTTGAGACGAATATGGAGGCGGATTGTTGGGTTGTTGATACATTGGGGGCCTTTGAAAGCCCGACCCCCGGTTTCCTTGATTATTATTATTCCAACCCCCTTGGTTTCCATTGCCGCCCCAATTATTATTGTTGTTCCCCCAATTCTGATTATTGTTCCCCCAATTGTTCGAGTTGTTGTTGTTGCCACTGTTCCAATTCCCTTGGACTTGGTTGCCCCAATTTTGATTGTTCCCTTGCGATCTCCATATTTAATTTGGAGCATTGCTCCGTTGACCTTGGTAGTTATTGGCATATAACACTTCCTCACTTTAATCATCATAAGAATCGTCGTGATTGTAACTACTACCACTTTGCTCATATTGATCTTGACTGTTTTGCACTTGTTGACCATGCTGTCTCCTCTTGTTGACCATGACATTTACCCCTTCCATGGCATGTACTTGCTTTGTCCCTTGAACTTGCTGAAGCTGGGCCTTTGCTAATTGATTCATAGTAGTTGTCAACTCGGCTATGGCTGTCTGTGATAATGAAGTTCCTTGTGAAGAAGGATGACATTAGGGTCACCCTGAGGAACATTTGCCCAACTCTGCCAAGCCGAGGATGTTTCAGCCATCTCATCAAGTATGTCACAAGCATCGGCATGAGGCATTTTCATAAAATTTCCCCCAGCTAGCTAATTCACCACACACTGGTTGGTCATGTTGATGCCCCTATAGAATGTCTGCTGAATCATTGCTTCAGTCATATCATTGTTTGGGCATTCCTTGGCCATTGCCCGGTATCGCTCCCAGATTTCATGTAGGGGTTCATTAGATTCTTGTTTAAAGGCTAAGATCTCATCCCTCAATGCTGCCATAAGACCCGGTGAGAAACACTTGGCTGTAAACTTTTCTGCGAACTCATCCCATGTGTGTATGGAGTGGTTGGGTAGCCTCTCGAACCACTCCAAAGCTTTCCCTCTAAGTGAAAATGGGAAAAGTCTCAATCTCAGAGCGTCCTCCGACACGTTCGTCTGCTTGCTCCCCCATCATGTGTCTACAAAACCCTTTAGATAATTGTATGTGTTCTGATGAGGAGCTCCAGTGAAGAAGTCCCTTTGCTCCAATTGGGTCAGCATGACATTTGTAATTTGAAAATTGCCTGCCTGAATCCGAGGCGGGATAATTGCACTTGCTTAACCTTTATTGGGTACCACCCAGTGTGCTGCCCGTGGAGGAGGTGGGGGAGGGTTTGGAATGTTGTCATTAGTCTGGCGGCCTCTTCTTTGGACTTGAGGTTCTAGATTAACCTCATCCTCACCATTGTCATCTACCTCCTCTCCCCTGGAAGAACATGTCCGATAGCATTATTATGAGCCATTTGGTATCTAAAGCGAAATACACAAAAGTTAGAAAACAGAAGGAAAGAAAAACAAGACACACAAATAGTTAGATAGATAGCCAACACCGTCTAACTCCCTGACAACGGCACCAAAAAGTGATCGAGGCCAAACCTACACCACTATAGAGTAACGAGGATGGTCGATGCAGTTTTACCCAATGAGGTCGGGATCGATTTCCACAGGGAGTTAATTTTGCTTGGAGTTGGGTATCTAACTTATCTAGATGTGTGTGTTGTTCCTAATTGCACTTCCAAACATTGTTGTGATTGATTCTATTCTAATTTTATACTATTGTATGCTAAGTGTAAGCTAAGTACAATATTTTTGGTGAATGTTTTCAAGTGTTAAAAGACACTAGGGAAGTGACTTCCACCTAGGTGAGTATCTAATGGGTTTCAAGAATCTAGGACAAGCTTGTTATGATTGGGGTCGTGATATAACCATCATTCATAAGTGCTCATTCTATACCTCTCGGTAGTTTGAGTGACCTTGCCCGATTTGGCTTTCTCAAGCCCAAATGGATGTTCATATAATACAAGTGAAATTGGCTCACGTCGGGTATTACTATCTCTAGGTTTAACCCTTTAATTGGGGCTATCAGTCTCTTGAGTTCACCCCAATTCCTTGTTAGCTTAATTTTCCTAGACTTAGTCCCTCTTTCTCAAGACGAGCCTAAGTCATAAAGGCACGAGTCAGTGTTTGCAACAACTAATTCTACAATTTTAGCATGAATTAGGCTAAATATCACTAACTCATAAACAATTAAGCCCTAAAATTCAAGACCCATTAAATACCCACACTAGGGTTGGGTCACAACCCTAGCTATAGGGTCTAGCTACTCATAATAACAACAGAAATCAAAGATAAAAATGAAATATAAGCCATAATACTAAAGTACAAGATGAAAGTCTAAAGTTTGAAGGTAAATCTACTCTAAAATTGCCCAAAAAGGGAAAAATCAGCCGTTCACGTGCTCTCCTCAACAAAAATTAACCTAAGATTGATAAAAGGATCTATTTATACTAGGCTAAAAATTTCGTTTAAAAATGTCCCTGCGAAGGTTTCACGGACGCGTAATTCTGACTGCGTCCGCGCTTGGGCTTTCGCGACCGCGTAATAGTGAGTGCGGTCCACGTTTCTTCATATATGGGCTTGGGTAGATCTTTGTTTCATGGACCGCATAATGTTCACCGCGTCCGTGTGAGATTCCTTTGAGGCCGCGTAATTTGTACGTGAACCGCCTTCTTTATTTATGCCCATCTTGCAAAGTCTCTGAACCTCGACAAATTATGTCCGCTAAATTCCAACCGCGGCCGCGCCAGTTACTTCCCGGTCGCGTCTTTCTGCTGCTCTCAGCGATTAATTTTAGTGCTCAAAACAGCCTCTCTGAATCTCTATTTCGCGGTCCGCGAAATATTGGCCGCCTCAGCGATGATAATTTCGCGGCCGCCCTTTTCTATCGCGGTCCGCGTTCCACAGTATTGGTCCAGACTTTGTTTATGTTCAAGTTTGACTCCTTTATGAGTTGGTTATGTATTCTTTGGCTCATTTCAAACAAAACCCTGCAAGCAAGCATATTAAGTTAGTTTTCAGAAATACCTTCACGCATTTTTGGCCCAAAACCTAAGTAAAAGAGAGCGAATAATAGGATTAAATCCCTACTTATTAGTTAGGCGGGATACTTACTGGGTACATATTATTTATGTACTCATACTACACTTCTATACTTAATTGTACAGGATATGAGGTTGGTGCATCTAGTTACCCGCCCGGCGCGCATTCTTGATCTTGGGCCGAGATTCCGAGCCGTTCAGCAGCATGCCAGAGTTTCTATTTTGTTTTTATCTATCTATTCTATTTCAGACAGTAGGATAGTCATCTTTTATATATTCTACTAGTTGCCTACACACTTGTGACACCATATCTTGGCACGTATTAGTAGACTTTGATTTTTGGGTTGTAATTCAATAGTTATAACTGCTTTTAGATGTTTCTGTTTGTTGGCCTTAAGAATCCTTCATTTACCAAATGTTTTAAAATAAGTAAAGCTAAATGGGAAATCACTAAGTTTTTTACTGTTGGCTTGTCCAGCAACGGTGCTGGACGCCATCACGGCCTGACATGGAGTTGGGTCGTGACAACATGGTATCGGAGCACTAGGTTCACGTAGGTCTCACAAGTCATGGGTAGGCCTAGTAGAGTCTTGCGGATCGATGCAGAGACGTCCGTACCTATCTCTGAGAGGATATAGGTGTTAGGAAACTACTTTTTATTCATCTCCTATCATGCAATTGATGGTATACTAAGTTTCTTCCTTCTATTCTCTCACAGATGGTGAGGACGCGTACTGCGGACGTTCTAGACCTGGGAGGAGCTACTCCCCCCCGGTCCTAGAGGCCGAGGTAGAGGCCGGGGGAGGGCACCGGACCGAGGTAGGGGATAAGGGCGACCCAAATCTGCCCCAGTAGCACCACCAGCAGATCCGGTGGAGGATCCCATTATTGAGGAGCATGGCGAGGTGCCTGCCGCAGAGCTAGCCACGGTAGATTTCATGACAGCACCGGGCTTTCAGGAGGTCATGGGCTGTATGATGAGGTTCATGGACACTATGACTCAGGCTGGTTTATTTCCAGCGGGACCCAGCCATATCTCAGGCAGGAGGGGGAGCACAGACCTCTACTACTCAGGCTCCTGGGCATGCATCTGTGGTATACCATACTCCGGGTGCACTACCCGTGGGCGGAGCCCAGCTAGTTACGGCAGCTGCACCTGAGCCTAGACTGACTGCGGACGGTGATCCGCAGAAGTTATTGGATAGATGGACTAGGTTACTACCTCCTGTCTTCGGGGGCAAGCGTCATGAGGATGCCCAGGATTTCATTAATAGGTGTAGGGACGGACTGCACAACATGAGGATACTAGAGTCTCACGGGGTTGAGTTCACTACTTTCCAGCTGGAGGGCAGGGCCCGTAGATGGTGGCAGTCTTATCTTATTGGTAGACCAGCAGGTTCTCCTCCCATGACTTGGAGCCAGTTCACACAACTTTTCCTGGATAGGTATATTCCACCCTCCGAGAGGGAAGATTTGCGATATCAGTTTGAGCACCTTAAGCAGGGTCAGATGTCAGTGACTGACTATAGGCGAGGTTTTCTGAGTTGTTTCGCCATGCACTTATGATATTTCCTACGGACGCAGAGAGAGTGCAGAGATTTGTTGCGGGGTTGCACCCCAATATTCGGGCTAGTATGGCCTTCGAGGTTGAGATGGGTACTAGTTATCAGCTAGTAGTGAAGATTGCTCGGAGGATTGATAGCTACCACCAGAGGGGTAGAGAGCAGATGCAGCAAGACAAGAGGGCCCATTTCTCTGGAGAGTTTAGAGGTGCCCCGGCTAGGGGCAGAGGTCAGATCAGGAGAGGTCAGCCTAGTAGGCCCACATATTCAGCACCACTACCTCCTCGGGGTGCTCCAGCACGACCCTATTTTAGTGTTATGCCAAAGAGTTCTTATCGCCCACCATTTCATCAGGGTTCTTCTAGTGCTTATTTTAGCGCCATGCCAGAGAGTTCATGCGCCGGGTCACATGAAGAGATCCTGCCCCAGGCTTCGGGGCAAGGCAGTACAGCCGGGTCAGTAGCCCATGATTTCAGCTCTTGCAGCCGCACTATCCATCTAGCCGCCCAGAGGCGGGGGGTAGGGGCCATCCTAGAGGTGGAGGTCAGGCAGGTGGGGGCCAGTTAGGCGGTGCCCCAGCTAGATTCTATGCATTTTCGGCCAGACCATTTGCAATGGCCTCCGGTGCCGTGATCTCATGTATTATTTCTGTCTGTGATTGGGATGCTTCGGTGTTATTTGATCCAGGATCTACCTATTCATATGTATCATCTCTATTTTCTCATTTCCTGGATGTTCCTCGTGAGTTCTTGGGTACTCCGTTTATGTGTCCACTCCTATGGGCGATTATGTGGTTCTGGATCGGATCTATCGGTCTTGTGTGGTCACATTCTATAGTTACGAGCCTAGGCCGAACCTTCTGTTGCTTGATATGACCGACTTTGAGGTCGTCCTGGGTATGGACTGGTTATCTCCATACCACGCCATCCTTGATTGTCATGCCAAGACTATTACCTTAGCGATGCCAGAATTACCGAGATTAGAGTGGAAGGGTTCCTCGGTTAGTACAGCTAGTCAGGTTATCTCTTTTCTGAAGGCTCGACATATGGTCGCGAAGGTTTGTTTGGATTATCTAGCTTATGTTCGGGACACCACTGCAGAGTCTCCGATGTTTGGTTCAGTTTTAGTAGTCTGAGAGTTAGCCGATGTTTTTCCTTCTGAACTTCCAGGCATGCCGTCAGATCGTAATATTGATTTCTATATTGATTTGGCTCCAAGCACCCAGTCTATATCTATCCCACCATAGCGTATGGCTCTGAAATAATTGAAGGATTTGAAGGAACAACTAGTGGAGTTGTTAGCAAAGGGGTTTGTGAGACCAAGTGTATCATCTTGGGGTGCACCAGTGTTATTTGTGAAGAAGAAAGATGGGACTATGCGGATGTGCATTGATTAGCACCAGTTGAACAAGGTTACCATCAAGAACAAGTACCCGCTACCACCTATCGATGATTTGTTTGACCAGTTGAAGGGTGCTAGGGTGGTTTCTAAGATCGACTTGAGATCGGGGTACCATCAGTTGAAGATCCGGGACTCAGATGTTCCGAAAACTGCCTTCCGTACCAGATAAGGTCATTATGAGTTTTTAGTGATGTCCTTCGGCTTGACTAATGCCCCAGTGGCGTTCATGAATTTGATGAACAGATTATTTGGGCATTATATTGATTCCTTTGTTATTTTCTTCATTGATGACATCTTGATTTACTCACGTAGCATGGGGGAGCACGAGCAGCATTTGAGAGTGGTACGTCAGACATTACGAGAACAAGAGCTATATGTTAAGTTCTCCAAATGTGAATTTTGGCTAGAGTCTGTGGCATTCTTGGGGCATGTTGTATCAGGAGAGGGTATTAAAGTGGATCCCAAGAAGATTGAGGCAGTTCAGAGTTGGCCTCATCCCACTTCGGCGACTGAGATCAGGAGTTTCTTGGGGTTAGCAGGCTATTATCACCGGTTTGTGGAGGGCTTTTCATCCATTACAGCACCTTTGACTAGATTGACCCAGAAGGGTGCCCCGTTTTGTCGGTCCGATGATTGTGAGGAGAGCTTTTAAAAGCTCAAGACAGCCTTGACTACAACACCAGTTTTAGTGTTGACTTTCGGTTCGGGGATGTATACTGTATATTGTGACGCTTCACGCATTGGCTTGGGTTGTGTATTAATACAGGAGGGGTGAGTTATTGCATACGCTTCACGTCAGCTAAAATCTCATGAGAAGAATTATCTAGTGCACGATTTGGAGTTAGCCGCGATTGTACATGCTCTTAAGATATGGAGGCATTATCTGTATCGGGTGTCATGTGAGGTTTATACTGATCATCACAGCTTACAGTATTTGTTCAAGCAAAGGGATCTCAATTTGAGGTAGCGTAGATGGCTCGAGTTACTGAAGGATTATGACATCACCATTTTTTATCATCCGATCAAGGCAAATATGGTAGCGGATGCCTTAAGCAGGAAGGCAGAGAGTATAGGTAGCTTGGCATTTATTTCAGCGGAGGAGAGGCCACTAGCTTTGGACATTCAGTCCTTGGCTAACAGACTTGTGAGGTTGGATATTTCAGAGCCCAGCCGAGTTCTTGCATGTGTTGTTGCTCGGTCTTCATTATTGGGGCAGATCAATGCCCGACAGTTTGATGATCTGCACTTGGCAGTTCTTAGAGATATGTTACTACAGGGTGGTGCCAAGGAGGTTTCTATTGGCCATGATGGTGTTCTGCGACTCCAGGACCGTCTATGTGTTCCTAATGTCGATGGCTTGAGGGAGAGGATTCTAGAGTAGGGACACAGTTCTCGGTATTCTATTCATCCAGGTGCTACGAAGATGTATCGTAACCTGAGACAACACTATTGGTGGCGGCGGATGAAGAAAGACATAGTGGAGTATGTAGCTAGGTGTCTAAATTGCTAGCAGGTCAAGTATGAGCACCAAAGGTCAAGTGGCCTACTTCACCAGATGACTATACCTGAGTGAAAATGGGAGCGCATCACTATGGACTTCGTAGTTGTATTGCCGCGGACCTTGCGGAAGTTTGATGCAGCTTGGGTCATTGTCGACATATTGACCAAGTCGGCACACTTCATTCCAGTTGTGACTACATATACTTCAGAGAAATTGGCCCAGGTTTATATTAGGGAGATAGTTCGGTTGCACGGTGTGCCTGTTTCCATCATATCAGATAGAGATCCTCAGTTCACTTCACATTTCTGGAGAGCCGTACAGAGTTAGTTGGGGACCTGTGTAGAGCTCAGCACACCATTTCATCCACAGAACGACGGGCAGTCAGAGCGGATAGTTCAGATATTAGAAGACATGGTGAGAGCACGTGTGATTGACTTTGGGGGACAGTGGGATTAGTTTTTGCCTTTGGCTGAGTTTGCTTACAACAACAGTTATCAGTCTAGCATCGAGATGGCCCCATTTGAGGCTTTATATGGTTGGCGATGTCATTCTCCCATCGGGTGGTTTGAGCCCGGTGAGGCTAGGTTATATGGTACTGATCTGGTGAAGGATGCCTTGGAAAAGATAAAGTTGATTCAGGAGCGACTTCGCACAGCACAATCCAGACAGAAGAGTTACGTGGATCAGAAGGCGCGTGATGTATCATTTATGGTAGGCGAGAAGGTTCTCTTGAAAGACTCGCCGATGAAGGGTATTATGAGATTCAAAAAGAAGGGCAAGTTGAGCCCAAGGTTTGTAGGGCCATTTGAGGCGTTGAGGCAAGTTGGGGAGGTTTCTTATGAGCTTGCTTTACCTCCCAGCCTATCCGGGGTTCATCCAGTTTTTCACGTGTCTATGCTCCGGAGGTACCATGCCGACCTGTCGCATGTATTAGACATAAGCACTATTTAGCTAGATGAGAGCTTGGGCTATGAGGAGGAGCCAGTTGCTATTGTTGCTAGGCAGGATCGCCAGTTGAGGTCCAAGAGGATTTCCATGGTAAAGGTTTAGTGGAGGGGCCAACCAGTCGAGGAGGCGACCTGTGAGTCCGAAGTGGACATGCGGAGCATATATCCACACTTATTCAGCACTTTAGGTATGAATCTAAACCCGTTCGAGGACGAATGTTTGTTTAAGAGGTGGAGAATGTAACAACCCAACCGGTTGTTTTGCTTTCTAGAACCCCGTTCCAATAAATAAGACTTCCCGTACATGCTTTTACTGATTTATGACTTGCGGGGATGGTTGTTTCGGGATTTGGAAGAGTTTGGGGTTGAATCAGAACACTTGGTTCCTTAAGGTTGGCTTGAAATGCCAAGTTTGACTTCGGTCAACATTTTGAGTAAATGACCTCGGAATCAGGATTTGACAGTTCCAGTAGGTTCGTATGATGATTTTGTACTTGGGCGTATGTTCAGATCAGGTTTTGGATGAACCGGGAGAGTTTTCGCGCTCAAGAGTAAAAGTTGGTTCTTGAAGGTTTTAGAAGTTCTTTAAAATTTCGTTTGGAGCGGGTTTTGGTAATATCGAGGTCCAAACGGAATTCTGAGATCAGGAATAGTTCTGTAGTGTCATTTAAGACTTACACGCAAAATTTGGTGTCATTCCGAGTAGTATAAGTATGTTTCAGTGCATTTGAAGTAGATTTAAGAACTTGAAGTTCTTAAGTTTGATTCAATTGGTTTTAGGGTGTGATTCTTAGTTTTAATGTTGTTTCGGGCGTTCCGAGAGTTTGAGCGAGTCCATTTTCTGATTTCAAACTTGTTGGTACATTTAGTGTCAATCGGACGAGGCTCGGACCAAGTTAGAATTTGGAAGCCAAAGCTGAAGCTCTAGCTGCTGTCATAATTGCACCTGCGCTTGGTCAGCCGCAGGTGCGAGCCCCATGATCGCAGATGCATCCCAGCATAGGCTGCCCAGCCATCGCAGAAGCGGAAGAAGGACCGCACCTGCGAAAGCGCAGATGCGAAGGCAGGCATCGCAGGAGTGGGCAGTGTCGCAGATGCACGTAGTTTGTCACTGATGCGTAGACGTAGGTGCGATCACCTAGGCACAGAAGAGAGATGAGGCAGTCTAGATTTGGTCCGCACTTGCGCGAGTTGTCCGCAGAAGCGGAATCGCAGGTGCGCCAATTTAACCGCAGGTGTGGAAGTCACTGAAGGGCAGTGATGTTTTAAATAAGGGTTTGAGCACTTTTGCTCACTTCTTACTCTTCTTGGGGGAGATTTTAGAGCTGGTTAGAGAGGGGATTTCCATCAACTAGTTGAGGTACGTAATTCCTATCAAATGTGAGTTAAATACATGGTTTATGGGTAGGTTATAACATGTAAATTAGTGAAAATTATGGGTTTAGATGAAAACAAAGGTTTTTGATTAAAAAAAAAGAGATTTAACCACGAAATTCGTTATGAAATTTAGTAAAAATCATATATTTATGTTCCTAAGGTTATGGGTAACAACTTTCTTTAAACATTTCTGGAATCCGGGCACGCGGGCCCGGGGTAAATTTTAGGAATCTTGCAATTTAGATTGGGTAATCACTTAAATGGTGGAATTATGAACTTTTGAGCATAGATTATTAGTTTATGTAATGTTTGACTAGCTTCGAGTCGTTTTGATTTAAATTTAGGGGTTTAAGCGCGTTCTTGAATTGGGAAATAGGCCTTGAGACGATGCCTTGTTGATATTGTTATTGCTTTATGTATATTGTTTGCCTTGAGAAGGGCGGAATGGAGTGTGCTTATTAAATGTTTCAAAAGGAATTGGAATTGAGGAAAAATAATGGGATCTTAAAAGTTTTCATTTGAATGTCGTATTTTGAAAAGAATGGGAGAGTACTATAGAAATTTATGAGATCTTTGTGTAACCGCATCGCATGTATGATTCGCGAGTGGGGTAATTCCTTAAATTTATGTTTGACTGCGTTGCATGTATGATTCGCGAGCGGGGAATATAGATGCATCTATGGTTCACGTCGTTCGACCCTTGGCAGTGCATAATTTAAATATTTTGTTGGATCGGGCCGTACGACCTCGGCATAATTGCTCATGCTAATTATTTGGAAATTCTCCATGATTTATTCTGCTTAAATGCCTTGAAATGTAAGTTGCTAAATAGTATTATTGAAATTTATGTTATAATTATGAAAGAAGGACTTATCTCTTCTTGTTGTTGAACTGATAGTATCATTCATGATATCCATGCTTAGCATAGTACTTTAATTATATTATTATTGGCCTAGTAAGTGTCAAGTCGACCCCTCGTCACTACTTCTTCGAGGTTAGGCAGGATACTTACTGGGTACATATTGTTTATGTACTCATACTACATGTTTGTACTTAATTGTATAGGGTCTGAGGCTGGTTCATCTAGTTACCCGCCCGACGCGCATTCTTGATCTTGGACCGAGATTCCGAGCCGTTCAGCAACATGCCGGAGTTTCTCTTTTGTTTTTATCTATCAATTCTGTTTCAGACAGTAGGATAGTCATCTTTTATATATTCTACTAGTTGCCCACACACTTGTGACACCAGATCATGGCACGTATTAGTAGACTTTGATTTTTGGGTTGTAATTCAATAGTTATAACTGCTTTTAGATATTTCCTTTTGTTTGCCTTAAAAATCCTTTATTTACCAAATGTTTTAAAATAAGTAAAGCTAAATGGGAAATCACTAAGTTGTTCACTGTTGGCTTGTCCAGCAACGGTACTAGATGCCATCACGACTTGACATGGAGTTAGGTCGTGACAATAATTCTCCTCTTTACAATAGGCTCAAGCTCTCGATTAGCAAATTTTCTCCTCAACCGGAGCATATATATAAATATATGGTGGACCTCACCAAAATGGGTCGTTGTACTTCAAATCAGGGAAAGACTCACAGATACTCTGGCTTCTTGCCAAATATTACGCATGATTCCATGAGGATATTTTTTTTATAGAAATGCCGAGGCGTACGACCCGATCCAACATAAATAATAAATTGTGCACTGCCGAGGGTTGAACGGCACGAACCATAGATGCATCTATTAAACTGCCGAGGCGAACGACCTGCTCCCATGAGAGTGGTGGATAATTCCTGCCGAGGCGAATGACCCGATCCCATTAGAATAGGAAATTTTTACGAGTCTTTGACCCCACTCACGAATAAATGTGTGAGTTGTAATTACTTTAACAAAAACCTTTTAATGAAACATATATATCGCGGAATCATGTCGTAAGAGTAGTAAAATTATTCGGTGACTAATCATGAACTCGTGAAGTCTCTATAATAGCAAGTCTTGTCTCAAGTAGTAATGTAAAACAGAGGAATTTAATAGGCAAGAGACTGCTCAATTAGTACAGCTATAGCATGATGTGAACCTAAGCCTACTCGGACAATAACATGAATGTAGCTATGTACGGACTCTCGTCACCTCGCACGTACGTATCCCCCACAACAAATAGCACACATCAATATACAACACCTAGGGTTAAATGCCCCCTCACAGAGTTAGACAAGAGACCTGCCTCGCTCTAAAATTCCATAACCGGCTCTAAAGCCCTCTAACACCTCAAACCGATGACCGTCGCTCCAAAACTAGTCAAATAATATGCAAACCAATAAAAATATACTCTAATACTCATAACAATTCAATTTAGACAAATTCCCAACTCCGCTCGAAAATGCGATAAAGCAACCCTCGAGCCCACGTGCCCGAATTCTCAAACTTTTCGAAGATAAACAATATCCATAACATTACGAACTCAAATATATGATTTATTCTCGATTCCATGCCCAAATTCGTGGTCAAAATCAAAAAATACCAATTTCTAGGTTTTCTACCAAAACCCCAAATTTTTACTAATTTCCATGCTTAAATTTGTATATAAATCATGTATTTACTCACAATGTGAAGAAGCACTTACCCCATTATAGTTGATGAAATGGCACTCCAAAAGCGCTCCAAAATCGGCTCCCATAGACGAACTGAAGTGAAACTGAGTCAAACCCCCGTTTTAAAAGAAGCACACTGCCCAGCCCGATCTTCGCACCTGCGGTCCAATAGCCTCTTCTGCGGATCCTCACCTGCAGAAATTCCATCGCAAGTGCGGTTCAAGCTCGGCCCAACATATCCCGTATCTGCCGCCCGAGAGCACTTCTGCGTCTCTGCGGCTCTACTTCTGCGGCTCTTCGTGCGCAGGTGCATTCCCGCTTCTGCGGTCCTAGCTTTCCCCTGCCAGAACCGCTTCTGCGACCTTCTTGGCTACTTCTGCGGCTCCGCATCTGCGGCCAAAACCTCGCAGGTGCGGTTACACCAGATACCAGCTTCCTTAGCATTTTCCTTAGTCCAAAAATTCATCCATTAAGCATCCGAAACTCACCCGAGGCTCCCGGGATCCCAACCAAACACTTCAACAAGTCCTAAAACATCATGCAAACTTAGTCGAGCCTTTAAATCACATCAAACAATGCTAAAAACACGAATCACCCACCAATTCAAACTTAATGAACTTTGAAACTTCAACTTCTACAATCGATGCCGAAACCTATCAAATCACGTCCGATTGACCTCAAATTTTGCATACAAGTCATATTTGACATTACGAACCTACTACCACTTCCAGACTCAGAATCCGACCCCTATATCAAAAAGTTCACTCCCGCTCAAACTTCTCAAATACCTTCAAATTTCAAACTTTCGCCAAATGACCCCGAAATGACCTACGAACCTCCAAATCAACATCCGGACGCGCTCCCAATACCAGAATCACCATACAGAGCTATTCCAAGACTCGGAACCCTAAGCGGACATCAATAACATTGAAATGCACTTCAACCCAAATTTATGAAATTCTTCCAAAACGCCAACCTTCCACAATAAGCGCCCAAACGTTCCCGGGTCATCCAAAACTCGATACGGACATACGCTGTCACGACCCAAATATGACTAGTTGTGATGGAACATAACCCACCCCGCTAGGTAAGCCAATTAACCACTAATCAATTCCAATAACAATTAATAAAGCAATTAAGTAAAGAAATATTTGAATCTAATACATTCCCCAAGAACTGGTAGTACAAATCATGAGCTTCTAAGAAAGGAGATTACAAAGCGGAAATGAAATAAATACATAGTATGTTTGAATAGTACATAAATAGAGTTTTTACATATCTAAAGCTACCACGAACAAGAGGCATCTATAGCCGGGACGCAGGTACATCTTCAATCCAGCTCCCATCGAACACAGCAACATCAGCAGCCAACATCTGCACGCAAGGTGCAAAAGTGTAGTATGAGTACAACCCACCCCATGTACTCAATAAGTAACAAACCTAACCTTAGGTTGAAAGTAGTGACGAGCTAACACGAAGGTCGGGTCCAACACCAATATTCCACAACTCAACATAACAGTATAGTACAAGTAATAAAAGAGTATCTCAGAAATAAAAGGCTCAGTTTATTCATATTTCCAGAAAAGTAGGCATTTCTTTTCAAGTACCTCAGTGAAAACCCAAATCTTTTACCGAAAAAGCCAAAATACGAGTAAGTTTGAAAACTGTGATTTTTTCCAAAACTTCTATCAATAATAAGTAATATGTCTCATTTTCAGATAGCATTATGCCTACATGTCAAGATACAGGTAAAATCATAAATGTCCCCACAACTGGGTAGCAGAAGGAAATGCACATCTATGCATGTATCACAAGTACGCATGTTAAATGCAATGCATTTCGATGATGAGCTCATGTACTCACACTCTTAGAGTACTCAACCTCAATGTATCGCATTCTCTCTCACTATGCTCAATGCTCAGCACACTCAATCACTCAGCGTTGTACAATACCTGCTGCGGCGTGCAGCCCGATCCATATATGACCATAAGGCCCGTTGAGGCGTGCAACCCGATCCACATATATATAGTTGACTGCGCTCACTAGGGGTGTGCAGACTCTGGAGGGGCTCCTTCAGCCCAAGCGCTATATTGATGTGGCGTGCAGCCCAATCCAATATTGTTGAGGCATGCAACCCGATCCAATATTGTTGCGGCGTGCAACCCGATCCAATAATTAATATATATATATATATATATATATATATATATATATATATATATATATATATATATATATATATATATAACCCGAAGGCTCGTTGTGGCGTGCAACCTGATCCATATAAAATATAATCAATATAATATGCTGCGGCGTGCAGCCCGATCCCAAAATGTCACTCTCACTCAGGCCCTCGACCTCACTCAGTCATCAATATCTCCAGTCTCACTCACGGGCTCACAATGTCATGAAACTAGCCCGACAACAATGATATGATGTATCAATAAATAATATCTGAGACTAAGATATGGTATGAATACAGGGATATGACTGAGTATGAAATATCAATGAAATCAGTGAGATGATAGTAAGAGACGACCACTATGGGTTCGCACTGTATCATCATAATGCTTAAAGATGATAAGTAGCATGATTGGCAGCTTAACTACTTTATCACAAGGTGAAAACACAAATATCAACAAAGTAGGACCATTAAACAGTGCCATGGGAACAACAAAGTCTCAATTCACATGGTGCACGCTCACACGCCCGTCACCTAGCATGTGCGTCACCTCAATACCAATCACATAACGCGTATTTCGGGGTTTCATACCCTCAGCACTATGATTAGAAGAGTTACTTACCTCGAACAAGCCAATTCTAACAACGAGCAAGCCAAGCGATGCTCCAAAATTCCATCCCGCGTGTTCCGAGCATCGAACGGCTTGAAACTAACCAAAAACAACTCAAATACATCAAACAATGCTAAAGGAACCAATCCCGATAGAAAAAGATCAAATCTTGAATCAAAAGCCCAAAATTGGCCAAAAGCCCAACCCAGGCACGCACCTCGGAACCTGACAAAATTTACAAAATCCAACAACCCATTCAATTACGAGTCCAACCATACTAGTTTAACTCAAATTCGATGTTCAAAACTCAAAAATTCTTATTATGAAACTTTAGGCCAAAACCCCCAATTTCCTCTTTAAAATTCACAATCCAATTACCAAAAACGAAGGTAGATTCATGAAATATAACCACAACCGAGCAGAGAACACTTACCCCAATTCATATGGTGAAAATTTCTTCAAATATCGTCTCAATCCGAGCTCCATAGCTCCCAAAATGCAAAATGGCCGAAACCCTCAAAATAGAGTACTTTATAATCTGCCAAAGCATTTCTCTTATGCGAACACGGGAAAACCATCGCGTTCGCGATGAATAAAATAATCTACCACCATAATACACTTCCCGTTCACGGTAAACACCTCGGGAACGCGACTCACAGCTGGCTCAGACCTTCGCGAACTCGTCTCTAACTACGCGAACACGATGAAGAAGGCCTCCAGCTCCAGCTGCCAAACCTCAACACTTCGCGATCGCATTTCCTCATACGCGAACGCGGACAGTCTTCAACACAAAGCTACGTGATCGCTTTTGGCCAATCGCGACCGTGAATAAGAAATAGCCCAGCTCTATTTTCCCTTTACGTGATCGTATCTACTGATCCGCGATTGCGAAGAACAATCCACGCACCAGAAAACCAGAACACACCAGCAAGGCCAAAATGGAGGAAACTAGTCCAAAAGCAATTCGAAACATGTCTGAGCCCCTCGAGACCCCGTCCGAATATACCGCAAGTCCAACAACATAACATGGACCTACTTGAGGCCTCAAAACACACAAAATGACATCGGAACGGCTAATCACACCTCAATTCGGATTCAATGAACTTTGAAACTTCAACTTCCACAACTGATGCCGAAACCTATCAAATCATGTCCGATTGACCTCAAATTTTGCACACAAGTCACATTCGACATTACGGACCTTCTCTAACTTCTGGAATCAGAATCTTACCCCAATATCAAAAAGTCCACTCCCGGTCAAACTTTCCAAAATTTCAAATTTCGCCATTTCGAGCCAAATTCAACCACGGACCTCCAAATCACAATCCGGATGTGCTCCTAAGTTCAACATCACCCAACGGAGCTAACAGAACCATCAAAATTCCAATCCGGGGTCAAATGCTAAAAAGTCAAACTTGGTCAAGACTCCCAATTTAAAGCTTTAACAATAAAATCCATTCTTCCAATTCGATTCTGAAATACCTGAAAACCAAAACCGACGCTCCACATAAGTCAAAATACATCATACGGAGCTACTCACACCCGTAAACTACCGAGCAAAGTGCAAATACTCAAAACGACTGATTGGGTCGTTACATCCTCCCCCACTTAAGCATACGTTCGTCCTCAAACGTGTCTAGAGTTATTCTCAAAAGCCATAAAATCGCCGTATAACCTTACCATGCACATACCTGGGGGTGATCCCATGTCACCCTATCCCATACAGGTCCGATAACACAATATAACTTAAATTTCTCAATTCAACCCAGCCCACAAGCCTTTGAATCAAATTTCCAACATCCGAAATTTCTTATAAGGTTATAATTTCGCATCTACATACCGTATAAGTCTGAACAAGCTATATCAAGCCATATCTATAACCCAAGGTTTACTCACATGATGTACCACATAACTCAAATACTCATAGCAAAATTTTTAAATCACAGTAGCTGCTCAAAATAACCCAATACCGGTAATAGACCTCATATCAAATAAAGCCTCACTCTAAAACCATCGTACACTACCGATGGTGAAAGAAACATGCAGAATTCATAACCATTCATCAGATCAATAGGTCATGGATCTCCCGCTTCTTCTACAAGAACTATAGCTGATTTCTAAGCCGACTTTCGATATTATCCTCCCAAATATACCACAATCAAATCTGATAGCATCCATTCTAGGTCCAATGACCTTATCTCATCCAACATGACCACTCTAGTGACATGACACATAAATACAATCTAAAGCCACAACCCGTGCAATCCGTGCACCAATAAGCAACCTTCCAAATATACTCAAATCATGGAAAACTGATTTAGATGGGAGAACTGTCCCGCAAGCTCAACAAGTACCACCATAACAAAATGCTAAGGACCTATCACACATCGTAGAATCAAAACACACGAATCTAACACAAAGGATCAGATCTTAACATAACTCCGCGGCAATGCGTGACCCTATCCAAATACTGGTCCATATGAAATACCTCAAGTCACCCTGGTAAAAATCAATAACCATGCACAATTCGACATCAAGTACTCCAAGTGTATTACCATAACCACGGATAAGCAAATGACACAATGCCACACAAAACCCGAAAGAACATAACCAATACTCCGTCAACCAAGCAATACCCAATACTCTTCTTCCTCAAATTCCGCTATAAGGGCCAAATAGAACCACACCATATATGCATATAAACAACGAATCACAACTCCTCGTAGCATAGAAGAGTAACTCACAGATCATCTCAAAACATGAATAAGCTAAACAACAATCGAATGGCACATCCCTCAACAATAGCACTATGGAGCCAACCAATCCGGTTCGGTGTAGAATGCACATCCTAATTGGGCCTAATAATGGACCCCCAAATCAACTCTGGTCACCCATCAATAGATAAGTAACCCTCCAAAAGCGCACAATGACTGAATCATAACACATACTATCATCTGGCTAGCTTCGGCCACGACTTCAGAGTCCACAACCATGAAATAGTCCAAATCAATAGAACACACGAATCACTATTTTTGATTCCATCTCCATCGCCTGAATATCTAACACATCTCTCATACACGATCATCCCATGAGGAATACTTCTAAAATTCTTCCGTGCCACCTAGTAAAATATGAATATCAGCAGTTTATCAATGTATCTGGGTCGGAATGCAATTTCGAGAGTTGGAACAACTCCGTTATGTTATTTGGGACTTGCTTGCAAAATTTGACGTCATTCCGGGTTGATTTGATAGGTTTCGGCGCAAGTTTTAGAAGTTGGAAGATTTAAAAGTTTATAAGTTTGATTCATGGTGTGATTCGTAGTTTCGACATTGTTTGATGTGATTTGAGACCTCGAGCGAGTCCGTGTTAGGTTATGGAACTAGTTTCTGTGTTTAGACGGGGTCTCGGGGGCCTCAGATGTGTTTCAGATGGGCCACAGATCATTTTATCCTATTTTGAACTGCTGTTTTCTGTCATATGATGTTCTTCTTCGCGATCGTGAAGTGCCTTACGTGTCGGCGTAGTATTCTACTAGCCCTCCAAATATTTCCTCTTTGCGTTCGCGTTCAAGCTCTCGCATTCGCGAAGGTCTGCCTTTTTGCTTTTTCACGTTCGCATCCTTCCTTCCTCGTTCGCGTAGTAGGAACTAGGCCCCAAGTGCCGGTGATCATTTACTCTTCGCGTTCGCGTGTCCTCTTTGCATTCGCATGTCCTCTTCGTGTTCGTGTAGGTTCATATCCTTTGTGCTTCGCGTTTGCGTCCCTTTGCTCGCGTTCGCAAAGGGTCTTCTGGCAGCCTTCATTTTTCTTCTTCGCGAATTCGAGCCTTTCTCCGCATTCGCGATGCTTAAAGACTTGGGCAGACTTAAATAGTTTCCAAAATGGGGGTGTTGCCATTTTATCAAAAACATGAGTTAGGAGCTCGGATTTGGACGAGATTTTGAGGGAGTTTTAGAGATATCGATTAGGTAATGACTCTACACTCCATTAATCTATCATTAATTTCCTCTTTAATTTCGGATTTTTGGGGTTGAAATAGGGAAAAATTGGAAGAATTTCTTCAATAAAGATTTCAAGTTTTGAAAGGGGATTTGTGGTCGGATTTGAGTAATTCTTATATGATTGAACTCGTGAGTGAATGGGTGTTCGTATGTTGTGAGTTTTACCCGATTCTGAGACGGGGGCCAGGGTCGACCTTTTAGGATGAATTTTGGAATTTTTGTTAAAATATTTATTTCATTAATTAGATGAGTGTATTATGGTTGTATCCATGATATGAAATTGTGTTTGGCTAGATTTGGATCATTCGGAGTTGGATAATTGAGAAAAGGGCATTCTTATGGACTGATTGAGCTTGGTTCGAGGTAAGTATCTTGCCTAACCTTGTGTGGGGAATATTTCCCTTAGGATTTGAGTCTTCTATGTTGATTGTAGTCTATGTACGCGAGGTAACGAGTGCGTGCTCGGACGTATTTGTGAAAACTTGGCCTTTTAGGATTCTTAGATCCTTATATTCACCGAGTATGAAGTTGTTCTTGATATGATTAAGTTCCTATTTATTAGTTTCACCTCTACATGCTTTAATTAGAATTAATTGCTTTAGGATTCACTTTTATTTGACTTAACTGAAGATTTTACCTCTTCTATTGTCATGCTATCTTTTCATATCTGCTTATCTTTATTTGGAATTATTATTATCTTTTTCTATAATTGTTCAGTCTTAATTGAGGTTATGATTATCCTTACGCTACTTATCCTTAATTGATTGTTGAATATCATTCGTAATTTCTCAACCTTAAAAGAAGTTTAGATATCCTATATCTTAGTCGACTTGTTTTATTTGGAATTATCTGACTCGTGTTAGCTTCCCTATTGTTGAAATGTATATTGTGGGATCGTTGCTACATATTAGTTTTTCCCTTGTTGAGTTATTCTCTTTACGCCTAACATTCTTTACTGTGGTTATTTCTAGTGATTTAAAGTTCTTGATTTGATTTACTTGTCGTACTTTGTATTATTGCCATTATTGTTGTTGTACTTGTTGTTATGGGGTTGCACGAGGTTTCTGCCGTGTGGTTGTTATTATTGTGATGCATGAGGTTTCTGCCGTGCGGTTGTTGTTATGTGTGCACGAGGTTTCTACCGTGCTATTATTACTATTGATATTTGCACATGCGGCGTGACATGGGATATATATATATATATATATATATATATATATATATATATATATATATATATATATATATATATATTATGTGTGTGTGTTGGGGGGGAGGGGGTTGCGCATGTGGCGAGACAAGGTGGGAACACACATTGTTATGCACGTGTGGCTAGACAAGGCGGGCACTTACTTTATTACTGCACACGTGGCGAGACAAGGTGGGATGTGTCAGGGATTGATTTGTTATGATTCGTGGCCTGGGGGCATTCTTGTTGTTGATATTTGTGTAGTGGTATACGTACATATGTGAGCTTTAGCTTGTGAAAGCTATGAGAAAATATTTTACGTAATACACGTAGTTAAACACTCTTATCGGATAAGAGGTGTTCTTGATATTGTTGAGCATAGATGCTCACCCTAGTTTACTTGCCTTGTATGTGAAAATGGCTCTATTGGCACGTGAGTCGTCAGTGCGGTTATGAGGTGTTATGAGGGCACAGGATGCCAAGCATTAGGGTTCAGGTATTGAGACCCACGAGTTGTGATTTGTCCGAGGTTCGGTACCTCGTGGATATGTTGACTAAAACCTGATGTAAAAGCAGTTGTAGTTGCTGAGTTATTACTTGTCGTTGCTGTATTTGTGATTCCGGATTTAGATTGTGTTCCATTCACTTTGTCTGTGTCATATTCATGATATTCCGCTGATACTTGTTATTTCCTTCCTTATTGCCATTATTGTATTGTGAGCCATATTGCATAGTCTTTATGTATATATCATACTTCTGTTGTTCATATACTTATACCTGTTCAGTTTATTATACCAGTGGGTGTCTTGACTGTTCCTCGTCACTACTCCACTGAGGTTAGTCTTGATACTTACTGGGCACTGCTGTTGTGTGCTCATTCTACACTTTTGCATATTTTTTTGCAGATCCAGGTACTTGTTCATTAGCTACCTGTGTGGACTTTGCTGTGGAGACTTAAGGTAAACTAGCTGTTGCGTTCGCAGGCTTCGGAGTCACCTTCAAGTTTACATTTTGCACTATTTATTCCTATTTATGGACAGTTGTATTTAGAGGTTCTCTAGCAAACACTCTATAGAAATTATGACTTGTACTACCAGTTTTGGGAATTGTAAGAGATTCTATTTAAATAATGTTGTTGTTTCAATTAATGTTAGGCTTGCCTAGTCCCTAATATTAGGTGCCATCACGATACCCAAACGGAGGGGAAATTGGGGCGTGCCAAGTTGGTATCAGAGCTCTAGGCTTATAGGTGCTACGAGTCATAAGCGAGTTTAGTAGAGTCTCACAGATCGGTACAGAGACATTTGCACTTATCTTCGAGAGGCTACAAAACTATTAGGACAATCTCACTTCTTTCATTCCTATCGTACGAGCTTATTGATCTCGGAGTTTGAACTTTTATTCCATTCTCTCACAGATGGTGAGGACACGAGCTGTAGTTATCGACGACGCTGCTCCCAGAGCAGGTATCGCTAGAGGCAGAGGTAGAGGCCGACGAGGAGTAAGTGTCGCAGCCAGAGCACCTACCAGAGCAGCAGTTGAGGAGCCGCTAGTAGTTCTAATTGGGGAGCAGGTACCAGAGGCGCCTGTTGTTACCCCCGGATTTCAGGAGACCTTAGCACAGTTCTTGAGCATGTTTGGTACATTGGCTCAGGTGGGGTTGATTCCTGTTGCACTAGCTACTTCACAAACTAGGAGAGGAACCCAGACTCCCGCCACCCACACACCAGAGCAACGAGTTCATATTAGTTAGGTTCCAAGTGTCATGGTTACACAACCTGTGGTTCCAGTTCAGCCCGTGGTCAGGGCAACAACATCTGAGTAAGAGCAGCTTAGACTTGCAAGGTTCAAGAAATATGACCCTCCAACATTTAGTAGTTTGGCTTCAGAAAGTGCACATGGTTTTCTGGAGGAGTGTCACTGTATTTTCCGTACTAAGGGTATTGTGGAGACGAGCGGGGTTGATTTTACTACGTTCCAGCTCAGCGGAGCGGCTTATTAGTGGTGGCAGGCATATGAGTTGGGTAGCCCAACCAAGTTAGCTTCACTTATATGAGTTCAGTTTTCAGAGATGTTCCTGAGAGAGTTTGTACCTCAGTCCCTTTGAAATGCATGGCGCGCGGAGTTTGAGCAGTTGCGCCAGGGCACTATGTCAGTGTCAGAGTATGCTGTGTGATTCAGTGATTTGGCCAGACATGCACCTGCTTTGGTCGCCACAGTTAGAGAGCGTGTCCGTAGATTCATTAAGGGACTCAAGCATGATATTCGGTTCAGCATGGCTCGGGAGTTAGAGTCAGATGTTTCGTTTCAGCAGGTGGTAGGGATCACTCGTCGAGTAGACGGCATGTGGGATCAGGAGAGAGAAGATAGGTGATGCCATGAGAGAGAGTACAGGCGAGATGATGAGAGAGAGGATAGGGAGGTGAGGATTCCTCGTATACCGGAGATATCTACTGGTCCTTATTTTGGAGGCAGAGTATGACATGGTAGAGGTTTTGTGGGTCAGCCAGTTCAGTTTGCACTTCAGGCTTCGCACAGTGTTTCAGGTGCTCATGGGTCTCAGAGTACCCGTACCGCATAGTTCCCACAGCCACGTCAGCAGAGAGGTTGCTTCGAGTGTGGAGATACCATCCATAGGGTGAGAGATTGTCCTAGACTTCGGACAAATATGTCATAACGGGGTATTCAGGCAATAGAGGGCGCCCAAGAGGGGAAGGCCCATCCCGTTGATGTGTCTCATATAGTAGTATGGAGGCCTCTACGCCAGATGATGTCGTACATGTATGCTTTTGATTTATTACAGAGGGACACCATTCGTATTTTGATTCGATTCTGCTTATCGGGCCGAGTTCCCCTATTTGTTATCCCACCAATGGGTGAGTTCATGATTTAGTATTATGTTTAGGTGTTTACCCCTGTTGGGAGACTCTATGAGTGGTAGCCTGTGTCTATCATTTGTTTCTATTCATTATTGAGAGTTTCGAGGCTAGAAGTGAATTCATATTGTCTATTATGGCAGGTTTAATGTGATTCCTGAGTAATTTGGTTACGATTTGTGATTTGATACTCTACCGGGGTGAGAGTATAGTAAGTGTTGTGATTTTATTAGCAGAATTGAGTTAGTGGGAGATTTCAATTGGTATGATGTGTATTCGGCTTGTGATTCAGAGTTGAGGGTGAGACCCTCGCGATTCCATGTGATTTGTTATGTTTGAGCCGAGCTGCGTGCCGTGGTGGAAGGTTATACCAGGAAGAGATCCTTATGATTTGTTCATGTACTTTGATTTTTCCTTTTGAATTGATTCGTAGTATGGTACTGTTAGAGAGTTGTGCCTGTCGGACTTGTTTGATATTTCCCTTATGTGTTTCTCTTTACATATTCAGTCATTTGTATTATGTGCTTCTTGAGTTTTAGCTTGCGGGGTGTGTGCCGGTGGTGTTATTTGTGACTTGTTGATTCGGGTGTATAGTTAAGAGGTCTTCATGTTTCTTGCATCGTTGTCAGTGTTGTGGAGGTTTGAACATGGTTCTAATGGATATGAGGCTAATTACCGGTGCTGGTTTTGATTATGAGCAGCTATTGTGATCAGAAATATTATTATGGGCCTATGTGTAGTGTGTCTTATTGTGTGGTCTTACCTTGTGGGTATAAGCATGAGTTGTTACAGCTGGTTGAGACTGATACCAGTTATAGATTTTGAATCGGGACTTTTGAAGATAAATGGAAGGTGAGAATTTTGACTCTAAGGCTTATCGGTGTTGATAGAAAGGATAAATTACAGTTTTGATGGTGTCGTCAGGCTTATGTGGATTGGGGTGACGTGGCGTCCCCCGCGAGTGTATGTTGGATATGTACTTTTAGTGATTTAAAGACTTCGAGGCGATTCTTAGCACGTTCGAGCACGAATGTTTGTTTAAGAGGGGAAGGATGTAACAACCCGGCCGGTCATTTTTAGAATGTAAGTCTCGTCCGGCGGCATAAAGCTCTGAGGAGCTTCGTATTATGTGTATTGACTTGTGTTCATGGTTGGTTTCAATTACCGTATGATTCAGAGTGATTTGGGACACTTAGTCCTAAAATGGACGCTTAAGTTTTAGGATTTTGATCGTAGTTGGAACTATGTGAAGACGACTCCGGAATGGAGTTCCGTCGGTTCTGTTAGCACCGTTGCATTACTTTGGACTTAGGAGCATGCCCGGACTGTAAATCTGAGGTCTGTAGCTGATTTAGGCTTGAAATGACGAAAGTTGAATTTTTGGAGATTTGGACTGGAAGTGGACCTTTTGATATCGGGGTCAGAATGCGATTCTGAGAGTTGGAACAACTTTGTTATGTTATTTGGGACTTGCTTGCAAAATTTGACGTCATTCCGGGTTGATTTGATAGGTTTCGGCATGGGTTTTAGAAGTTGGAAGATTTGAAAGTTTATAAGTTCGATTCATGGTGTGATTCATAGTTTCGACGTTGTTTGATATGATTTGAGACCTCGAGCGAGTCCGTGTTAGGTTATGGAACTTGTTTGTCTGTTTAGACGGGGTCCCGGGGGCCTCGGGTGTGTTTCGGATGGGCCACGAGTCATTTCCTCCTATTTTGAATTGCTATTTTTTGTCATCTAATGTTCTTCTTCGCGATCGCGAAGTGCCTTTCGCGTTCGCGTAGTGTTCTGTTGTCCCACCAAATATTTCCTCTTCGCGTTCGCGTTACGTTCGGGAAGGTCTACCTTTTTCCTTCTTCGCATTCGCATCCTTTTTTTCGCGTTCGCGCAGTAGGAACTAGGCCCCGAGCGCTGGTATCATTTACTCTTCGCGTTCGCGTGTCCTCTTCACGTTCGCATAGGTTCATGTCCTTTGTGCTTCGCGTTCGCTTCCCTTTGCTCGCGTTCACAAAGTGTCTTCTGGCAGCCTTCATTTATCTTCTTCGCGAACGCAAGCCTTTCTCCGCATTCGCGATGCTTAAAGACTTGGGCAGACTTATATCGTTTCCAAAACGGGGGTGTTACCATTTTATAAAAAACGTGAGTTGGGAGCTCGGATTTGGACGAGATTTTGAGGGAGTTTCAGAGATATCGATTGGGTATTGAATCTACACTCCATTAATCTATCATTAATTTACTCTTTAATTTTGGATTTTTGGGGTTGAAATTGGGAAAAATTGGAAGAACTTCTTCAATAAAGATTTCGAGTTTTGAAAGGGGATTTGTGGTCGGATTTGAGTAATTCGTATAGGGTTGGACTCGTGAGTGAATGGGTGTTCGTATTTTAAAATTTTTACCTGATTCTGAGACGTGGGCCCGGGTCGACTTGTTAGGGTGAATTTCGGAATTTTTGTTAAAATATTGATTTCATTAATTAGATGAGTCTATTATGGTTGTATTCATGATATGAAATTGTGTTTGGCTAGATTTGGACCATTCAGAGTCGGATAATTGAGAAAAAGGCATTTTACAGACTGATAGAGCTTGATTCGAGGTAAGTATCTTGCCTAACCTTGTATGGGGGATTTTCCCGTTAGGATTTGAGTCTTCTATGTTGATTGTAGTCCATGTACGCGAGGTGACGAGTGCATGCTCAGACTTATTTGTGAAAACTTGGCCTTTTAGGATTCTTAGGTCCTTATATTCACCGAGTATGAAGTTGTTCTTGATATAATTAAGTTCCTATTTACTAATTTCACCTCTACATGCTTTAATTAGAATTAATTACTTTAGGATTCACTTTTATTTGACTTAATTGAAGATTTTACCTCTTCTATTATCATGCTATCTTTTCATATCTGCTTATCTTTATTTGGAATTATTATTATCTCATCCTATAATTGTTCAGTCTTAATTGAGGTTATGATTATCCTTACGCTTCTTATCCTTAATTGATTTTTGAATATCATTTGTAATTTCGCAACCTTAAAAGAAGTTTAGATATCCTATATCTTAGTCGATTTGTTTTGTTTGGAATTATCTGACTCATGTTAGCTTTCCTGTTGTTGACATGTATATTGTGGGATCGTTGCTACATATTAGTTTTTCCCTTGTTGAGATGTTCTCTTTACGCCTATCATTCTTTACTGTGGTTATTTCTTGTGAATTGGTTATACCGTTTCTTGTGATTTAAAGTTCCTGAGTCGATTTACTTATCGTACTTTGTATTATTTCCATTGTTGTTGTTGTACTTGTTGTGGTGATGCACGAGGTTTCTGCCATGCGGTTGTTATTATTGTGATGCACCAGGTTTCTGCCGTGCGGTTGTTGTTATGGGGTTGCACGAGGTTTCTTCCATGCTATTGTTACTATTGATATTTTCACATACGTCGTGACAAGGAGGGATATATATATATATATATATATATATATATATATATATATATATATATATATATATATATATATATATATGTGTGTGTGTGTGTGTGTGTGTGTGTGTGTGTGTGTGTGTGTGTGTGTGTGTGTGTGTGTGTGTGTGTGTGTGTGTGTGTGTGTGTGTGTGGTGAGACAAGGCAGGCACTTACTTTATTAATGCACACGTGGTGAGACAAGGTGGGAAGTGTCAGGGATTGATTTGTGGCCTGGGGGCATTATAGTTGTTGATATTTGTGTAGTGGTATACGTACCTGTGTGAGCTTTAGCTTGTGAAAGCTGTGAGAAATTATTCTAAGTGATATCCGTTCTTTTTCCTTGTGCTTATTTGCTGATATGGACTATGGTAGGACACTTGCACAAGCATACATGTAGTTAAGAACTCTTATCGGATAAGAGGTGTTCTTGATATTGTTGAGCATAGATGCTCGCCCTAGTTTACTTGCCTTGTATGTGAAAATGGTTTTATTGGCACGTGAGTCGTCAGCGCAGTTATGAGGTGTTATGAGGGCACAGGATGCCAAGTGTTAGGGTTCAGGTATTGAGACCCGTGAGTTGTGATTTGTCCGAGGTTCGGTACCTCGTGGATTTGTTGACTAAAACCTGATGTAAAAGGGGTAGTAGTTATTGAGTTATTACTTGTCCTTGCTGTATTTGTGATTCCGGATTTAGGTTGTGTTCCATTCACTTTGTCTGTGTCATATTCATGATATTCGGCCGATACTTGTTGTTTCCTTCCTTATTGCCATTACTATATTGTGAGCCATATTGCATAGTCTTTAGGTAGACATCATACTTTTGTTGTTCATATACTTATAACTATTCAGTTTATTAGACCAGTGGGTGTCTTGATTGTTCCTCGTTACTAATCCACCGAGGTTAGTCTTGATACTTACTGGGCACCGTTGTGGTGTGCTCATTATACACTTCTGCACATTTTTGTGCAGATCCAGGTACTTGTTCGTTAGCTAC
Organism: Nicotiana tabacum; assembly: GCF_000715075.1. NCBI lineage: Eukaryota > Viridiplantae > Streptophyta > Magnoliopsida > Solanales > Solanaceae > Nicotiana > Nicotiana tabacum. The sequence continues at coordinate 114,363,624 of NC_134093.1, forward strand.
CTATGTGGACTTTGCTGTGGAGACTCAAGGTAAACCTGTTGTTGCGTTCGCAGGCTTCGTAGTCACCTTCAAGTTTTCATTTTGCACTGTTTATTCCTATTTATGGACAGTTGTATTTAGAGATTCTCTAGCAAACACTCTATAAAGATTATGACTTGTACTACCGATATTGGGAATTGCAAGAGATTCTATTTAAATAATGTTGTTGTTTCAATTAATGTTAGGCTTGCCTAGTCCCTAATATTAGGTGCCATCACGATACCCAAACAGAGGGGAAATCGGGGCGTTATAAGTTGGTATCAAAGCTCAAGGTTTATAGGTGCTAAGAGTCATAAGCGAGTTTAGTAGAGTCTCGCGGATCGGTACGGAGATGTCTGTACTTATCTTTGAGAGGCTACATAACTATTGGGACAATCTCACTTCTTTCATTCCTATCGTGCGAGATTATTGATCTCGGAGTTTGAACTTTTACCATTCCATTCTGTCCTAGAAGGTGAGGACACGAGCTGCAGTTATCGATGACGTTGCTCCCGGAACATGTTTCGCTAGAGGAAGAGGCAGAGGCCGATGAGGAGTAAGTGCTGCAGCCAGAGCACCTACCAGAGCAGCAGTTGAGGAGCCGCTAGTAGTTCCTGTAGGGGAGCAGGTACCGGAGGCACCTGTTGTTACCCCCGGACTTCAGGAGACCTTAGTACAGTTCTTGAGCATGTTTGGTATATTGGCTCAGGCGGAGTTGATTCTGGTTGCACCAGCTACTTCACAGACCGGGGGAGGAACCCAGACTCCCGCCGCCCACAATCAACCATGAGAGTGCCGCAATACCAGGGAAGTATCCATAAATCAAAACACATTGCCCCTTCTGAAATGTATACTCTCATCAAGCCATACCAAATAGTAATATCATTTACCTAGTCATCTGAAACCGTCCATCCTGCCTAAGAATTTTACGACCTTCCCTTCAAAACTGAACTGTGACCTCGCTCAGGAAAATCTCAATTCCACACAACAAACCTCATATACCATGCCATCATATGAAAATAAAAATGAGAACTTCATAGTCCACTCCGAGTCACAAGCAACTACATGCTCAATTAACTAAGAACCTTCCATTTGATTTCATCCCGGAGAAATTTACTATACACCACATGCTCCTCACGCCAGCAGGAAATATACCCCTCGAACCTTGGTAAAGACCATTGGGAACTCTTCGAAACCCATTTGCACATAACCAAGCTATCTTAACTGAATCTCTCTAAATCAACCCAGCCACGTAGGTTGCTAAAACCCAAGAGCATTGACACGAAACACCTGTAAAGACTAGCCACGTCATAAGTACCCAAAGAACTGATCATACCCATTACTGTGCTAACCCAACCTACTACCACGTTGTCCTACTTCTCTAAGTCCCTTCCAAATTGCCTTCAAGTTGATACTTCTCCTTGCTGGAGCACCACGATCCTTAGCCAAAATTCACCACACAAGAGGCACTAGTATAAAACCACCATGCCCTAAGGCCCATAAGCCGCTGACTTCCCTCTTAAGCACCCGAAAGCACCACAACCGAGGCACCCACTCTAAAGAGACCTCATGTGAACCTAAAATTGTTTCCTTCACCTTCTTGTTACTAAAATGCATAATCCACAATGATATAAAAATTCCACCAGTCTCGACATCGTCCAATGTAACTCTCCGTTTCTAGCCATATACCAATCTTGAAAATTCTAAATCGCTACATATAATTCTTGAATCCATTAGAACCATTCGCGAGAGTCATCCACTCTTCTCGAATCACAATTGCACCGCCCCAAACAGGCCAAATGACTGGTGCCCCATTGGCAAGACGACACCCAAAGTAGTAACCCCACCATGCACACTACATCTTCCACGACTAACCGCTCAATCATTCCATAATACCTATATACCCATAGAGTGTAATACAACCCGTATTCAGAAATTCCCTTACTCGAATCATCCTCAATCTCAACCCCTGCAGTCATAGCTGATTCACTAGTATACCCCAAATCAAAACCAATACAGCACATAATAGTACAATCAGCTTGTCGATAGCAGACTCCTCCACTTGGCTCAAAGCCATAGATCAAAACACACAACTCACAATGCCCATACTCTATTATTGCCATAATACCACAGTGAGATTCAACCAAATCCTTCATGAGCTCCTGTAACGCAAACCATCTAATACTTCACATTATCAGCAAATCTCGCATTCACCCTTGTAATAGTCAAGCCAACTTCCACAAGCAATCCAAACTCAAATTGTAACATATATCATTTACCGATAAAAGAGTACTCTCTACAAAACATCATAAGGACCACACAACCTCAGGACACCTTGCAGGAGATATTCCACCTGCTCTGCCTCAAGCTGACATCTCTCTATACCCTTCCACAGTCACGACTACTACGCAATCACTTAATCTTCTTGATTCTGAACTCATCAACAAGACATGAGAATCTACTTCACTCCACAACTAAACAACATGAGAGATCCCTCAACACACCCAAAACTCGAGACCATACGCCATATCAAGACAGAAATCAAAATAGTCCTTGCTACCTCTCAAGTAAACTCTTCTCGTCACATTCAACAATCCGAACACATCTCGCAGTCACATCATACTAACCACATAACTATTTCACCGCTCATCGAGCCACAAATTCCACTCGTAGGGACATTACCGGACATATGAGTCCAAATGTACAAGTTACCACTGAAGCTATCGAGCTCAAGCTGCGGCCTAACCATGACCTCAAGTCCTCTAGACCGGCCCATCACCAAAACACCGAATACACATCCTCGTTCATAGAATCACAAGCCGCCGGTGCACAACCAATACCGATCTCTCACATGTGCATATGAACGCGCGGAAGGAATTCAAAGAGTTACGCTTCAAGCTGAATCAATGCCACACGATAAGGAATGAAAGATGGAAATTATATCCTAAATGTCATGTAGCCTCTCGAAGATAGGTATGGACGTCATCATATATCCTAAATGTCCTGTAGCCTCTCGAAGATAGGTATGGACATCATCATACCGATCAGTGCGACTCTACTAGACACTTGCTCATGACTCGTAGAACCTATGAACCTAGAGCTCTGATACCACCTTGTCACAACCCAAATTCCGACTAGTCGTGATGGCACCTAACCCAACCCGCTAGGTAAGCCAATTAACCACTAACAAATTCCAATAACAATTAATAAAGTAATTAAGTAAAGAAATATCTGAATCTAATACATTCTCCAAGAACTGGTAGTACAAATCACGAGCTTCTAAGAATGGAGTTTACAAAGCGGAAGTGAAATAAATAAATAAATAGTCTATTTGAATAGTACATAAACAGAGTTTTTTACAGAGCTAAAGCTACCACGAACAAGAGGCAGCTACAGCCATGACACAGGTACATCTTCAATCCAGCTCCCATCGAACACAACAACATTAGCAGCCAGCATCTGCATGCAATGTGCAGAAGTATAGTATGAGTACAACTGACCCCATGTACTCAATAAGTAACAAACCTAACCTTAGGTTAAAAGTAGTGACAAGCTAACGCGAAGGTCAGGTCCAACACGAAATTCCACAACTCAACATAACAGCATAGTACAAGTAATAAAAGAGTATCTCAGAAATAAAAGGTTCAGTTTATTCACATTTCCAGAAAAGTAGGCATTTCTTTTCAAGTATCTCACTGAAAACCCAAATCTTTTACCGAAAAAGCCAAAATACGAGCAAGTTTGAAAACTGTGATTTTTCCCAAAACTTCTTTCAATAATAAGTAAGATGTCTCATTTTCAGATAGCATGAGGAAAGTACTTCTCTATGCCTACATGTCAAGATACATGTAAAATCATAAATGTCCCCACAACTGGGTAGCAAAAGGAAATGCACCTCTATGCATGTATCACAAGTTCTCATGTCAAATGTAATGAATCTCGATGATGATCTCATGTACTCACACTCTCAGAGTATTCAACCTCACTGTCTCGTATTCTCTCTCACTATGCTCAATGCTCAGCACACTCAATCACTTAACGTTGTACAATACTTGTTGCGGCATGCAGTCCGATCCATATATGACCATAAGGCCCGTTGCGGCGTGCAACCCGATCCACATATATATAGTCGACTGCTCTCACTTGGGGTGTGCAGACTCTGGAGGGGCTCCTTCAGCCCAAGCGCTATATTGTTGCGGTGTGCAGCCCGATCCAATAGTGTTACGGAATGCAACCCTATCCAATATTATTGCGGCGTGCAACCCGATCTAATAATATATATATATATATATATATATATATATATATATATATCCCGATGGACTCGTTGCGGCGTGCAACCCGATCCATATAAAATATAATCAATATAATATGTTGCAGCATGCAACCCGATCCCAAAATGTCACTCTCACTCAGGCCCTCGGCCTCACTCAGTCATCAATCTCTCTAGTCTCACTCACGGGCTCACAATGTCATGAAACTAGCCCGACAACAATGATATGATGTATCAATAAATAATATCTGAGACTGGGATATGGTATGAATGCATGGATATGACTGAGTATGACATATCAATAAAATCAGTAAGATGACAGTAAGAGACGCCACTATGGGTCCAAATAGTATCGGCATAATGCCTAAACATGATATCAAGCATGATTGACAACTTAACTACTTTATCACAAGGTGAAAACACAGATATCAACAAAGTAGGACCACTATACAGTGCCATGGGAACAACAGATTTCGAATTCACATGGTGCACGCCCACACGCCCTTCACCTAGCATGTGTGTCACCTCAATACCAATCGCATAACACGTATTTCGGGGTTTCATACCCTCAGCACTAAGATTAGAAGAGTTACTTACCTCGAACAAGTCAATTCCAACACCGAGCAAGCCAAGCGATGCTACAAAATGCCATCCCGTGCGTTCCGACCTCTGAACGGCTCGAAATGGAACAAAAACAACTCAAATACATCAAACAATGCTAAAGGAACCAATACAGATAGAAAAAGATCAAATCTTGAATCAAAAGCCCAAAATCGGCCAAAAGTCCAACTCGGGCCAGTACCTCAAAACCCGAAAAAATTTACAAAATCCAACAACCCATTCAATTACGAGTCAAACCATACTAGTTTCACTCAAATCCGACTCCAATTCAATGTTCAAAACTCAAAAATTCATATAATGAAACTTTAAGCCAAAACCCCCAATTTCCTCTTTAAAATTCACAATCCAATTACCAAAAGCGAATGTAGATTCATGAAATATAACCAAAACCGAGTAGAGAACACTTACTCCAATTCATATGGTGAAAATTTCTTAAAGAATCGTGTCAATCCGAGCTCCATAGCTCCCAAAATGCAAAAATGCCCGAAACCCTCGAAATAGAGTACTTTATAATCTGCCCAGACATTTCTCTTATGCGAACGCGGGAAAACCATCGCGTTCGCGATGAATAAAATAATCTGCCACCATAATACACTTCGCGTTCGCGGTAAACACCTCGCGAATGCAACTCAAAGCTGGCTCAGACCTTCATAAATGCATCTCCAACTACGCGAACGCGATGAAGAAGGCCTCCAGCTCCAGCTGCCAAACCTCAACACTTCGCGGCCGCAGTTCCTCATATGCGAACGCGGACAATCTTCAACACAAAGCTACGCGATCTCTTCTGGCCAATCACGACAGCAATAAGAAACAACCCAACTCCATTTTCCCTTTACACGATCGCATCTACTGATCCGCGATCGTGAAGAACAATCCACGCACCAGAAAACCAGAACACACTAGCAAGGCCAAAATGGAGGAAAATAGTCCGAAAACAATCCGAAACACGCCCGAGCCCCTCGGGACCCCGTCTGAATATACCAACAAGTCCAATTACATAACATAGACCTACTCAAGGCCTCAAAACACACAAAACAACATCAGAACGATGAATCACACCTCAATTCGAATTCAATGAACTTTTGAAACTTTAACTTCCACAACCGATGTCCAAACCTATCAAATCATGTCCGATTGACATCAAATTTTGCACACAAGTCATATTCGACATTACGGACCTGCTCCAATTTCCGGAATTGGAATCCGACCCCGATATCAAAAAGTTCACACTCGATCAAACTTTCCAAAATTTTAACTTTCGCCTTTTCGAGCCAAATTCAACCACGGACCTCCAAATCACAATACGAACGCGCTCCTCTGTTCATAATCACCCAACGGAGCTAACAGAACCATCAAAATTCCAATCTGAGGTCAAATGCTAAAAAGTCAAACTTGGTCAACTCTCCCATTTTAAAGCTTTAACAATGAAATCCATTCTTCCAATTCGATTTCGAAATACCTGAAAACCAAAACCGACGATTCGCACAAGTGAAAATACATCATACGGAGCTACTCACACCCGTAAACTACCGAGCGAAGTACAAATGCTCAAAATGACCGGTTGGGTCGTTACATATGCCCCAGTCCAAAATCATCATACGAACCTGTTGGAACCTTCCAATCCCGATTCCGAGATCGTTTACTCAAAAATCAAACCTTAGTCAATTCTTCCAACTTAAAGCTTCTGAAATTAGAATATTTTTTTCCAAATCAACTCCGAACTTCCCGAAATTCAATTCCGACCACGCGCACAAGTCATAATACCTGAAGTGAAACTACTCAAGGCCCCAAACTGCCTAACGACACGCTGGAGCTCAAAACGACCGGTCGGGTCGTTACACTTTTTTCTAATTTTAGATTTTTTCACCTCAACTCAATATCCAAAAAGTGTAAGTATAGATTTTGTGGTGCTAGCCATTTCCAAGTTAAGCACTAGGTATGATTCTCTCTATTTTGTGAATCACATTTAAACCACTAGATTTGGATTTAACATATAGATTCTACTAAACAACTCATCAAATTAAGGTCATAATACAATCTTCTGTAAACATTACTAAATTGTATAAAATGTTGGTACGGAATAATAATATCTCAAAAATAAGCTATCACACTCTTGTGAAACATATCATTTGTTTTTATTAAGATGAAGACGCCTGAATCTGAATATACATCTGAATATTAATATGTGTATTAAAATTAAAACGTCTGAGTCTGAATTCACATCTGAATATTAAGATGTTATATTAAGATCTAAATACTAATAATTAAAATTATTTGCTTTCTCTATATCTGAATGTATAATATTTTTATATTTTTAAATATTATTAAATATAAATTCAACCAAATAATACAAATTAATTTAATATAATATTAGTAAAATATTTTTAAAGTTTATATGGTGGTTGGTGGTGGTGATGGCTAAAGGTTGTGGTTGAGAGTGCTGACTGGGTAGTAGATGGTGGTGGTGTTGGTTGATTGTGGTAATTATCAGTAGTAGATGGTAGATAATAGTAGTAGTTAATTGGTTGTGATTGATGGTGGTGGTGACTGATAATTGCAATGGGTGATATATAGTGGTGGCTGATAGTGGTGATCGATGGTTGTTGTAGTAATAGTGATCGGTGGTGATGGTTGTAAATGATGGCTAGTGGTGGTGACAACTAATATTCGTGCTTGACAATGATGGTGGTTGTGGCTGAGGAATGGTAGTAATGGGTGGTGGCTAGTGGTGGTGGTAGTTTATAATGGTGGGGAACATCGATAGCAGTGATGCTGGTTGTTAGTGGTGAAATTATATGAGTTATGGTGAAATGTCATTTTTTACATAAATTATTGAATGTATAACATCTTAATGATATTAAGACTATGTTATAGATCTTAGTCATTAAGATCTATTCAAACCCATTAAGTTGTTGTAAAATTTAAAAACAAACAGACTTAATGGTTTGTAAAGACCCGGCCGGTCATATTGAGAGTGCTAGCCCTGATCCCCTATTTATTGCTCCCTCTATCTCATTTTGTGGTTACTTGACTTTCCGGGGTGCTTGGTGTTGGGTTCAGGAGAGTTTCGGAGTGGAATGAGACACATAGTCCCTAAATTGAAAGTTAAAGTCATAGAAGTCGACTGTAGTTCTAATTGTATGAAGATGACTCCGGAATGGAGTTTTGAAAGTTTCAATAGCTCCGTATGGTAATTTTTGTCTTAGGAGCGTGTCCGAATGTTTATTTGGAGGTCCGTAAGTCATTTCGGCGTTAATTGGCGAAAGTTGGAAAATTGGAAGATTTTGGAAGGTTTGACCGGGAGTGGAATTTTTGATATCGGGGTCAAATTTTGATTCTGGAAGTTGGAGTAGGTCCGTAATGTAAATTATGACTTGTGTGTAAAATTTAAGGTCAATCGGACTTGATTTGATAGGTTTCGGCACCGGATGTGAAAGTTAGAAGTTCAAATGTTCATTAGGCTTGAATCGTTGCATAATTCGTATTTTAGATGTTGTTTGATATGATTTGAGGCCTCAACTAAGTTCGTATCATATTTTAGGACTTGTTGGTATAATTGGTGGAGGTCTCGGGGGCCTCGGGGGTGATTCAGATCGATATCGGATCATTTTGGACTTATACAATTGCTAAAGTTCCAGCCTTCTGGTGTCATCATACATGCGGAGGAATTTGCAGCTTGTACTACATGCTTAGTCGAATTACCTGCATTCTTGATTCTATATTCCTTATTTAACTATGGGATTCTTTACTTGAAATTACTATCCTTGAAATATCGTTATTTCAATTGTTATGTTTTGGTTTCCGTGATTATTGTTGAGATGATTGTTTGGTTGTTGCACGAGGTTTCCGTCGTGCGGTTGTTATTGTTGCACGAGGTTTCTGCCGTACGGTTGCTATTGTTTGTACTAGGTTTCTTCCGTGCCATTTTGATTATTGATATGCATGCTGTGGTATAAGGTCTGGGTATTGAAACGCTTGCGGAGAGATAAGGTGGGCTTGTTACGCGTGGCTAGTAAGGGAACTGCTAGAAGTCATGCGGTGTGATAAGGTTGGCTAAAACGCGGGATGCTATTTCGGGAAAATAATTTTCAAAATAAAATATAAAGGTCCCCGCGGTGATATAAGGAAAGATTGTGAGATATTTACTTTTGGGACTACGAGGCGGTACCTCGGGAGTACCCCTGTTGATTTCCTCTATTTGTTGTATTGGTTGTTGTTGTCTTTCTGTATCTTCTAAGATTTTTGCTTTTATTTCATGTTGTATTTGTCTTTCTTTGATTCCGTGTTATTACCTTCCGTAAATTCTCATTGTTTTATTTCTCTCTCATTTCATTATATTATTTTATCTTCTGCCTTGTTTCTTATTATTTCTAGTAGGGCCCTGACCTGACCTAGTCACTGCTCTACCGAGGTTAGGCATGACACTTATTGGGTACCGTTGTGGTGTACTCATACTATGCTTCTGCACATCTTTTATGCAGATTCAGGTACTGCCTACCAGACCAGGTATCAGTGAGCTTGTCCGTACGTGGAGACTTCAAGGTACATCTTCTAGCGTCCGCAAACCTCGAAGTCCCTCTCTATCTTTATTATGTAATTTCTTTATCCTCATTAGACTCCGATGCATAGGGATATTTAGTATTTATTATCACGACCCAATTTAACCTATAGGTCATGATGACGCCCAACACTACAGCTAGGCAAGCCAACAAATAAATTAAACATATATCAATTATTTTCATAATAATTTTCTAAGAAATTTTATTTTTTTACTAGCAATATTAAGAAATTAGAAAAGATACCGATTAACTTAAATTCAAGAAAAAAATAATAAAATTCCAAATTCTACCAATATATGTGCCAAGACTTGGTGTCACAAGTGTATGAGCATCTAGTAGATTATACAAAACCTCAAATACAGTCTGAAATAAAAATAGATAGAATGAAAAATACAAGGAGAGACATTGGTAGTTGCAGAATGGCTCAGGAAGGCAGCTCACCACTAGTACTTGCCTTAGGTCCTGCACAAAAAGTGCAGCAAGTGTAGTATGAGTACGTAAACAACGTATACCTAGTAAGTATCTAGCCTAATCTCGAAGTGGTAGAGATGAGATGGCTGACTTTGACACTTACTATGGGTCAACAATAATAATTGAAATAAAACTAGAATATTTAAATTAGCATGATTCACAGAATTTATAATAATTTATTTAACCAGTAGAACTTATTAAATTCCTTCAAATGCAACAATTCTCAATATATTAATTAAATTCCTTCAATTAAATAAAATATCCAATTTATCAATTAGTCTCATTTACAGGAATAACAATAATTCCTTAACAAGTAGGAATAATAATTCTTTAAATTCCAAAGATTTTTAATTTATCAATTAGCTTCGTAAGCTGCAATAAGCTATCAAAGTATTGTGTAATTATTATTATTAAGCACGATTTCTGCCGAGGTCGTACGACCCGATCCAGAGTGTCATGTACACTGCCGAGGGACGTGCTTTATCTGAAAATTCACAATATATTCACATATATATATATATATATATTAATTAAACAAAGAATACAATTTACACAAGTAATTCATGCTTTGAGTCCTAAACTACCCGGACTTTAGTATTAATAGTAGCTACGCACGGACTCTCGTCACCTCGTGTGTACATAGCACCCACAATTAACAACAATTATTACTTTAATTACCTATTGGGTAATTTCCCCCTCACAAGATTAGACAAGAGACTTACCTCAATTTGTTCCAATTTAATCCACTAGAAGGCCCTTTCCTCGATTATCCAAGTTTGATTGGCTCGAATCTAACCAAAAGTAATTCGATACAATCACTAAAATTTATAGGAATCAATTCTATAAGAAAATACTACATTTTCAATAAAAATCCCGAAATTAATTAAAAATTCGTCAGTGGGGCCCATGTCTCGGAATCTGGCGAAAGTTACAAAATCTGACAACCCATTCATTTACGAGTCCAACCATGCCAGTTTCAATCCGACTCCGAATCGATACTGAAATCTCAAAAATTCATTTCTATGAGATTTCTAAAAAGTTCCCAAATTTCAATCTCAAAACACTAATTAAATGGTGAAAACAATGATATATTTGTGTATATAGATCAAATCCGAGTTGGAATCACTTACCCTAATATTTTTTCTTGAAAATCTGTCAAAAGTCGCCTCTGCTCAAGCTCAAGTTTGTCAAAAATGGCAAATGAGACGAAATTCCCTCCTTTATAGATCTGCCCGGCAGCCTTTAGAACTGGGCCTCGATCGTGGCTTCGATCATGGGCCTCGATCGTGCCTTCGATCATGGCCCTTGAGCCTGGGCCTCGATCGTGGCTCCGATCTTGGCCCTCGAGCCCGGGCTTTCAATCATGGAATCGATCATGGCATCGATCCTAGGCCTTCGATCATGCCATCGATCATGGCATCGAGCCTAGTCCTTCGATCATGGCATTGAGCCTGGGCCTTCAATCATGGCCCTCGAGCCTGGCATCGATCATGGCCCTCGAGATGGGCTCGATATCTGGGCTCGATCTTGAGCCTCATCCCTGGCCGTCGACCCTGGGCTCGATATTTGGGCTCGATCACAGCCCAGAAATTTCTAGCAGAAGAGAAAACAATTGCAGCAACTTTTTAAATCTAACATTTGATCTGTTAACCATCCGAAAGTCACCCGAGGCCCTCGGAACCTCAACCAAATATACCAACAAGTTCTAAAACATCATACGAACTTATTTTAAACCTCAAATCACATAAAACGATGCTAAAATCACGAATTATGCTCTAATTCAAGATTAATAAAATTAAAAATTTCCAAGTTCTACTTTCGATGTCGAAACCTGTAAAATAGAGTCCGATTGACCTCAAATTTTGCACACAAGTCATAAATGACATAACGGAGCTATGAAAATTTTCGGAACTGTATTATGACTCCGATCAAAAAGTCAACTCCCCGGTCAAACTTCCAAACTTAACTTCTTGTTTTAGCCATTTCAAGCCTAATTTTACTACGGACTTCAAAATAAAATTCCGATCATGCTCCTAAGTCCAAAATCACCATATAGAGCTGTTGGAATCATCAAAATTCTATTCCAGGGTCGTTTGCATAGAATTCGACACCTGGTCACTATTTGAACTTAAACTTTTAATTTTTTATCAAAATTCCATATCTCGGGCTAGGGAACTCGAAATTTGATTTCGGGCATACGCTTAAGTCCCAAATTACGATACGGACCTACTGAAACTGTCAAAATACAAATCCGAGTCCATTTTCTAAAAATGTTGACCAAAGTCAACTCAATTGAGTTTTAAAGCTCTAATTCACATTTTACTCTATTTTTTTCACATAAAAACTTTCCGAAAAACTTTATGGACTGCGCACGCAAGTCGAAAAATGATAAATAGTACTTTTCGAGGTCTTAGAACACAGAATTAATTATTAAATTTAAAGATGACATTTTGGATCATCACATTTCTCTTTAGAACTTGTGACTTATATTTACCGAGTTTTTGGGAGTTGTTTATATTTGAAGTTGCAGATTTTATTCATTACAGTTTTTGATGTATTTAGTTTTAGCTTAATATTTTAGTTATTATGCATACTTGTGTCACGCCCCGAACCTTGGAGCGAGACAAGCACCCGGTGCCTCACCTAACCTGGCATACCAAATTGCGACTAAGGGACTCTGAATACATAATGTCATACTTTGGCCATGGGGCCACCTTGCAAGACAATTTGCGAAGCAAAATATAAAACTGAATGGAAACTAGCGCTAACTAAACATCAATATAAAGCTAGGCTGAAAAGGCCGTCATAGCTACTACAGCTGACAAACCACCAAATTATACATACCAGGCCTACAAACCCAACATACTGCACTAACCAACAGGATATGTCTACAAGCCTCTACTGATAGATGTACTATGATCGGAACAGGGCCCCGACCTACCCATAACATATATACAGATATACATAAGATGTACACAACACTCTAGACCTGGCAACTCCGAAAGACGTGGAGCTTACCGATCAGGCTGAACTCGGGAAACACCTATTGAGGAGATCTACTCGTCTGTCTATCTGAACCTGCATGCATGAAATGCAGTGTCCCCGAAAAAGGGACGTCAGTACGAAATAATGTACCGAGTATGTAAGGCAATAACATAACTAAAAATCGAAACTGAACTGATAATATAATAACTGGAAGTAACTGGGAGTCAAAGATGATCTGGAGATATACTTACCTGCTGATACTGACTCAACTCCTTCAATATAGTAAGTAAAATAATTGTACGGCCTTATAAGGCTCGGTATATATAACTGCTCTGCCATAGTAGGCTCGCTCATAGGCGCTCGGCCATACTAGACTATGTATCTCGACCATGCTGGGCTCACTCATAGGTGCTCGGCCACAGTAGGCTTGGTATATAACTTTCCATCTGATCAGAGGTTGCCCAATAGGGGCCTACCCATCGATTATAGCTCGATGGTAATGAAAATACTGTAATACTGTCTATATAGGCTTGCTGCTCTCTTGACTGGAAGAAGACAATACTAAAATTGAATATAGAGTCTCGATAAGGAATAATATTGTAACTTATGAGACTAGAATAGTGTGAATAAATTCATGAATATGAACTTCTCTTTTTGTCTCATTACTAACACATGTAGCTACGAGATCATGCCAAAATGAAGGAAGGCTTAGCCTTAACATACCTTATCACAATATTTCCAATAACCAAGTTGAACTCACCTCTTCGCACCTTAATCTACAAGAATGATAATAATACTATCGTTAAGTTACGAAAGGTACAACTATCACACAACGAACGACAAACCTATTTTGTATTAAAACGGGCAGCATCTCCCCTATAATCCTTACTTCCTCCAAATTCAAGATAACACCAACAATACAAAAACAGAACAATAACAATATATATACATCATTTTCCAGCCCTATATACACCATCAAATACTACAAAACAGCCCAACACACCCCAATCTCTTCGTACACAAAACGACCACCGTAGTAGTGTCAAACGACCCAAAAATGTTATGACGAACGACCAGCCAACCACCCTACATTTATATGGTGTTTATAAACCCCCTTCCTCCTCCAAAACTCCACAAAATAGTAGTAAAACACGCAGCCCAACAGCAACACAAAACAGTCCACAAAACAGTCCGCTACAAGTGAATAACTCGAACTCACGGCTTCCGATCACCGTCCCGTGAGTTCTTACAAGTATAGAACGACTTACCATGAATTTACAGAAGAAAAATCGGATGAAAGAGAGAAGTAAACTCACCTTATTTGTTGGATAACTCAGCTCTTATCTTGGTTCTTCAAACTCTAGGTTTTACCTCCAATTGGAACTTGAAAGGGAGAGAAAATCAATTAGGGTTTGTGGGAAATTTTTGGGAGGATTCTTTGCAGAGCTTATGTCTGGTTATTATGCTCTATTTTAAGTCTAATATATGAAGAAAATAGGCCCTTAAAAGGCCTCTTTGGACGACCCAAAATGGCCCATTTTTTTGGGCTCTCATTTAAGCAAGTAGGTGACACACCTACTTGTCACCTAGCAGCTTGCGCAGTATCGCACAAATGCCCATATCTTTCTACTCCAATGTCGTATTGACAAACGGTTTAATGCGTTGGAAAATAGACTCATTTGATGGGTGGAAAACCCATAACTCTAAGTATATTGGGATAAAATCGCAGTTACATTTGACCCAAAGTTTTAGTAAAACTTATGAATGTAACTTGTGATGACTTTCATCGACTTTTGTTCCACAACTCTGTTGACTTCAAAACATAACACACGGATGTCATACAACTAATATAAATCATAACATAATCTCCTTATAATGTTAAGCACCCTAGTCTCACCCCAAAGGTATATGTTATAACATTCCCAACTTGTCGACTTTCGACGAAACATTATTTTCTTCAATTACTTTAGCTTCTGAACCGTCCAACCCTCTTTGTACTTGTTGTTCATGATCTTCAATATTTGTAACCTCAGAGGTAACATGATTAAATTAATTTATATACTTTTAAATATTATCTCATTTTTGGTCCTACATTAGTTTGCTTACGACGCATTTTTACGTACGAAAATATAGGGTGTAACATCACTCACCCCTTGGGAACATTCGTCCTCGAATGTTTACTCTTAGAGACTTTGGAAAATTTTGCCAAAGTATCCTTCGTACACTAGGTTAAAACCAACCTGCACGTAGCTAGAAACATACTATGTATGCCACATATGGCCAATCTTTATAAATAGCAGCAATTTGCCTCACCGACCGTAAATCATAAATATTGAAAGTGAAAAATAAAAGCTTACCTGATGACCTGCTAGCTTACATAGAGCTATGTTGTAGCATCCCATCTCGAACCATATCTTTAGTTTGAAATAGGTGGGGGTATTTAGACTTCATTTCTTCCTCCGATTCCCACGTCATCTCTTCTACATTCTTGCTCCTCCATAAAAACTTTACGGAAGCTACCTCCTTATTTCGTAGATTGCGGATTTGTCAGTCTAGGATGGCAACTGGAATTTCCTCGTATGACAAGTCCTCTGTAATCTGTACATCATCCGTGGGCACCACTCGGGTAGGATCGCCAATGCACTTCCGTAGCATAGATACGTGAAAAACCGGATAGACAGACTCCAATTCTGAGGGCAACTCTAACTCATAAGCTACTTGGCCCACTCTCCGAATGATCCTATAAGGCCCAATATACCGTGGGCTAAGCTTGCCTTTCTTGCCAAACCTCATCACGCCCTTCATAGGTGATACCTTTAAGAATACCCAGTCATTAATCTTGAACTCTAAGTCTCGTCGCCGCACGTCAGAATATGACTTCTGACGACTCTGAGCTGTCAACAGTCGCTCCCGGATAAGCTTTACTTTCTCTATAGCTTGTTGAACCAGGTATGGCCCATGTAACCCAGATTCTCCAACATCAAACCACCCTATAGGAGATCTGCACTTACGCCCATACAAAGCCTCGTACGGAGCCATCTGGATACTGGAGTGGTAACTGTTATTATATGCAAACTCGATAAGAGGTAGATGTTCATCCCAACTTCTTTTAAAATCCAACACACATACTCGTAACATATCCTCGAGCGTCTGAATTGTGCGCTCGGCTTGTCCATCAGTCTGTGGATGAAAAGTTGTGCTGAGATTCACCTGAGTCCCTAGACCTCTCTGAAATGACCTCCAAAAATGTGCTGTAAACTGAGCCCCACGGTCAGATATAATAGAAACTGGTACTCCGTGTAGCCGCACTATCTCCTTAATATATAACTTTGCATAATCTTCTGTTGTATATGTAGATATGACCGGTAGGAAGTGAGCTTATTTCGTGAGCCTATCGACTATCACCCATATGGAATCGAACTTACGATTAGAACGAGGTAAACCCATGATAAAGTCCATGTTTATCGCCTCCCATTTCTATGTCGGGATCTCTATAGTCTGCATTAGCCCTCCGGGCTTCTGGTGCTCTACCTTCACTTGCTGGCAACTAGTACATTGGGCGACAAACTCAGCAATGTTCTTCTTCATATCGTTCCACCAGTACACATCCTTAATGTCATGATACATCTTCGTCGATCCAGGATGGATGGAATGCCATGAATAATGTGCCTCTGACATAATCCTGTCTCGTAGCCCTACTGCATCTGGAACACACAAACGACCCCTATATCTGAGAACCCCATCTCCCTTGAGCTCTAACAATGGCTTCTTCTGCTGTAGAACTCGCTCTCTCAACTCGACCAACTCTGGGTCCTCGTACTGCCTTTCCTTGACTTCAGCTATGAGGGATGATTTTGCAGTGTTTTGGAGTACAACTCCACCATCCTCAGAATCTACTAACCGAACCCCCAACGAAGCCAATTGATGAATCTCTCTAGCTAATTGTCTTTTCTCGGGTTCTACATGTGCTAAGCTACCCATAGATCGGCGACTTAAGGCATCTGCTACAATATTAGCTTTCCCTGGATGGTAGAGAATGTTAACATCGTAATCTTTCAATAACTCAAGCCATCGCCTCTGTCGCAAATTCAACTCTTTCTGCTTGAAGATATATTGTAGGCTTTTATGATCAGTAAATATATCAACATGAACACCATATAAATAATGCCACCATATCTTAAGTGCATGGACAACCGCAGCTAACTCGAGGTCGTGGGTCGGATAATTCCTCTCGTGCTTCCTCAATTGCCTTGAAGCATACGCAATTACCTTCCCATGTTGCATCAAGACACATCCTAACCCGACACCTGATGCATCACAATACACGGCATAACCCTCTAGACCCTCTGGAAGTGTTAGAACTGGAACTGAGGTCAACCTGTTCTTAAGCTCTTGGAAACTCCGCTCGTAAGCCTCTGTCCATTGAAACTTAGTTTCTTTCTGTGTCAACTTCGTCAATGGTGCCGAAAGGGAAGAAAAACCCTCTACGAACCTCCGATAGTATCCTGCTAAGCCTAGAAAGCTACGAACCTCTGTCAGAGTGGTAGGTCTAGGCCAAGATTTCACGGCCTCAATCTTCTGAGTGTCCACCTTTATCCCTTCATCTGATACAATATGCCCCAAGAATGCTACAGAGTTCAACCAGAACTCACATTTAGAAAACTTAGCATACAACTTACGATCACGGAGGGTTTGGAGTACCGCTCGTAGGTGGTCCGCATGCTCATCCTCTGAACGGGAATAAACCAGAATATCATCAATAAATACTATCACGAACAGATCTAAAAATGGCCGGAATAGGCTATTCATCAAGTCCATAAATACAGCGGGTGCATTAGTCAACCCGAAGGATATGACTAGGAACTCGAAGTGGCCATATCGGGCCCTGAAGGCTGTCTTCGGAATATCTTTTTCCCAAACTCTGACATGGTGGTACCCCGACCTCAAATCTATCTTTGAAAAGCATCTAGCCCCCGGCAACTGATCAAACAAGTCATCGATCCTTGGAAGTGGATACTTATTCTTAATAGTTACCTTGTTCAACTGCCTATAATCGATACACATCCTCAGCGAGCCGTCTTTCTTCCGCACAAATAGTACTGGTGCACCCCAAGATGAGGTACTGGGCCTAATGTAACCTTTCTCCAGCAAATCTTTTAACTGCTCCTTCAACTCCTTCAATTCGCCAGGTGCCATTCTATATGGAGGGACGGATATTGGTTGAGTTCCTGGAAGCAAATCGATGCTAAAATCAATCTCTCGCTCTGGAGGAATACCTGGAAGCTCATCTGGAAACACATCTGCATACTCTTTGACTACGGGAATAGACTGAAGTGTAGGTATCTCAGCATCTGCATCTCTAACTCGCACAATATGATAAATGCACCCTTTTGCGATCATTTTCCTCGCCTTCAGATAGGAAATAAACCTACCTCTGGGTGTTGGTGTATTACCTACCCATTCAAGGACTGGCTCACCCGAAAAATGAAATCTGGCTGCCTTTGCTCGGTAATCAACTGTGGCATAGCAAGCTGCCAACCAGTCCATGCCCATGATAGCATCAAAATCCATCATCTCTAGCTCAACTAGGTCAGCTGAGGTCTGACGACTACAAATTGTCACCGTACAACCTCGGTAAACCCGTCTAGCAATAATCGATTCTCCGACCGATGTAGATACTGCAAAAGGATCACTTAGTATTTCAGGCACTATACCAAACTTCCTCGCGACAAATGGGGTAATATACGATAAAGTAGATCCTGGGTCTATCAAAGCATAAGCATCGTGAGAGCAAATGGTTAATATACCTGTCACAACGTCTGGTGAAGACTCCTGGTCCTGTCGACCCGGTTCTGATTACCACTTGAACTGGAACCTCTACCTCTGCCCCGACCTCTACCAGCCGAAGACTGAGACTCGCGCCCTGAAGGATGCATGGACATAGATGATCCTGTTGCTGAACTCGCTGGTTGTGCCATTCCCCTCGAATCTCTATTTGGGCAATCTCGCATCATATGCCCTGGACGCCCACATGTATAACAAGCATCAGAACTTGCTCGGCATTGACCCAAGTGTCCTCTACCACAAATGTCACACCGTGGAGGAAATGACCATGTCTGCGCAGATCCTCACTGTCGCTGCAAACCCGACGCCCGTGAGCTCTCACATGGTCCTGACTGATTATAACAGTCATACCTGTAACCCTGTAACTGAGGTGGCGGAGGCCTAGGTGGCCGTCCGAAGTACTGGGTCCTATAACTACCCTGATATAGCTCCTGAGACCTGGGAAATCTCATCCTCTTACGTTGCCCTTGCTCAGCCCTCTCTGTACCCTGCTGCCGACGCCTACCCCTTTCTATATTCTGGGCAAATGCCTGAATCCGGGAGATATCCATACTATCCTGCAATGCAGCAGTGGCACATGCCTCGGTTAACTCTGGGGCTAACCCTACTATAAACCTGTGAATCCTGTCCTGCATAGTAGCAACTATGGATGGTGCATATCTGGCCAATGAGTCAAAATGGAGACTATACTCTCGAACACTCATATTACCCTGCTTAAGGGCTAGAAACTGATCGACTCGAGCCTGTCGGATCTCCCGTGGTAACTACTGGTCAAGGAAGGCATCTGAAAAATTCTCCCAAATAGCTGGAGGTGCATCACGTCCCCTGGACCTCTCCCATCCCTCATACCAAAGGATGGCTATATCTCGGAGTCGAAAAGCTGCTAGCTCAACTGCCTCTTTCTCCGTGGCATGCATAACATGAAAGATCCTGTGAAGCTGATCTATGAAATCCTGCGGGTCCTCCCTCTGATCTGTCCCCGTGAACTCTGGGGGACTCAAAGCAATAAACTCTCGGACCCTTGAACTCCCAGACCCCTCAGAAGTTCCTGCACTAGCTGATGCCCTAGCCTGTTGCTGGGTAGCTACCAACTGTGTCAACAAATGCACCGCACTCCTTAAGTCCTGATCTGATGGAAGTGGAGGGGGAACTGGATGTGCGGTTTCCCTAGGAATCTCCGTAGTTGGTGGAGGAGCCAGTAATGGCTGAGTAGGGGTCTCACCTTGAGCCTCAGACTGGGCCCCATCTACTGGGGTACCCTGCTGGTCCCCTCACCTACTGCTGTATCTCTCCTTTGGCTAGCCGTAGTCTTCCTAGTCACCATCATCTGTGCATGCAAACACCAACACATAAGTTTAATTCAAATTTCCTATAACTCAGTTCTGTAGCACGATTTAGATTTCAAAGAAGGGTAACCAACTCCTAAATGCCCTGTAGTGCCCTGCTTATATAATATGGTGCACAACACATCTATAAACAAGACTCTACTAGACACGGCTTGTAGACTCCCTAGGATAGAACTGCTCTGATACCAAGTTTGTCACGCCCCGAACCTAGGAGCGAGACAAGCACCCGGTGCCTCACCTAACCTGGCGTACCAAATTGCGACTAAGGGACTCTGAACACATAATGTCATACTTTGGCCATGGGGCCACCTTGCAAGACAATTTGCGAAGCAAAATATAAAACTGAATGGAAACTAGCGCTAACTAAACATCAATATAAAGTTAGGCTGAAAAGGCTGTCATAGCTACTACAGCTGACAAACCACCAAATTATACATACCAGGCCTACAAACCCAACATACTGCACTAACCAACAGGATATGTCTACAAGCCTCTACTGATAGATGTACTATGATCGGAACAGGGCCCCGACCTACCCATAACATATATACAGATATACATAAGATGTACACAACACTCTAGACCTGGCAACTCCGAAAGACGTGGAGCTTACCGATCAAGCTGAACTCGAGAAACACCTACTGAGGAGATCTACTCGTCTGTCTATCTGAACCTGCATGCATGAAATGCAGCGTCCCCGGAAAAGGGACGTCAGTACGAAATAATGTACCGAGTATGTAAGGCAATAACATAACTAAAAATCGAAACTGAACTGATAATATAATAACTGGAAGTAACTGGGAGTCAAAGATGATCTGGAGATATACTTACCTGCTGATACTGACTCAACTCCTTCAATATAGTAAGTAAAATAATTGTACGGCCTTATAAGGCTCGGTATATATAACTGCTCTGCCATAGTAGGCTCGCTCATAGGCGCTCGGCCATACTAGACTATGTATCTCGACCATGCTGGGCTCGCTTATAGGCGCTCAGCCACAGTAGGCTCGGTATATAACTTTCCATCTGATCAGAGGTTGCCCAATAGGGGCCTACCCATCGATTAGAGTCTCGATAAGGAATAATATTGTAACTTATGAGACTAGAATAGTGTGAATAAATTCATGAATATGAACTTCTCTTTTGTCTCATTACTAACACATGTAGCTACGAGATCATGCCAAAATGAAGGAAGGCTTAGCCTTAACATACCTTATCAAAATCTTTCCAATCACCAAGTTGAACTCACCTCTTCGCACCTTAATCTACAAGAATGATAAAAATACTATCGTTAAGTTACGAAAGGTACAACTATCGCACAACGAACGACAAACCTATTTTGTATTAAAACGGCCAGCATCTCCCCTATAATCCTTACTTCCCCCAAATTCAAGATAACACCAACAATACAAGAACATAATAATAACAACATATATACATCATTTTCCAGCCCTATATACACCATCAAATACTACAAAATAGCCCAACACACCCCAATCTCTTCGTACACAAAATGACCACCGTAGTAGTGTCAAACGACCCGAAAATGTTATGACGAACGACCAGCCAACCACCCTACATTTATATGGTGCTTATAAACCCCCTTCCTCCTCCAAAACTCCACAAAATAGTAGTAAAACACGCAGCCCAACAGCAACACAAAACAGTCCACAAAATAGTCCGCTACAAGTGAATAACTCGAACTCACGGCTTCCGATCACCGTCCCGTGAGTTCTTACAAGTATAGAACGACTTACCATGAATTTACAGAAGAAAAATTGGATGAAAGAGAGAAGTAAACTCACCTTATTTGTTGGATAACTCAGCTCTTATCTTGGTTCTTCAAACTCTAGGTTTTACCTCCAATTGGAACTTGAAAGGGAGAGAAAATCAATTAGGGTTTGTGGGAAATTTTTGGGAGGATTCTTTGCAGAGCTTATATCTGTTATTATGCTCTATTTTAAGTCTAATATATGAAGAAAATAGGCCCTTAAAAGGCCTCTTTGGACGACCCGAAATGGCCCATTTTTTTGGGCTCTCATTTAAGCAAGTAGGTGACACACCTACTTGTCACCTAGCAGCTTGTGCAGTATCGCACAAATGCCCATATCTTTCTACTCCCATGTCGTATTGAAAAACGGTTTAATGCGTTGGAAAATAGACTCATAGATCTTTAATTTGATGGGTGGAACACCCCATAACTCTAAGTATATTTGGAGAAAATCGCAGTTACATTTGACCCAAAGTTTCAGTAAAACTTATGAATGTAACTTGTGATGACTTTCATCGACTTTTGTTCCACAACTCTCTTGACTTCAAAACATAACACACGGATGTCATACGACTAATATAAATCATAACATAATCTCCTTATCATGTTAAGCACCCTAGTCTCACCCCAAAGGTATATGTTATAACATTCCTAACTTGTCGACTTTCGACGAAACATTATTTTCTTCAATTGCTTTAGCTTCTGAACCGTCCAACCCTCTTTGTACTTGTTGTTCATGATCTTCAATATTTGTAACCTCAGAGGTAATATGATTAAATTAATTTATATACTTTTAAATATTATCTCATTTTTGGTCCTACATTAGTTTGCTTACGACGCATTTTTACGTACGAAAATATAGGGTGTAACAACTTGTTAGGCTTACTTAGTCTTAAAGACTAGGTGCCATAACTACTTTCTACGGAGGAAAATTGGGGACGTGACAAGTTGGTATCAGAGCTCTAGGTTCATAGGTGTTATGAGTCACAAGCAGGTTTAGTAAAGTCTCGCGGATCGGTACGGAGGCGTATGTACTTATCTTCGGGAGGCTATGGAAATGTTAAGAAAAGCTTCACTTCCTTGATTTTTTATCGTGTGAAAATTTTGACTTCGGATTCTAAATTTCCATCTTTCTATTCTCTCACAGATGATGAGGAAACGTATAGTTGGATCAGATGACTAGACACCCGCGCGCCCTGCTAGAGCCACGAGAGGTCGGGGCCGGGGCCGGGGTAGAGGACAAGGATGTCCACGTGGTGAAGCCAGAGCACCAGCACAAGCTGCTACAGAGGAGCCACCAATAGCTCTAATTGGAGGACAGATACCTAGGACGCCTATAACTATACCAGCCCTACAGGAGACTCTCGCCCAGTTTCTAAGCATGTTCAGCACTTTGGCTCAGGCGCTGTTGATACCACTTGCTCCATCCACATCTCAAGCCGGAGGAGGAGTACAGACTCCCGCCGCCCGTACCCCAGAGAAGCAGGTCCAGGTCGACCAGGCTCCAGATGTCATACCAATGCATCCAGTAGCCCCCGTTCAGCCCGAGGTTAAGGCAGCAGTTTCTGAGGAGGAGGAGCTCATGTTCAAGAGGTACAAGAAGTACCACTCTCCTACTTTCAGTGGTTTGGCGTCAGAGGATGCCCAAGGTTTTCTTGAGAAATGCCATTGTATCCTCCGTACTATGGGTGTTGCAGTATCTAGTGGGGTTTCTTTCACTACGTTCCAGCTTAGAGGAGTGGCCTATCCGTGGTGGCGAGCATATGAGTTAGGTAGTCAGGCCGAGGCATCTTCACTCACTTGGACTCAGTTCTCAGATATGTTCTTGAGAGAGTATGTCCCTCAAAGTCTCAGAGATGCATATCACGCAGAGTTTGAGCAGTTGCGCTAGGGTTCTGTGACAATTTCGGAGTATGCAATACAATTCAGTGATTTGGCTAGGCATGCACCAGCCTTGGTTGCTATTGTTCGAGAGCGGGTTCATCAATTTATCGAGAGGATCAACCCCAGTATCATATTTAGCATGGCCCCAGATTAGAGATGGACATCGCATACCAGCAGGTAATGGGGATTGCTAGGAGATTGGAAGGTATGCTATCTCGGGATAGATAGGAGAGAGAGGCCAAGAGGTCTCGAGAGTCTGGCACATACAGTGGTACCCGTGCCCTAGTTTAGCTCGTCATGGTAGGGGCTATGTGAGTCGCCCTGTTCATTCAGCACTTCCAGCTTTCAGCGGTATTTCGGCCACTCCTAGGTCTCAGGATCCCTATTATGCACCACCATTGTCTAGTGCACCTCCTACACAGGGTGCTTTCAGTGGCCAGTCCAGTCGATCAGGCCCGAGCCAGCCACAGTCCCCGAGAGCTTGTTTTGAGTGTGGTGACACTCGTCATGTGGTAAGGGATTGCCCCAGACTCAGGAGGGGTGCACCTCCACAGATTACTCAGGCTCCGCGTATTCCACCGGGTCTTCAGGTTTCTCAGTCCATGGTCGCCGTACCATTTGCCACCCTACCTGCACAACCAGCTAGATGTGGAGGTCGAGCAGGTAGAGGTCACCCTAGAGGGGGAGGCTAGGCCAAATATTATTCCCTTCCTGCTAGGATGGAGGCAGTTTCATCCGACTCTGTCATCACAAGTATTGTTCCGGTCTATCATAGAGATGCATCAGTCTTATTTGATCCAAGTTCCACCTATTCCTATGTGTCGTCTTATTTTACTCCATATTTGGGTGTATCCCATTATTTTTTGAGTTCTTCTGTCTATGTGTCTAAACCCGTGGGACATTTTATAGTTGTTGACCATGAGTATCGGTTGTGTTTGGTTGTTCTTAGTGGTTTTGATACCAAAGCCGATTTATTTTTACTCGGTATGGTGGATTTTGATGTTATCTTGGGCATGGACTGGTTGTCTCCCTATCATGCTATTCTTGATTGTCACGCCAAGACGGTGACGTTGTCTATTCTAGGTCTTCTACGACTAGAGTGGAGATGTACTTTAGATACGTCCCTAGTAGGGTTGTCTCGTTTATAAAGGCTCAGCGGATGGTTGAGAAGGGGTGTGATGCTTATCTGGTATATGTGATGGATGTTAGTGTTGATACTCCTACTGTCAAGTCAGTTCCGGTAGTGAGGGATTATCCAGACGTATTCCCGGTGGATCTTCTGGGCATGCCGCCTGACAGGGATATCGACTTTGGTATTGACTTGTTACCGGGCACTCAACTCATTTCTATTCCACCCTATCGTATGGCCCCAACATAGTTGAAAGATTTAAATGAACAGTTGCAAGAGTTGCTCGATAAGGGCTTCATTCGGCTCAGTATGTCGCCTTAGGGTGCTCCAGTCTTATTTGTAAAAAAGAAAGATGGTCCTATGCGAATGTGTATTGATTATTGATAGTTGAACAAGGTTACAGTGAAGAACATGTATCCATTGCCCCATATTGATGACCTATTTGATTAGATTCGGGGTGCCAGAGTGTTCTCTAAGTTCGACTTGCATTCAAGCTATCATCAGTTTAAGATTCGGGACTCGGTATGGTCATTACGAGTTCCTTGTGATGTCTTTTGGGCTGACCAATGCCCCAGCAAAATTCATGAACTTGATGAATAGTGTATTTCAGCCCTATCTTGACTCGCTCGTCATTGTTTTTATTGACGACATTCTAGTATACTCCCGGAGTTGGGAGGATCATGAGCAGCACCTGAGGACTTTGCTTCAGACCTTGAGAAAAATGAAGTTATATGCAAAATTTTTGAAGTGTGAATTCTGGCTAGATTCAGTTGCAATTTTGGGTCATGCGGTATCAATTGAGGGGATCAAGGTAAATCCAAAGAAGATTGTAGCAGTGCAGAGTTAGCCCAGACTGTACTCAGCTAAGGAGATCCGGAGTTTTCTTGGCTTGGCGGGGCATTACCTCAATTTATAGAGGGTTTCTCGTCTATTGCAGCACCTATGACCAGGCTGATCTGAAAGGGTGCTTTGTTCAGGTGGACCGAGGAGTGTGAGGAGAGCTTTCAAAAGATCAAGACTTCTTTGACTACAACCTAGTATTGGTATTGCCTACTGGTTAGGGGTCCTATACGGTGTATTGTGATGCATCACGCATTGGTCTTGGCATAGTGTTGATGCAGGACGGTAGGGTGATTGCCTACGCATCTAGACATCTGAAGTTGTATGAGAAGAACTATCATGTCCACGACTTTAATTTAGCAGCTATTATTCATACCTTGAAGATCCGGTGGCACTATTTGCACGGTGTCCCTTGTGAGGTCTACACTGTTCACCGGAGTCTACAATATTTGTTTATATATAAGGATCTTAATTTGCGGCAGCGGAGGTGGTTGGAGTTACTTAATGACTATGATATCACCATTCTATATCATCCCCGGAAAGCTAATGTGGTGGCCGATGTCTTGAGTCGCAAGGTGGAGAGTTTGGGTAGCTTAGCATATCTACCGGTAGCAGAGAGGCCTTTAGCTTTGGATGTTCAGGCCCTGGCCAACTAGTTTGTTAGATTGGATGTTTCGAGCCTAGATGAGCCAAGTTTTGGCTTGTGTGGTTTCTCAGTATTCTCTTTATGATCGTATTAGAGAGCGTCAATTTGATGACCCCTATCTCCCTATCCTTAAGGACACGGTTTAGCACTGCAATGCCAAGGAGGTAACTATTGGAGAGGACGGTGTATTGCGGATGCAGGGCAGGCTATGTGTGCCCAATGTAGATGGTTTACGTGAGTTAATTCTCCAAGAGGCTCACAGTTCGCGGTACTCCATTTACCAAGGAGCCGCAGAGATGTATCAGGACCTGAGGCAACATTATTGGTGGAGGAGAATGAAGAAGGACATAGTGGAATATAGAGCTTGGTGCCTAAATTGTCAACAGGTGAAGTATGAGCATCAGCGGCCAGGTGGATTGCTTCAGAAGCTAGAGATTCTGTAGTGGAAATTTGAGCGGATCACTATGGATTTTGTTGTTGGGCACCCACAGAATCAGAGGAAGTTCGATGTAGTTTGGGTGATTGTGGATAGATTGACCAAGTCAGCTCATTTCATTCCTGTGGTTACTACTTACTCTTCGGAGCAGCTGGCTCAGGTTTACATTTGCGAGATTATCAGGCTTCATGGCATGCCGGTATCTATCATCTCTGACCGGGGTACGCAGTTTACATCACGGTTTTGGAGAGCCGTACAATATGAGTTGGGTACTCGGGTGGAGTTGAGTACAACATTTCACCCTCAGACGGACGGACTGACAGTCCGAGCGCACTATTTAGATATTGAAAGATATGCTCCGTGCGGGCATGATGTATTTTGGGGGTTCTTGGGATCAGTTCTTGCCACATGCAGAGTTTGCCTAAAACAACAGTTATCAGTCGAGCATTCAGATGGCCCTGTATGAGGCTTTGCATGGTATGCGGTGCCGGTCTCTCGTGGGTTGGTTCGAGCGGGGTGAGGAAAGACTATTGGGTACAGACTTGGTTCAGGATACCTTGGAAAAGGTTAAATTGATTCAGAATCAATTTCGTACAACCCAGTCCAGGTAGAAGAGTTATGCGGATTGGAAGGTTCGCGACGTCGCATTCATGGTTGGGGAGAGGTTCTTGCTCCATGTGTCGCCCATGAAGAGTGTTATCAGGTTCAGGAAGAAGGCCAAGTTAAGCCCTAGGTATATCAAGCCTTTTGAGATTTTTGAAAGGGTTGGAGAGGTGGCTTACAGATTTGCACTACCACCTAGTCTCTCTGTAGTTCATCCAGTGTTCCATGTTTCCATGCTCCGAAAGTGTCACGATGATCCGTCTCATGTGTTAGACTTCAGCTCAGTCCATCTAGACAAGGATCTATCATATGTTGAGGAGACGATGGTCATTTTGGACATGCAGGTTCGAAAGTTGAGGTCGAAGAACATCGCTTCAGTGAAGGTTCAATGGAGGGGTCATCCAGTCGAGGAGGCGACTTGGGATACCGAGCATGATATGTGTACCCGTTATCCTCATATTTTCACCACTTCAGGTATGTCTCTATACTCGTTCGAGGATGAACGTTTGTTTTAAGAGGGAGATGTTGTAATGACTCGGCATGTCGTATTGAGAGTGCTAGCTCCGATCCCCTATTTATTGCTTCCTCTATCCCATTTTGTGGTTACTTGACTTGCCGGGGTTCTTGGTGTCGAGTTCGAGAGAGTTTCAGAGTGGAATGGGACACATAGTCCCTAAATTGAAAGTTAAAGTCATAGGAGTCGACCGTAGTTCGAATTATGTGAAGACGACTCTGGAATGGAGTTTTGAAAGTTTCAATAGTTCCGTATGGTGATTTTGGTCTTCGGAGCGTGTCCGGATGTTGATTTGGAGGTCCGTAGGTCATTTCGACATTAATTGGCGAAAGTTGGAAAATTGAAAGATTTTGGAAGGTTTAACCGGGAGTGGACTTTTTGATATCAGGGTCGGATTTTAATTCTGGAGGTTGGAGTAGGTCCGTAAGGTTAATTATGACTTGTGTACAAAATTTGAGGTCAATCGGACTTGATTTGATAGGTTTCGACATCAGATGTGGAAGTTAAAAGTTTAAAAGTTCATTAAGCTTGAATCGATGCGCAATTCGTTATTTTGATGTTGTTTGATGTGATTTGATGCCTCGACCAAGTTCGTATTGTGTTTTAGGACTTGTTGGTATAATTGGTGGAGGTCACGGGGGCCTCGGGGGCGATTCGAATCGATATCAGATCATTTTTGGACTTATGCAATTGCTGAAGTTCCAGCCTTCTTGTGTCATCGCACCTGCGGAGGAATTGGCCACAGGTGCGGACTCGCAAATGCGGGGTTTGATCGCAGAAGCGAATTGTGGCCTGCCCAGCTAGGACCACAAATGTGGTCAGAGTTCCGCAGAGGCGGACTCGCAGGGGTGATTGAGAAAGCGCAGAAGCGGAAAGGCTAGCTAAGCCTAGTGTTGCAGAAGCGGAGCCCCTTCCATAGAAGCGAGAGCGCATATGCGCATTTTGGTCCGTAGAAGCGAAGGTTGCTGGGATAAGTGAGAACCGCACCTATGATGGAAATTCCGCAAGTGCAGAGCCGCAGATGCGGCTGTGGGTTCGCAGATGCGAATTCACTAGGTAGAAAAGGCCTAATTTTGAGGGTTTGATCTCACTTTAATTTTTGGACCTAGAGAGCTCGGTTTGTGGCGATTTTTTGAGAGATTTTCAAGGAAATCATTGGGGTAAGAAATTCTTGTATGGTCAGACTTGATATCGAATGGGTGTTCGACTTTTATAATTTTGGTCGGGTTCCGAGATGTGGGCCCGGGTCGACTTTTGGGGCATTTTTTCCAATTCTTGCTAAAATCATAATTTCATTATTTAGATTAGTTTTCTATAGTTATATTTATAGTATGTAATTGTTTTGGCTATATTTGAGCCGTTCAGAGTCGGAAAGTCGAGGGAAAGGCCTTCTAATTGATTGATTGAGCATGGTTTGAGGTAAGTGACTTGTCTAACCTTGTGTGGGGGAAATCCTCCATTATGATTTGGTATTGTTATGACAATTTGTGATATATGAGGGCCGTGTTATTATTGCACGAGGTTTCTTCGGCGCGGTTGTTATTATTTCACGAGGTTTCTTCGGCACGGTTGTTATTGTTGCACGAGGTTTCTACCATACGGTTGTTATTGTTTGCACGAGGTTTCTTCCGTGCCATTGTGATTATTGATACTCATGCAGTGGTATAAGGTTTGGGTATTGAAACGCATGCTGTGAGATAAGGTGGGCTTGATACGCGTGGCTAGTAGGGGAACTACTAGAAGTCATGCGGTGTGATAAGGTTGGTTAAAACTCGGGATGATATTTCGAAAAAATAATTTTCATAACAAAATATAAAGGCTCCCGCGATGATATAAGAAAAGATTGTGATTTATTTACTTGTGGGACTACGAGGCGGTATCTCGGGAGTGCCCCTATTGATTTCCTTTATTTGTTGTATTGGTTGTTGTTGTCTTTCCTTAACTTGTAAGGTTTTTGCTTTTCTTTCATGCTGTATTTGTATTTCTTTGATTCTGTGTTATTACCTTCCGTAAATTCTCATTGTTTCACTTCTCTGTCATTTCATTATATTATTTTATCTTCTACCTTGTTTTTTATTATTTCCAGTAGGGCCTTGACCTGACCTCGTCACTACTCTACCAAGGTTAGGCCTGGCACTTATTAGGATCATTGTGGTGTACTCATACGACGCTTCTGTATAGTTTTTATGTAGTTCAAATACTGCCTATCAGACCAGGTATTAGTGAGCTAGTCCGTACATGGAGACTACAAGGTACATCTACCAGCGTCCGTAGACCTCGGAGTCCCCCTTTATCTTTATTATGTTGTTTCTTTATGCTCATTAGACTCTGCTGTATAGGGATATTTAGTATTTCGTTTTAGAGTTTGTGACTTATATCTACCGAGTTTTGGAAGTTGTTTATATTTTGAGTTGCAGATTTTAATCATTACAGTTGTTGATGTCTTGAGTTTTAGCTTAATATTTCAGTTATTCCGCATACTTGTTAGGCTTACCTAGTCTTAGAGACTAGGTGCCGTCAGAATTTCCTGCAGAAGGAAATTAGGGTCGCTACATGGTTAAGATATGAATTATTAAAATTTAGATCTAAAAACAAATGCACTTAAGGACTGAGATCTGAATTATTAAGATTTAGACCTCCATTAAGTGAAAATAAATGAGGCCTAATACCATCACCTAAATTTGAAATGTATAATAACTCCATTAGTTACATTTGATTTATAGCAGATGTATGTGGAGATGTGAAAGTTATCTCCGGATGACCTATAAATTACGAGTTCGAGTCGTGAATCAACCCACTGATGCTTGTGCCGAGAGAGATTACCTACATCGTACCCTTTGGGTGTGCGATCCTTCCCTGGAAAAATGTGTAAAGAAGAAGAATATAGGAAAGCCATATATATTGTAAGGAAATAAAATGTGAACAATGAACAATAATAAATTCATTTCTTACGACACATCATCATTAAAAAGAAACATAGTAAACTTTATTTAGATTCATTATATCGAAATTTCTATTTAAAGACGCAACTAATTGGATGGCATGGCTGAAGACATTGTTGCATTCATTTCAGGTACAAATTTTGGATCAGTTACACCTATCTTTGATCGTACCTCTTCAATTTTCTCAGTCAAATCTCTTTCAAGTTCATCAATCTCTTGCTTCAGTTTCTCAAGTCTTTCCAAATTAGTTGGATTGAAAATTTCCAATGTAGATTCTCCTTTTTCCTTCTCATTTATTGCCTTCTTTTTCTTCTTTTTCATTGTATCATTTTCGTCACCACATCCAGCCTTTTCATGTGTTGTCTTATGGCTTAACATGCGGTAAAATGGTTGTTTTGCTTGGGAAAATCGCTCGACAACCGATTCTACGTTTGGATTACCAAACATAAACGGTTCAGCAGTAATTGAAAAAATTATTATTGCTATATCGATTCCACATAAGATGGAAAGATCCATCGCTCTTTTACTGAGAGCTTTTTGCTTATTGGAAAGCGCTACCTTCTCAGCATGCTTATCTTTGAGAAATTTCTTTTCGGATTTGTTTTTCATTGGAGAGGTCATTCTTGCCATGATTACGCAACAAGATATGACAAGATACAAGTTTCAGTACAGACTCGAGGAGAAACCATCAAATTTATAGCGCGATTTCAGCTTCTAAGTTTTGTTAGTTACAAAGACCTACCCGGTAATTTAATAAGATTAACTTCTCTCCTCTACTTTATTAATTTAACTAAAATGCCTAACTTTTGGAAGATAGTATATGTGATTATGACATTATTAAGAATATTGATATTAAAAAACAAAAAATAGAAAATAATTCCACAAAGAGATTATTTTTCATGCTGAAAATGGAGAAAGACGTTTGATATATTATTTACTGAAATCTATAAGGAGTATTAAAAGGTAGTAATAAAGTAAGAGTGTCCAATTTTTATCCCTCTAGTATGCTCCAAATGATTAAAAAAAAGAACTTTAATCTTATATTATTTTCTACTTTGTTACAAATTTAATGAAAATTACCCTTTATTTTTATGTATTTTTAATTTATTATAAAGAAAAATACTAAAATAGCAGTTACCAATGAAAAACATTAGGAAGAAACAATTGTTGCATGGAATTGGTAATATTTGCAACCAAAAAAAAAAGGAAAAAGAAAAGCTTAAAAGAAAGGGGAGGTCAATATATTTTAAAAAATAAAGGGAAGGTAAGTGTAATTACATAAAGTTAGAGGGAAACAACAAGTAAGGAAAAGTTTGCAACTAACCAGTAGTCCAGTACGATAGATTACCTTAATCTTCTTCCTTTGAATTGATTGCTAAAGATATCCTTAAAAAAGAATGAAAAAACAAAATAATACATATTTTCAGTTAATGTCATTTAACCACTTACTAATATTCTTTTCCTTGATGCTAATTGCTTTATCAATAGGATCTGAAATTTTGAATGGGCAAATCCTTCATCTGCAACAAATAATGCAGATTTTTCTTTCTGATTTCTGATTATGTAATATTTATTATATTTTATGGGAAAAGGTTCAAATATATTCCTAACGTTTTAAATTTGTTTCATATATGCACTTTATTTACCTCCGGCTAGTAGGAGCTCCCACTAACGATTTTACACCATCGAAAAAAATTAATCCATATAGGATATATTTGGACCATATATTTTGACCTTCGCAATTGTTCGGGGGCATGTTTTAAATTATAGTAGAAGGTATATATAAATTAATTTGATAGTTTGGAGCTAATTTAAATCCTTTATTTGTCTACGTGGATTCACCTTTGCAAATGTCAGAATCAACCTGGACAATAATTAGAGATAGGAAGGGGTAAATATGAGATAGAATTAGCAGAGTTTTGATGGATCGAAAGATAAACAGAGGATAAATATAAGATAAATTTAATATTTTATGAATAAATTTGAACTTTTTAGCCAAAGAGATAACATCAATTGAAAAATTTGAGAAATCACATGCATTAAATATATTTATGATATGGAATGCAAAATTTTGTCATATGCCAATCCATAGTCTCAAAATATACAATTTGATTCATGTAATTTATAACATGATTAATTTAGTAACTGATTTGGTGTAACAATTACAACCATTATTAAAACATGTCAAGATTAAAAAAAAAGACATCAAAACATGTTTTAAAAAGCTTTGACAAAGACAAGAACAATAGTGTTGTTTTCACGGACAAAGTAAGTTTCCAATAAGATTTTGTAAATAAAAGAGGATCTATATTTTATTTTCTTGTAGCCATAACAAAAACTAAAAGCCGAGATTTTTTTTTATATACTCACTTGGACTCTTCATTTTTTTCATTAATTTATTAAAATTATGTTGTGCTTTTTTAGGATTTAAGTTGTATTAGTGAATTGTAGAAATTATAATATATGATAGCAAATTAGTTATTACTACTACTAATAATAGTAACAATAATTATTCATCACTCCAAATAAGTTGGGATTCATTTTTTCCTTTTAATCTCAATTCATATAAGCATCGTACCAAATAAAATAAAATAAAAATTAGTTACATGAATCACGTAATTTTGTAAAGCTACAACTCTTCAAATACAACAATACTTTGCAAACTTTTTGTCACGACCCAAAATTCATTAATGGTCATGATGGCACCTAACACAGCTGCCAGGCAAGCCAACAATAATTGATTAACTCGATTATTCATTTTAGTATTTTGAAATCAAAATTTTTCTTCAATAAATAATCAGAAATAAAATTCACAAAGTAAATGATAATATTTTTCCAATTACCATACTGAAAAACTCATAAGTAACCCCCAAACCTGGTGTCACAAGTGCATGAGCATCAACTAGGAAGTAAAATAAAATACAGCATCTGTCCGGAATACGAATTAGACAGGAAAAATATAAATAACCCTGGAGGAGACTCTGCTGGCTGCGGATCGTAACCTTAAATGCAGCTCGCGGCAAGTCCCGCATTATTCGTGCCTCCGTGCCCAAAGGACCACCAAACATAAAAGTATCTGCACAAAAACGTGCAGCAAGTGTAGTATGAGTACGTAAATCAACGTGTACCCAGTAAGTATCTAGCCTAACCCCGGAGGAGTAGTGATGAGGGGTCGACATCGACACTCACTAGTGGTCTAATAATATCAGGTATAGTAAAGAGGTGAACAAATATGAGGCACAGTAAATAAATAAAATAAACAAGTATAAATACGTGGTACAATTGTAACAACCCGACCAGTTATTTTGCTCTCTAGAACCCTGTT
Source organism: Nicotiana tabacum (assembly GCF_000715075.1). NCBI lineage: Eukaryota > Viridiplantae > Streptophyta > Magnoliopsida > Solanales > Solanaceae > Nicotiana > Nicotiana tabacum. The sequence continues at coordinate 114,397,831 of NC_134093.1, forward strand.
CCCTTAAATAAGACTTTTCGTACATGCTTTTACTAATTTATGACTTGCAGGGATGATTGGTTCGGGATTTGAAAGAGTTTGGGGTGGAATCGGATCACTTGATTCCTTAAGGGTTGGCTTGAAAGGCTGTAACGACCCGACTGGTCGTTTTGAACATTTGCACTTCGCTCGGTTATTTGAGGGCATGAGTAGCTCCGTATGATGTACTTTGACTTGTGTGAATCGTCGGTTTTGGGTTGCAGGTATTTCAGAATCGAATTGGAAGAAAGAATTTCATTATTGAAGCTTTAAATTGGGAGAGTTGACCAAAATTTGACTCTTTAGCATTTAAAGAATTTCATTGTTGAAGCTTTAAATTGGGAGAGTTGACCAAAATTTGACTCTTTAGCATTTGACCTTGGATTGAAATTCTGATAGTTCAATTAGCTTCGTTAGGTGATTTTGGACTGAGGAGCATGACCGGAATGTAATTTGGAGGCTCGTGGTAGATTTAGACTTGAATTGGCGAAAGTTGGAAATTCGGCAATTTCGGTCGGCAGTGAAAAATTGATATCGGGGTCGGAATAGAATTCCGAAAGTTGGGTAGGTTCATAGTGTCATTTGTGATGTGTGTGCAAAATTTGAGGTCATTCGGACGTGGTTTGGTTAGTTTCGACATCGGTTGCCGAATTTGAAAATTTAGAAGTTCTTAGGCTTGAATCCGAGGGTAATTTGGTGTTTGGATGTTGTTTTGAGTGATTCGAAGGTTTGACCAAGTTTGTATGTTGATATATGACTTGTTGGTATTTTTGGTTGAGGTCCCGAGGGCCTCCGGATGATTCCGGGTGATTAACAGATTTATCGAAGTTGGAAAATGCAGCTGAAGCTGCTGCTACTGCTATTTCCGCACCTGCGGAAGGAGGAGTCGCAGGTGCGTTTGGGGAAGCCGCAGATGCGGAGAGGAGGATTTTGGGTTGACTTCGCAGATGCGAAGAGTAACGTGCAGGTGCGCAAGCGCAGGCGCACGCTTTGGGCCGCAGATGCGGAATATGGGCTCTTTAGTGAGTTCCGCACCTGCGATGGAAATATTCGCAGGTGCTGCATCGCAGAAGCGGAAAAAGAGGCCGCAGGTGCGATTGTGCTGGGCAGAAAAGCCCCAGCCTGTGGTTTTGTCTTCATTTTCAATTTTTGGATTTGAGAAACTCAGGAGAGGCGATTTTTTCCGAAGGTTTTTCAAGGAGCAACGTTGGGGTAAGTGATTCTAACCCATAATGGTATAAATTTTGTGAATCTATGATTTTGTTCATCATTTAATTAGTAGGATTTTGGAGTGAAAGTAGGGGGTTAGGGCTTGGAATTCGTTAGAGTTTAATTTAAGGATTCGAGGGACCAAACGATGTCGGATTTTGATAAATTTGGTATGGTTAGACTCGTGAGTGAATGAGCTTTCTAGTTTTGTAAATTTTGTTGGATTTCGAGACGTAGGCCCGGGGGCCGGATTTGAGCCAATTTCGGGTTTTGGTCTAATTTGATAGTTTTTCTTGTGGAATTCATTCCATTAGCGTATATTGATGGTATTGTACTGATTATAAATAGATTCAGAGCATTTGGAGGCCGAGTCCAGAGGCAAGAGCATTGCAGGGTAGAGATTTGACCGGTTTGAGGTAAGTAACGATTGTAAATCTAGTCCTGAGGGTACGAAACCCCTGAGGGTACGAAACCCCGAATTTTGTATCATCCAACTGTATCTCCAGGTCCTCTGACTGGGGCACCACAAATCCTCTCACCGACTCTCTGTCAGCCTCCTGCTCTGATGCCTGTGTTGTCTGTGATGGAGGGGCAGTCTCCTCCATAAGCAGGTCCAGTGGAATATCTCCGGTAGAAGTGAACTTCTCTACCTCCTTCTTCAACAGCTCCACTGACTCTTTTGAAGCTTGAGTCTTCTTCATCTTTTTGACCTGCTTGCCCAGCTCCTTGATCACCTTCCAATGAGTATCTAATGTCTCCAGGATTTTCTTTTGGTTGTCCAGGAGCTTCTTCTGGTTGTCCAGAAGCTCCTTCAATGAATCCTCCACTGATGGAGGTACCTGAAGCTGTGCTGGGGCTGCCTGTGCTGCGACTGCACTGGATAAGACATACAACTTTGATGTGCAACCAGTTGTTGACGCTGGATAGCGTCTGAGAGACCCGCAGTGAAGTTTGAGGATATGCGGAAGATGAGGGAACAAATAATAGGGCTGTAACATATGGCCTAGATGAGGGAGGTGGCATAGCAGCCGAAGAACCCTCCGCTGTGGAAGACTCGGAACTAGTGGCCACTACCCTTGGCTCTTCAGACTGGCCAGTGGATGTAGTGGCTTTGCCTTTGGACTTCGGGTTGTCTGCTCCCTGAAGGCTGTACCAAGAGAAGGGCCTTTTCGGCTTCACCTTCGTGTCAAAGTGTCTCCCCTCAACCTCCTGGGCCTCTAGGTACATAGTGATGAAATTGGGGTAAGGGTAGGAACTTTTTTCCTTCCCGGTTGCCTTAGATATGTTCTGGGCCATAAGGCTCCCCACATGTATTGGGTACCTCGCCATGATGGACGCTATGAGGATTGCCCCGGAGAGTGGAATGTCACTGTCATGCTGGCATAGGGGTGGCATGTGGGCCGGTTAGGACCGGGACCGGCCCAGGACCGCAAGCCCACATGGGCGATGGGCCTAAACGGTCCTAACCGGATAGGACCGGGACCGTGGGGTGGTGGGCCGGGTAGTGGGCCGGTCTCATATGGGAGGCCCGCGAGACCGGGACCGTTTACGATCAGGACCGGCTCAGAAGTGGGCCGGTTCAAGCGGTCCTAAACGGGCCCAACGGATAATTTTAAAAATAAAAAAATTTGACCGTTTGGCCATTTAAAAACTAGCCGTTTGGTTTGCCAAAATAGCCGTTGGCTATTTGCAAAATAGCCATTTAACCCCCCAAATTTTGTTTTAACCCCAAACTTTTTATAATTATACTTTTTCCCTATTTTCAACTATAAATACCCCCTCATTCTTTCATTTTTCTCACAAAATCATCAATCTCTCTAATATTCTTCTATAATTGCTTACTTAGTTGTTACAATTTGTGCAAAATTGTGAAGTTGGTGAATTGAAGTCTTCAAGTCTTCAACGATAATTATTTTTCAACAAGTTGTTCGTCAATTCGGTAAACTCGTTCCAACTCTTAAGTTTTAATATTATAGTTTTGTTTGTTTTATTTACTTTGCTTGATTAATTAAGATGGCTTATTTCCTAAAACAAATGTTTAGTAAAAATAAGAGAAAATCCAAGAGTGGTGAATCTAGTGGCCAATCTGTTCCTCCTCCACTTCCCCCGGCTCCCCGGCCGAAACCTGTTACCCGTCCTACACCTGTTATTCTTGATAGCGATAATAGTTTATTATAATTTACCGAGAGTCAATTTTGCCATAATATTGCACCCGGTGAACAATTAAACCATGAATATATGAATGCTCTTTATGGTAATCCAACTATTGATGAAAATGATGATGAAGAAATAGATTTTGATGAAACGCAACCGGATGACGATACACCCACTAGTCCTGCTCCTGAAGTTAACCCAACTAATAATAATCCAAATGATCCCCTGTCTGACCCTCCTGTTACTGCCCCTACTTTTTCTAGACAACCTTCTAAACGGGCAGAAACATCTCTTGTTTGGCCATTTTTTACTCAACTAAGAGAAAAAAATAGGGCTAAGTGTAAAACTTGTGACAAAGAATTAGTTTTTAAATATGTTGGAAGTCGAGAGGGGGGGGAGAGGGGACGGAAAGTTTGACTAGACACATATTGCTACACCCTCAAGATAAAGCTAGATATTTTCGTATGAAAGCTTTGGCCGAGGGGACAAGTGCACCTAGTCAGGCTGACCTTAGTACCAGGTCAAATCAATTTCAACCGGGAATTAATACTGTTACCGGTAGTATTTTATATTATGATCCAAAAAAAGATTTGGAAGAATTGGCAAAAATAGTTATTGTTATGTGCTTACCATATAGTTTTCCTTCTAACCCTCACTTTGTGCATTATATTAGAAAAGTTTATAATCCTACTTATAAAGATTTTCCTCGCACAACCGTAAAGAGTGATATTTATAAATATAAACATGAATATGAACAATATTTGCGCTATTTATTTACTCATATAAATTATCGTGTTGCTATTACAACTGATATTGGTAGAAGTGGTAATGATTGTGATTACCTTACTGTTACCAGTCATTGGATTGATGAGGATTGGATAATGCAAAAGCACATTATTGCTTATAGAATAATTAATTCACTTCACAAAAGACAGTTTATTTCTAGCACGATTACGGATATTTATAGATATTTTTGCATTAGTGATAAAATAATGTCAGTTTCAATGGATAATGCTACTAGTAACACAAATGATGTAGCCTTGCTTACCACTACACCAAGTCCTGCATTTAGTAACATTTTTCATGTTAGATATATTTGTCATATTTACCATTTAATTGTGGGTGATGGTATGCGAATTTTAGATGTTGAAATTGAAAAGGTTAAAATGGCTCTTAATTGGCTTTTTTATTCAAACCGTAGAAGTAGACTTAGAGAATATTTTAAAAGATGCGATGAATTTGGCCTAAGAGAAAGAAAGGTTCCTAAACCTTGTCCAACTAGATGGAATTACATGTATGAAAGTTTAGTTATTGCATATGAATATAGAAACCCCATAAACTCAACGTTTAATGCTCATGTAAGTGATGATGATGAGCACCTTACAAATGCGGATTGGGCTAATGTTAAAATGCTTGTAGAATTTTTAGAAAAATTTCATATTGCTACAAATGAATTTTCTGGGCAATATTATCCTACTACTAACTGTTTAGTTTATATTGCAGAACTTGCAAATTTGTTTGATCATTTTTCAGAGGGTGGGGAAATTTATCAACTTGCTATTGATTCCATGAGAAAAAAATTTAAAAAATATTTTTTTCCTATTCCCCCTATTTATGGTGTTGCTGCATTGTTAAATCCTACTATGAAATTAGGAGGTCCTCAATTTTGGTATGAAACTGTTTATAATAGTTTAGCACTTGAAGATGAGAAGTTGTCTACACTTGCGGACGCAATAGCCTCAATTAAAATAAATGTTCAAACTATTTATAATGCTTATCAAGTTGCATTAGATTATGCTAGACCAAATGTTCCAACTCCTTCTTCTTCTAGTTCTCAATCATCTAAAAGAACTGCGGGAGTAAGAACACTTAGTGCTTCGGCAGGGTTCAGGGGTTCTCAAGGTTCTAGTACTAGTGATTTTTCACAGCTAAATGAGCCTGAAGTTTATTTGTCACAGGGAATTGAGGAAGTGAATCCTGACAGCTCCTTTAATATTTTGGAATGGTGGAAAGATAAAGAAAAATACTTTTCGATTCTTTCAAGGATGACCCGAGATATTTTAACTATTCAAGCTTCAACAGTGGCATCAGAGAGCGCTTTCAGTCAAGCAAGACTTCAACTCGGTGATTATAGAGCGTCTATGAAGGAGAGCTTGGAAAAATCAGTACTTTTCAGAGATTGGATCAGTTCGGAAAGAAGAAATTTTGGACTTGCTGAATCACAACCAGAGGTAGACGAAGCTTATGAAGAAATGCTAGCTGAACTTGCGGAGGATGATGCTTCGCCTGGAAGCGGTGATGACCAAGCTTCATTTCCGCCACCACCAACGGAAATTCCTCCGGACCTTGAAGGATTTATGAAATTTGTAAGAGATACCATGTAAATTAATATGTAACTTGTATTTTGGCACATCTTGATTAGTTTCTTTTTCTTCTCAATGGTGGTATTAGCACCTTGTTGTGCTCATTCCATAGGGGGGAGGAAGACTAAGAAAGATATTGTCATAATTTTTTAATGCTATAATAAAAATATAACGCATTGCTTTGAATATCTCTTTACAATATTTTTGTCTTTTTATATACCTTAAGCTATACATATAGTATAATATAGTATATACTATACTCTCTCTCTCTCTCTCTCTCTCTCTATATATATATATATATATATATATATATATCTTAAGATGTATATATAATATAGTATATATATAAGCTATATTCGATATATATATTTATATACTATATATCTTAAGCCATATTCGATAGTATATAAATATATATATCGAATATAGCTTATATATATACTATACTATATATACATCTTAAGATATATATATATATATATATACATCTTACTATATACATAGTATATAAGCCATATTCGATAGTATACATCTTACGATATACTATATATACATCTTAATATAGTAAGATGTATATATATATATATATATATCTTAATATAGTAAGATGTATATTTAGTATATATATATATATATATATATATATATATATATATATATATATATATATAAACACACACACACACACACACACACGATAGTATATATCTTACGATATATATATATATATATATATATATATATATATATATATATCTTAAGATGTATATATAGTAAATCGAATATAGCTTATATATCTTAAGATGTATATATAGTATAGTATAGTATATATATTAATAACGCATTGCTTTGAATATCTCTTTACAATATTTTTGTCTTTAAATTTGAATTAAAAAATTTAGGTGACAATTCTATATTATAATTTACTAGGAATTGCCTTAGATATTTTTATTACCATTTTTTTTCTCTAACTTGTATAAAAATAATTTAAAAAATAGAAAGTTTCCGTTGGGCCCGCTTAGGACCGTTTGGACCCGGGACCGGCCCACTTAACACGGGACCGCTAGTTCGTGGTCCCGGTCCCGGACCGGTTCCAATGAGAAGTCCGGGACCGCTTAGGACCGGCCCGCCTAGGACCGACCCACTTAGGACTGGACCACTTAGGACCTGGCCCGCGAAGCCCACTTAGGACCGGGTCCGGCCCACATGCCACCCCTATGCTGGCACGGATCAAGGCGGCTGCAGACAAAGGTGCACCACCCTTTGGCTTCAAAGCTAAGGGTGTTTCTGGCAATTGAGACTCCCGGTGTAAGCCAGGCCGGTGTTGTCCCTAGTATGGCTATCACCTTTGCTAACCATGGACGGGCTGCTTCATCTAATGCCAACTTCTGTATGTATAGAGCAGCATCTACATCATCAAACCCGGCATATGTATTCAAAGTTTTGCCATCGAACCGGATCTTCTTATTTCGTCCCTTAGTCACATAGGTACCCTTTTTGATGTGGGAAACATTGGCGTAGAATTCCTTGACTAGGTACTCATTTGCTTCCGGCAACTTGCTAGTGAAGAATTTCCACCCCACTCTTTCATCAAATTGTCTCTTCACATTCAGGTTGTGAGGGAGAAGGTCTCATTCTATGAAATGTCTCTCAAGGGTGAGCTTCCTTTGTGGCCACCATTCCCGAAATTTGTGGTAGGCCTTCTCACTCACGAACCTATCTTGCCACATTGCCGACTTTTTTGATCTAATCAACCCCCCATAGGTATCACCTCCTCTCCCGTCATCCGGAACCTCTTCTTCATCATCAATATCAATAGGAGCACCTGTTGAGACCGGAGTTGCAGCATGTGGGGGAGATGGTGCTAAAGTCTCACTACCTCCTTCTGAGCCATCAGACGACTCAGATGAGGAGGTGGGTTGATTGACGAGATGGAAAGGTTGAGATTGAGCCTCGGGTTGTTATGCAGATTCTCCCTCAGAAATCTCCTGGGAAGGGAGGTGTTCACTAGTGTCCGAGGAGTCAGCCTAAGGTCTCAAAGGTGGGGCCTTTTTACTAATAATCTTCTGAGGTGCTAAGGGTGCAGTCTGCTTCCCTTTGCCTCGGCCTCGGCCTCGGGAGGATTCTCCCCTTCCTTTTGATTTGTCGGGACCACCACGAGATCGCACCATTATCTACACACACAATTAGTGAAAGATCATTAGTATTGTGGTTCAATGAATCCTTAAAGAAATGCAGATAAAATGAAATAGTGCTTCCCAAAATAGTGCACCGCAGACCGCGAAAAAATGGGCACGGCCGCGGAAGGGCCATCGCGGACCGCGTAAAAATGGGCGCGGCTGCGAGGAGGTTGGATTCAGACTACTAACTCTCTGATCATGGTCTTCCGCGGACCGCAAAATTTGGGACGCGGCCGCGAAAGATCAAATGCGGACCGCATAAAAATGGCCGCGGCGGCGGAAGCAATTGCCAAACTCTTTGAAACTCATGAGCGCGGACCGCGAATTTTGGACGCGGCCGCATAAGTTCAAACGCGGACCGCGGAAAAATCACCGCCTCCGCGAACATGTAGCCATACTTAGCTCTCACAAATTAAAGAATGCGGACCGCGTAAAATGGACCGCGGAGTTCAAACAAAATGGGCACTGGCACATTTGAAACCTAGGGTATTGACTAAGTACAAAAATTAATGCAATTAACATGCATAGTTAATAACACTATTCCCCATTAGGTATGTAAAACAATTACCCACATGAATTTAAGCATCAATTAAGAATGATTTTGAGATTGTGGCATGTATTAAACCCTAACTAAAAAGAAATATTAAAACTAGAAGAAAAGAAAAGAAAGAGATAAAATCAATGCAAAGATTTGAGCATACCAGCTGTGAAATTGTAGAGGAAAATGGATTCTTGATTGATATGAAATGAGATTGATAGTCAAAGAAGAGAAAGATGATCAGTGCTTTAATGGGGTGAAAGTTTGAGGTTCGAAAAGTGTAAAAGTCCTAAGGACTTTCTATTTATACCAAACCGATGGGGACCCACCGACTTAACTTAGCACGGTCCGCAGAATTCTACCGCGTTTCGCACTTTTTACCTTTCAAAGAGCTGCTGCAAAATCCTGGGCGTGGTCCGCAGAAAATTGGGCGCGGCCGCGAATGTCACCACTGTTCGCCAAATTATGAACGCGGACGCGAACTCAACTTCAGAGAGTTGATATTTTGGGTTCTTCAAGTATGCGTCCGCGGTTAAAATATGCCACCGCGAAATGCTAACGCAGACTGCAAAAATTTGAGCGCGGTCCGCAAAATTCCCACACTTGGTCAGATCTTTCCCTGTCAAAGTCCTGCACTGCACGACCAATTCCTACACAAACTTCACAACTAGTTAGTCCAAAACAATGCCTAATCTAAGAAGAAAATCAAAAAGAAAGAAAAGAAAAAGAAAACATCACATGGGTTGCCTCCTAAGAAGCTCCTGATTTATCGTCGCGGCACGATGCATGTTACCTTTATCATGTGAAATTGATCAAGGCCACCACGTGGCTGTTATCAAACTTATCGAGGTAGTGCTTCACTCGGTGACCATTAACTCTGAAGATTTTACCATTTTTGTTTTTCAAATCAAGAGCACCAAACGGAGTTACATGCACCACTACAAAAGGGCCACTCCATTTTGACTTGAGCTTCCTCGAAAACAGTCGTAACCGAAAGTTGAATAGAAGAATCAAGTCACCCTTCTTAAATTCTTTGTTACGGGCATATTTGTCATGTAAGTACTTCATCTTGTCCTTATACAAGGACGAGATGGAATAGCCATGAAACCGGAATTCATCAAGTTCATTGAGTTGCTCTACCCAGAGATTGGCTACTATATCCCATTCAAGGTTTAACTTCTTGAGGACCCATATGGCCTTGTGCTCTAACTCAACCGAAAGATGGCATGCTTTCCCAAATACCAACCGGTACGGAGACATACCAATTGGAGTCTTGTACGCAGTTCTATAAGCCCACAAAGCATCATCAAGTTTCCTTGACCAATCCGTCCGGTTTGCATTGACAGTTTTTGATAATATGCTCTTTATATCCCTGTTGGAGACCTCAACTTGTCCACTAGCTTGGGGATGATAAGGGGTTGACACCTTATGATTGACACCATACTTGGAAAGTAAAGTGTCGAAGGCCTTGTTGCAGAAATGAGAACCCCCATCACTGATGATCGCCCTAGGAGTGCCAAACCTTGTGAAGATATTTTTCTTTAAGAATGCCACCACACTCTGTGCCTCATTGTTGGGCAAAACTACAGCTTCAACCCACTTGTAAACATAATCAATAGCAACCAGAATGTAAGTGTTACCACAGGAACTCACAACTGGCCCCATGAAGTGTATGCCCCACACGTCAAAAATATCGATCTCAAGAATAGTGATGAGAGTCATTTCATCCTTCTTGGAAATTCCACCAGCTTTTTGACATTCATCACACCTCTTAACAAGCTCACTTATATCTTTATACAGGGTAGGCCAATAAAATCTACAGCTAAGAACGTTTGAAGCAGTTCTCGCCCCACCATGATGACCACCGTAGGGCGAGGAATGGCAAGCATCAAGAATATCCATTTGCTCCTCTTCCGGGACACATCTCCGGATCACACCATCATTGCAAATCTTGAAAAGATAGGGCTCATCCCAATAATAATCTAAGCTGTCCCGTTTGATTTTCTTCCTTTGGTTAGAAGAGAGCTCACTCGGGACAATGCCGGTCATAAGAAAGTTAGCCACATCGGCGAACCAAGGAATACCATTCAAAGACAAGGAGAAGAGTTATTTATCCGAGAACGAATCATTAATTTCGAGGCCATCGTGGGGCCTCCCCTCCTCTTCTAAGCGGGAAAAGTGGTCCGCCACTTGATTATCACTTCCTTTTCTATCAATGATTTCAAGGTCAAACTCTTGAAGTATAAGAACCCATCTCATCAACCTAGCCTTCGAATCCTTTTTGGTCATCAAGTAATGGAGTGCCGCGTGATCAGTGTGTACAATCACTTTGGCACCCATGAGATATGGCCTGAAATTTTCGATGGTGAAGACAATGGCTAATAACTCTTTCTCGGTCACCGTATAATTGACTTGGGCATCATTCATCGTTTTGCTTGCATAATAGACCGGATGAAATATCTTGTTGACCCTTTGCCCTAAAACCGCTCCCACAGCAACGTCACTAGCATCGCACATGAGCTCAAATGGTAAACTCCAATTGGGTGCGGTAATGATAGGACTGGTTGTCAATTTATACTTGAGAAACTCAAAAGCTTTCATGCATCTTCATTGAACACAAACTTTGCATCCTTTTGTAGCAGCTTACACAAGGGGTTCATCACTTTTGAGAAATCCTTGATGAACCTTCGGTAGAACCCCGCGTGCCCAAGAAAGCTCCTAACTCCCTTGACGGAAGTAGGAGGAGGGAGTTTTGAAATAATCTTCACTTTTTCCACTTCAATACCGTTCTTTGAGATCTTATGGCCGGGGACAATGCCCTCCTCGACCATAAAGTGGCATTTTTCCCAATTAAGCACTAGGTTGGTCTCTTCACATCGGGCCAACACTTTGTCAAGATTATCCAAGCATTCTTCAAATGAGTCCCCCACAATACTAAAATCATCCATGAACACTTCGAGGAAGTCCTCCACCATATCCGTAAATATTGCCATCATACACCGCTGAAAGGTAGCCGGTGCATTACACAAACCAAAAGGCATCTGTGAGAATGCAAATGTGCCATACAGATATGTGAAGGTGGTTTTCTCTCGGTCTTTCGGTGCAATGAGAATCTGGTTGTACCCTGAGTATCCATCCAAAAAGCAATATTATGCACGCCCGGCAAGTCTGTCCAACATTTGATCAAGAAAGGGCAATGGAAAGTGCTCTTTGCGGGTCACTTTGTTCAGCTTTCTGTAGTCCATACATACCCTCCATCCGGTGATAGTACGAGTGGGGATCAACTCATTTTTCTTATTTGTGACCACAGTCATACCCCCCTTCTTCGGCACACATTGTACCGGTGAAGTCCATGAACTATCCGAAATAGGGTACAGAACCCTTGCATTAAGCCACTTGATAATTTCCTTCTTGACGACCTCTTGCATAGCCTCGTTCAACCTCCTTTGATGTTCCACGGAGGGTTTGGCATCATCCTCTAGTATAATTTTATGCATGCAAAAGGCAGGGCTTATACCCCGAATGCCAGCCAAAGTCCATCCAATTTCCCTTTTACTTCTTTGAAGCACCACAAGGGTGAGTCTACCTGCACGTTAGTTAGGCAAGCAGAAAGAATAACAGGTAATGTGGAAGAAGGACCTAAGAATTCATACATGAGGTATGAAGGCAAAGGCTTCAACTCCAATGTTGGTGGCTCCTCGATTGAGGGCTTTGTTGGTGGAGTCTTCCGGTTTTCCAAATCCAAGGAAAGTTTACGGGGCCCATATGAGTAGGATCCCATTCCTTGCAACGCATTTGCACATTCAACCAAGCCTTCCTTCTCATCATCCTCATGGTTTAACAACACAGCTTCCAAAGGGTCTTCCACATTGATTATGGCACTCGTGTCATCAACTATCACCTCCGTCACAAGATCCACAAAAGAGAAAACTTCATTGCTATTTGGTTGCCTCATTGATTTGCACACGTGGAATACAACTTTTTCATCGCCCACTCGAAAGGTGAGTTCCCCTGCTTCCACATCAACCAATGCCTTCCCTGTTGCTAGGAAAGGTCTCCCCAATATTATAGGCACCTCATAGTCGACTTCGCAGTCGAGAATCACAAAATCAGCAAGCAAAATAAACTTGTCGACCTGGACTAGAACATCATCAATAATACCAAGCGGCCTTTTCATTGTCTGATCTGCCATTTATATTCTCATGGAAGTAGCTCTTGGTTGCCCAATACCTAGTGTCTTGAACATGGAATATGGTATCAAATTAATACTTGCTCCCAAATCACACAAGGCTTTTGCAAAATCGGCTCTACCAATGGTGCATGGAATTATAAAGACACCGGGATCTTCAAGCTTTGGAGCCATTGAGTGCACAATGGAACTCACTTGATGAGTCATTTTGATGGTCTTACAATGCATATATCTCTTCTTAGTTACCAAGTCCTTCATGAACTTCGCATATCCCGACATTTGTTCGAGAGCGTCCGACGAAGGCACATTGATTGACAAACTTTTCATCATCTCAATAAAATTCTTGAATTGGTTTTCATTATTTTGCTTTGCAGGCCTTTGAGGATACAGTGGAGAAGTCCTTGGCAAAAGGGGCCTTGGCTTTAGGCACTACCGTTTCCGGTATGTCTATCATGTGTTCCCTCGACGGGTTTACATCATTTTGAGTCTCCTCCATGTTGTCATAAATATTGATCCTCACTTCATCATTCACATTCTCATAATTGGCTTGAATCTCATAATCTTCTTGCAACACAACATCATCACTCACAATCTTCTTTTGTTTAGAGGTACTTGCATCTCCACCTCTACTGCTTCTTGTGGTCACCGCCATAGCATGGCCTGTATTGTTCCCACCCTTCGAGTTTACTACCGTATCACTTGGTAGTGCCCCCTTAGGGCGAGTATTAAATGCTTGAGAAATTTGACCCATTTGTACTTCCAAGTTGCGAATAGAGGTAGTATGGGAGGCTATTTGGTCATCGGAGTCAGCATTCCTTTCCATCATTTGTTTGAACATACTCTCTATCCTCCCCATCTCATTGTTTGAAGAACTTTGCCCTTGAGATGAATATGGAGGCATATTGTTGGGTTGTTGATACATTGGGGGCCTTTGAAAGCCCGACCCTCGGTTTCCTTGATTATTATTATTCCAACCCCCTTGGTTTCCATTTCCGCCCCAATTGTTATTGTTGTTCCCCCAATTCTGATTATTGTTCCCCCAATTGTTCGAGTTGTTGTTGTTGCCATTGTTCCAATTCCCTTGGCCTTGGTTGCCCCAATTTTGATTGTTCCCTTGCGATCTCCATTGTTGATTTGGAGCATTACTCCGTTGACCTTGGTAGTTATTGGCATATAACACTTCCTCACTTTGATCATCATAAGAATCATCTTGATTGCAACCACTACCACTTTGCTCATATTGATCTTGATTGTTTTGCACTTGTTGACCACGCTGTCTCCTCTTGTTAACCATGACATTTACCCCTTCCATGGCATGTACTTGCTTTGTCCCTTGAACTTGCTGAAGCTGGGCCTTTGCTAACTGATTCATAGTAGTTGTCAACTCGGCTATGGCTTGTCCGTGATCATGAAGTTCCTTGTGAAGATGGATGACATTAGGGTCACCCTGAGGAACATTTGCCCAACTCTGCCAAGCTGAGGATGTGTCAGCCATCTCATCAAGTATGTCATAAGCATCGGCATAAGGCATTTTCATAAAATTTCCCCCAGCTAGCTGATTCACCACACACTGGTTGGTCGTGTTGATGCCCCTATAGAATGTCTGCTGAATCATTGCTTCAGTCATATCATTGTTTGGGCATTCCTTGGCCATTGCCCGGTATCGCTCCCAGATTTCATGTAGGGGTTCATTAGGTTCTTGTTTAAAGGCTAAGATCTCATCCCTCAATGCTGCCATAAGACCCGGTGAGAAAAACTTGGCTGTAAACTTTTCTGCGAACTCATCCCACGTGTGTATGGAGTGGTTGGTTAGCCTCTCAAGCCAGTCCAAAACTTTCCCTCTAAGTGAAAATGGGAAAAGTCTCAATCTCAGAGCGTCCTCCGACACGTTCGTCTGCTTGCTCCCCCATCATGTGTCTACAAAACCCTTTAGATGCTTGTATGCATTCTGATGAGGAGCTCCAGTGAAGAAGCCCCTTTGCTCCAATAGGGTCAGCATGACATTTGTAAATTGAAAATTGCCTGCCCGAATCCGAGGCGAGATAATTGCACTTGCTTAACCTTCATTGGGTAGCACCCGATGTGCTGCCCGTGGAGGAGGTGGGGGAGGGTTTGGAATGTTGTCATTAGCCTAGCAGCCTCTTCTTTGGACTTGAGGTTCTAGATTAACCTCATCCTCACCATTGTCATCTACCTCCTCCCTTGGAAGAACATGTCCGATAGCATCATTATGAGCCATTTGGTACCTAAAGCGATTGATACACAAAAGTTTGAAAAACAGAAGGAAAGAAAAACAAGAAACACAAATAGTTAGATAGATAGCCAACACCGTCTAACTCCCCGACAACGGCACCAAAAAGTGATCTAGGCCAAACCTACACCGCTATAGAGTAACGAGGATGGTCGATGTAGTTTTACTCAACGAGGCCGGGATCGATTTCCATAGGGAGTTAATTTTGCTTGGAGTTGGGTATCTAACTTATCTAGATGTGCTTGTTGTTCCTAATTGCACTTCCAAACATTGTTGCGATTGATTCTATTCTAATTTTATACTATTGTATGCTAAGTGTAAGCTAAGTACAATATTTTTGGTGAATGGTTTCAAGTGTTAAAAGGCACTAGGGAAGTGACTTCCACCTAGGTGAGTATCTAATGGGTATCAAGAATCTAGGACAAGCTTGTTATGATTGGGGCCATGATATAACCATCACACATAAGTGCTCACTCTATACCTCTCGGTAGTTTGAGTGACCTTGCCCGATTTGGCTTTCTCAAGCCCAAATGGGTGTTCGTACAATACAAGTGAAATTGGCTCACGTTGGGTATTACTATCTCTAGGTTTAACCCTTTAATTGGGGCTATCAGTCTCTTGAGTTCACCCCAATTCCTTGTTAGCTTAATTTTCCTAGACTTAGTCCCTATTTCTCAAGAAGAGCCTAAGTCATAAAGGTACGAGTCAGTGTTTGCAACCACTAATTCTACAATTTTACCATGAATTAGGCTAAATATCACTAACCCATAAACAATTAAGCCCTAAAATTCAAGACTCATTAAATACCCACACTAGGGTTGGGTCACAACCCTAGCTATGGGGTCTAGCTACTCATAATAACAGCAGAAATCAAAGATAAAAATGAAATATAAGCCATAATATTAAAGTACAAGATGAAAATCTAAAGTTTGAAGGTAAATCTACTCTAAAATTGCCCAAAAAGGGAAAAATCAGCCGTTCACGTGCTCTCCTCAACAAAACTTAACCTAAGATTGATAAAAGGATCTATTTATACTAGGCTGAAAAGTTCGGTCAAAAATACCCCTGCGGAGGTTTCGCGGACGCGTAATTCTGACCGCATCCGCGCCTGGCCTTTTGCGGCCGCGTAATAGTGAGCGCGATCCGCGTTTCTTCATATCTAGGCTTGGGTAGATCTTCGTTTTGCAGACCGCGTAATGTTCACCGCGTCCGCGTGAGATTCCTTCGAGGTCGCGTAATTTGGATGCGGACCACCTTCTTTATTTATGCCCATCTTGCAAAGTCTCTGAACCTCGACAAACGCTGTCCGCTAAATTCCAACCTCGGCCGCGCCAGTCACTTTGCGGTCACATCTTTCTGCCGCTCTCAGCGATTAATTTTAGTGCTCAAACTAGCCTCTCTGATTCTCTATTTCGCGGTCCGCGGAATAATGGCTGCCTCAGCGATGATAATTTCGCGGCCGCCCTTTTCTATCGCGGTCTGCGTTCCACAGTATTTGTCCAGACTTTATTTATGTTCAAGTTTGACTCCTTTATGAGTTGGTTATGTCTTCTTTGGCTCATTTCGAACAAAACACTGCAAGCAAGCACATTAAGTTAGTTTCCGGAAATACCTTCACGCATTTTTGGCCCAAAACCTAAGTAAAAGAGAGCAAATAATAGGCTAAAATCCTTACTTATCAGTTAGGCGGGATACTTACTGGGTACATATTGTTTATGTACTCATACTACACTTCTGTACTTAATTGTACAGGATATGAGGCTGGTGCATCTAGTTACCCGCCCAACGCGCATTCTTGATCTTGGGCCGAGATTCCGAGCCGTTCAGCAGCATGCCAGAGTTTCTCTTTTGTTTTTATCTGTCTATTCTGTTTAAGACAGTAGGATAGTCATCTTTTATATATTCTACTAGTTGCCTACACACTTGTGACACCATATCTTGGCACGTATTAGTAACCTTTGATTTTTGGGTTGTAATTCAATAATTATAACTGCTTTTAGATGTTTCTGATTGTTGGCCTTAAAAATCCTTTATTTACCAAATGTTTTAAAATAAGTAAAGCTAAATAGGAAATCACTAAGTTGTTTACTGTTGGCTTGTCCGGCAACGGTGCTGGAACGCCATCATGGCCTGACATGGAGTTGGGTCATGACAATATGTTATCGGAGCACTAGGTTCATGTAGGTCTCACAAGTCATGGGTAGGCCTAGTAGAGTCTTGCAGATCGGTACAGAGACGTCTGTACCTATCTCCGAGAGGCTATAGGTGTTAGGAAACTACTTTTTATTCATCTCCTATCATGCAATTGATGGTATACTAAGTTTCTTCCTTCTATTCTCTCACAGATGGTGAGGACACGTACTGCGGACGTTCTAGACCTGGGAGGAGCTGCTCCCCCCCGTTGCTAGAGGCCGAGGTAGAGGCCGGGGGAGGGCACCGGACCGAGGTAGGGGACAAGGGCGACCCAAAGCTGCCCCAGTAGCACCACCAGCTGATCCGGTGGAGGATCCCATTATTGAGGAGCATGGCGAGGTGCCTGCCGTAGAGCCAGCCACAGTAGATTTCATGATAGCACCGGGCTTTCAGGAGGTCATGGGCCGTATGATGAGGTTCATGGACACTATGACTCAGGCTGGTTTATTTCCAGTGGACCCAGTCACATCTCAGGTAGGAGGGGGAGCACAGACCCCTACTGCTCAGGCTCCTGGGCACACAACTGCGGTATATCATACTCCGGCTGCACTACCCATGGGTGGAGCCCAGCCAGTTACGACAGCTACACCTGATCCTAGTCAGACTGCGGACGGTGATCCGCAAAAGTTATTGGACAGATGGACTAGATTTCTCCCTCCTGTCTTCGGGGGCGAGTGTCATGAGGATGCCCAGGATTTTATTGATAGGTGTAGGGACGGACTGCACAACATTAGGATACCAGAGTCTCATGGGGTTGAGTTCACTACTTTCCAGCTGGAGAGCAGGCCCCGTAGATGGTGGCAGTCTTATCTTATTGGTAGACCAGCAGGTTCTCCTCCCATGACTTGGAGCCAGTTCACACAACTTTTCCTGGATAGGTATATTCCACCCTTCGAGAGGGAAGAGTTACGATATCAGTTTGAGCAGCTTAAGCAGGGTCAGATGTCAGTGACCAACTATAGGCGAGGTTTTCTGAGTTGTTTTGCCATGCACTTATGATACTTCCTACGGATGCAGAGAGAGTGCAGAGATTTGTTGCGGGGTTGCACCCCAATATTCGGGCTAGTATGGCCTTTGAGGTTGAGATGGGTACTGGTTATCAGCTAGTAGTAGAGATTGCTCGGAGGATTGATAACTACCGCTAGAGGGGTAGAGAGCAGATGCAGTAGGACAAGAGGGCCCGTTTCTTTGGAGAGTTTAGAGGTGCCCCGGCTAGAGGCAGAGGTCATATCGGGAGGGGTCAGCCTAGTAGGCCCACATATTCAGCACCACCACCTCCTCGGGGTGCTCTGTCATGACCCTATTTTAGTGATATTCCAGAGAGTTCTTATCACCCACCAGTTCATCGGGGTTCTTCCAGTGCTTATTTTAGCGCCATGCCAGAGAGTTCATGCGCCGGGTCACATGAAGAGACCCTGCCCCAGGCTTCGGGGCAAGGTAGTACAACAGGGTCAGTAGCCCATGATTTCAGCTCCTGCAGCCGCACCAGCCATCTAGCCGCCTAGAGGCGGGGGTAGGGGCCATCCTAGAGGTGGAGGTCAGGCAGGCGGGGGCCAGTTAGGCGGTTCCCCAGCTAGATTCTATGCGTTTTTGGCCAAACCATATGCAGTGGCCTCAGATGCCGTGATCACATGTATTATTTTTGTCTGCGGTAGGGATGCTTCGGTGTTATTTGATCTAGGACCTACCTATTCATATGTATCATCTCTGTTTTCTCATTTCCTAGATGTTCCTCATGAGTTCTTGGGTACTTTTATTTATGTGTCCACTCCTGTGGGCGATTCTGTGGTTGTGGATTGGATCTATCAGTCTTGTGTGGTCACATTCTGTAGTTACGAGACTAGGGCGAACCTTCTGTTTCTTGATATGACCAACTTTGAGGTCATCCTAGGTATGGACTGGTTATCTCCATACCACTCCATCCTTGATTGTCATGCCAAGACTATTACCTTAGTGATGCCAGAATTACCGAGATTAGAGTGGAAGAGTTCCTCAGTTAGTACAACTAGTCGGGTCATCTCTTTTCTGAAGGCTCGACATATGGTCGCGAAGGGTTGTTTGGATTATCTAGCTTATGTTCGGGACACGACTGCAGAGTCTCCGGCGTTTGGTTCAGTTCCAGTAGTTCGAGAGTTCGCCGATGTGTTTCCTTCTGACCTTCCAGGCATGCCGTCAGATCGTGATATTGATTTCTGTATTGATTTGGTTCCAGGCACCCAATTTATATCTATCCCACCGTACCGTATGGCTTCGAAAGAATTGAAGGAACAACTAGAGGACTTGTTAGCAAAGGGGTTTGTGAGACCAAGTGTATCACCTTGGGGTGCACCAGTGTTAGTTGTGAAGAAGAAAGATGGGACTATGCGGATGTGCATTAATTACCACCAGTTGAACAAGGTTACCATCAAGAACAAGTACCCGCTGCCGCGTATCGATGATTTGTTTGACCAGTTGCAGGGTGCTAGGGTGTTTTCTAAGATCGACTTGAGATCGGGGTACCATCAGTTGAAGATCCAGGACTCAGATGTTCCGAAAACTGCCTTTCGTACCAGATATGGTCATTATGAGTTTCTAGTGATGTCCTTCGGCTTGACTAATGCCCCAGCGGCGTTCATGGATTTGATGAACAGAGTATTTGGGCATTATATTGATTCCTTTGTTATTTTCTTCATTGATGACATCTTGATTTACTCACGTCGCCTGGGGGAGCATGAGCAGCATTTGAGAGTGGTACTTCAGAAATTGCGAGAACAAAAGCTATATGCTAAGTTCTCCAAATGTGAGTTTTGGCTAGAGTCTGTGGCATTCTTGGGGCATGTTGTATCAGGAGAGGGTATTAAAGTGGATCCCAAGAAGATTGAGGCAGTTCAGAGTTGGCCTCGTCCCACTTCGGCGACTGAGATCAGAAGTTTCTTGGGGTTAGCAGGCTATTATTGCCGGTTTGTGAAGGGCTTTTCATCCACTACAACACCTTTGACTAGATTGACCCAGAAGGTCCCCCATTTCGTCGGTCCGATGATTGTGAGGCGAGCTTTCAGAAGCTCAAGACAGCCTTAACTACAACACCAGTTTTAGTGTTGCCTTTCGGTTCGGGGATGTATATTGTATATTGCGACGCTTCACGCATTGGCTTGGGTTGTGTATTGATGCAGGAGGGGCGAGTTATTGCATACGCTTCACGTCAGCTGAAGTCCCATGAGAAGAATTATCCTGTGCATGATTTGGAGTTAGTCGCGATTGCTCATGCTCTTAAGATATGGAGGCATTATCTGTATCGGGTGTCATGTGAGGTTTATACTGATCATCACAGCTTACAGTATTTGTTCAAGCAAAGGGATCTCAATTTGAGGTAGCATAGATGGCTCAAGTTACTGAAGGATTATGACATCACCATTCTTTATCATCCAGTCAAGGCAAATATGGTCGCGGATGCCTTAAGCAGGAAGGCAGAGAGTATAGGTAGCTTGGCATTTATTTCAGCGGAGGAGAGGCCACTAGCTTTGGACATTCAGTCCTTGGCTAACAGACTTGTGAGGTTGGATATTTCAGAGCCCTGTCGAGTTCTTGCATGTGTTGTTGCTCAGTCTTCATTATTGGGGCAGATCAATGCCCGACAGTTTGATGATTCGCACTTGGCAGTTCTTAGAGAGATGGTACTACAGGGTGGTGCCAAGGAGGTTTCTATTGGCGATGATGGTGTTATGCGACTCTAAGGCCGTCTATGTGTTCCTAATGTCGATGGCTTGAGGGAGAGGATTCTAGAGAAGGGACACAGTTCTCGGTATTCTATTCATCTAGGTGCTACGAAGATGTATCATGACCTGAGACAACACTATTAGTGGCGGCAGATGAAGAAAGACATAGTGGAGTATGAAGCTAGGTGTCTAAATTTCCAGCAGGTCAAGTATGAGCACCAAAGGCCAGGTGGCCTACTTCACCAAATGACTATACCTGAGTGGAAATGGGAGTGTATCACTATGGACTTTGTAGTTGTATTGCCGCGGACCTTGCGGAAGTTTGATGTAGGTTGGGTCATTGTCGACATATTGACAAAGTCGGCACACTTCATTCCAGTTGTGACTACATATACTTCAGAGAAATTGGCCCAGGTTTATATTAGGGAGATAGTTCGGTTGCACGGTGTGCCTGTTTCCATCATATCAGATAGAAACCCTCAGTTCACTTCACATTTCTGGAGAGCCGTACAGAGTGAGTTGGAGACCCGTGTAGAGCTCAGCACAGCATTTCATCCACAGAATGACGGGCAGTCAGAGCGGATAGTTCAGATATTAGAAGACATGCTGAGAGTGTTACACCCTATATTTTCGTATGTAAAAATGCGTCGTAAGCAAACTAATGTAGGACCAAAAATGAGATAATATTTAAAAGTATATAAATTAAGTTAATCATGTTACCTCTGAGGTTACAAATATTGAAGATCATGAAAACAAGTACAAAGAGGGTTGGACAGTTCAGAAGCTAAAGCAATTAAATAAAACAATGTTTCGTCGAAAGTCGACAAGTTGGGAATGTTATAACATGTACCTTTGGGGTGAGACTAGGGTGATTAACATGATAAGGAGATTATGTTATTATTTATATTAGTCGTATGACATCCGTGTGTTATGTTCTAATGTCAAGCGAGTTGTGGAACAAAAGTCGATGAAAGTCATCACAAGTTACACTCATAAGTTTTACTGAAATTTTGGGTCAAATGTAACTGCGATTTTCTCCCAATATACTTAGAGTTATGGGGTGTTCCACCCATCAAATTAAAGATCTATGAGTCTTTTTTCCAACGCATTAAAACGTTTGTCAATACTACATTGGAGTAGAAAGATATGGGCATTTGTGCGATACTGCACAAGCTGCTAGGTGACAAGTAGGTGTGTCACCTACTTGCTTAAATGAAAGCCCAAAAATGGGCCATTTGGGGTCGTCCAAAGAGGCCTTTTAAGGGCCTATTTTCTTCATATATTAGACTTAAAATAGAGCATAATAACCAGACATAAGCTCTGCAAAGAATCCTCCCAAAAATTTCCAACAAACCCTAATTGATTTTCTCTCCCTTTCAAGTTCCAATTGGAGGTAAAACCTAGAGTTTGAAGAACCAAGATAAGAGCTGAGTTATCCAACAAATAAGGTGAGTTTACTTCTCTCTTTCATCCAATTTTTCTTCTGTAAATTCATGGTAAGTCGTTCTATACTTGTAAGAACTCACGGGACGGTGATCGGAAGCCGTGAGTTCGAGTTATTCACTTGTAGCGGACTGTTTTGTGGACTGTTTTGTGTTGCTGTTGGGCTGCGTGTTTTACTACCATTTTGTGGAGTTTTGGAGGAGGAAGGGGGTTTATAAACACCATATAAATGTAGGGTGGTTGGCTGGTCATTCGTCATAATATTTTCCGGTCGTTTGACACTACTACGGTGGTCGTTTTGTGTACGAAGAAATTGGGGTGTGTTGGGCTGTTTTGTAGTATTTGATGGTGTATATAGGGCTGGAAAATGATGTATATATGTTGTTATTGTTCTGTTCTTGTATTGTTGGTGTTATCTTGAATTTGGAGGAAGTAAGGATTATAGGGGAGATGCTGTCCGTTTTAATACAAAATAAGTTTGTCGTTCGTTGTGCGATAGTTGTACCTTTCATAACTTAACGATAGTATTATTATCGTTCTTGTAGATTAAGGTGCAAAGAGGTGAGTTCAACTTGGTGATTGGAAAGATTGTGATAAGGTATGTTAAGGCTAAGCCTTCCTTCATTTTGGCATGATCTCGTAGCTACATGTGTTAGTAATGAGACAAAAGAGAAGTTCATATTCATGAATTTATTCACACTATTCTAGTCTCATAAGTTACAATATTATTCCTTATCGAGACTCTATATTCAATTTTAGTATTGTCTTCTTCCAGTCAAGAGAGCAGCAAGCCTATATATACAGTATTACAGTATTTTCATTACCATCGAGCTATAATCGATGGGCAGGCCCCTATTGGGCAACCTCTGATCAGATGGAAAGTTATATACTGAGCCTTCTGTGGCCGAGCGCCTATGAGCGAGCCCAGCATGGTCGAGATACATAGCCTAGTATGGCCGAGCGCCTATGAGCGAGCCTACTATGGCACAGCAGTTATATATACCGAGCCTTATAAGGTCGTACAATTATTTTACTTACTACATTGAAGGAGTTGAGTCAGTATCAGCAGGTAAGTATATCTCCAGATCATCTTTGACTCCCAGTTACTTCCAGTTATTATATTATCAGTTCAGTTTCGATTTTCAGTTATGTTATTGCCTTACATACTCGGTACATTATTTCGTACTGACGTCCCTTTTCCGGGGACGCTGCATTTCATGCATGCAGGTTCAGATAGACAGACGAGTAGATCTCCTCAGTAGGTGTTTCCCGAGTTCAGCCTGATCGGTAAGCTCCACGCCTTTCGAAGTTGCCAGGTCTAGAGTGTTGTGTACATCTTATGTATATCTGTATATATGTTATGGGTAGGTCAGGGCCCTGTTCCGATCATAGTACATCTATCAGTAGAGGCTTGTAGACATATCCTGTTGGTTAGTGCAGTATGTTGGGTTTGTAGGCCTGGTATGTATAATTTGGTGGTTTGTCAGCTGTAGTAGCTATGACGGCCTTTTCAGCCTAATTTTATATTGATGTTTAGTTAGTGCTAGTTTCCATTCAGTTTTATATTTTGCTTCGCAAATTGTCTTGCAAGGTGGCCCCATGGCCAAAGTATGACATTATGTGTTCAGAGTCCCTTAGTCGCAATTTGGTACGCCAGGTTAGGTGAGGCACCGGGTGCTTGTCTCGCTCCTAGGTTCGGGGCGTGACAAAGAGCATGTGTGATTGACTTTGGGGGACAGTGGGATTAGTTTTTGCCTTTGGCTGAGTTTGCCTACAACAATAGTTATCAGTCCAGCATCGAGATGGACCCATTTGAGGCTTTATATGGTTGGCAATGTCGTTCTCCCATCGGGTGGTTTGAGCCCGGTGAGGCTAGGTTATATGGTACTGATCTAGTGAAGGATGCCTTGGAAAAGGTATAGTTGATTCAGGAGCGACTTCGCACAGCACAGTCCAGACAGAAGAGTTACGCGGATTAGAAGGCGCGCGATGTATCATTAATGGTAGGAGAGAAGGTTCTCTTGAAAGTCTCGCCGATGAAGGGTATTATGAGATTCAGAAAGAAGGGCAAGTTGAGCCCAAGGTTTATAGGGCCATTTGAGGTGTTGAGGCAAGTTGAGGAGGTTGCTTATGAGCTTCCTTTACCTCTCAGCCTATCCGGGGTTCATCCAGTTATTCACGTGTCTATGCTCCGGAGGTACCATGCCGACCTGTCGCATGTATTAGACTTAAGCACTATTTAGCTAGATGAGAGCTTGGGCTATGAGGAGGAGCCAGTTGCTATTGTTGCTAGGCAGGATCGCCAGTTGAGGTCCAAGAGGATTTCCATGGTAAAGGTTCAGTGGAGGGACCAACCAGTCGATGAGGTGACCTGGGAATCCGAGATGGACATGCGGAGCAGATATCCACACTTATTCAGCACTTCAGGTGTGAATCTAAACCCGTTCGACGACGAACGTTTGTTTAAGAGGAGGAGAATGTAACGACCCAACCAGTTGTTTTGCTTTCTAGAACCCTGTTCCCCTAAATAAGACTTCCCGTACATGCTTTTACTAATTTATAACTTGCGGGGATGGTTGGTTCGGGATTTGGAAGAGTTTGGGGTGGAATCAAAACACTTGGTTCCTTAAGGTTGGCTTGAAAGGCCAAGTTTTACTTCGGTCAACATTTTGCGTAAATGACCTCGGAATCAGGATTTGACGGTTTCAGTAGGTTCGTATGATGATTTCAGATTTGGGCGTATGTTAGGATCAGGTTTTGGATGAACCGGGAGCGTTTTCGCGCCCAAGAGTAAAAGTTGGTTCTTGAAGGTTTTAGAAGTTCTTTAAAATTTGGTTTGGAGCGGGTTTTGGTAATATCGAGGTCCAAACGGAATTTCGAGATCAGGAATAGTTCCGTAGTGTCATTTAAGACTTGCACGCAAAATTTGGGATCATTCCGAGTAGTATAAGTATGTTTCGACGCATTTGAAGTAGATTGAAGGACTTGAAGTTCTTAAGTTTGATTCAATTGGTTTTAGGGTGTGATTCTTAGTTTTAATGTTGTTTCGGGCGTTCCGAGAGTTTGAACGAGTCCGTTTTCTAATTTCAAACTTGTTGGTACGTTCGGACGGGGCCCCGGGGGCCCCGAGTGTCAATCGGACGAGGCTCGGACCAAGTTGGAATTGGGAAGCCAAAGCTGAAGCTCGAGCTACTATCATAATCGCACCTACGCTTGGTCAGCTGCAGGTGCGAGCCCCATGATCGCAGATGCATCCCAGCATAGGCTGCCCAGCCATCGCAGAAGCGGAAGAAGGACCGCACCTGCGAAAGCGCAGGTGCGAAGGCAGGCATCGCAGGAGCGGGCAGTGTCGCAGATGCACGTAGTTTGTCGCTGATGCGTGGATGTAGGTGCGATCACCTGGGCGCAGAAGCGAGATGAGGCAGTCTAGATTTGGTCCGCACTTGCGCGAGTTGTCCGCAAAAGCGGAATCGCAGGTGCGCCAATTTAACCGTAGGTGCGGAAGTCACTAAAGGGTAGTGATGTTCTAAATCGGGGTTTGAGCACTTTTGCTCACTTCTTATTCTTCTTGGGGGAGATTTTGGAGCTGGTTAGAGAGGGGATTTCCATCAACTAGTTGAGGTACGTAATTCCTATCAAATGTGAGTTAAATACATGGTTTATGGGTAGGTTATAACATGTAAATTAGTGAAAATTATGGGTTTAGATGAAAACAGAGGTTTTTGATAAAAAATGAGATTTAACCACGAAATTCGTTATGAAATTTAGTAAAAATCATATATTTATGTTCCTAAGGTTATGGGTAACAACTTTCTTTAAACATTTCCGGAATCCGGGCACGCGGGCCTGGGGGTGAATTTTAGGAATCTTGCAATTTAGGTTGGATAATCTCTTAAATGGTGGAATTATGAACTTTTGAGCATAGATTATTAGTTTATGTAATGTTTGACTAGCTTCGAGTCGTTTGGCGTCAAATTTGGGGGTTTAAGCGCGTTCTTGAATTGGGAAGTAGGCCTTGAGACGATGCCTTGTTGATATTGTTATTGCTTTATGTATATTGTTTGTCTTGAGAAGGGCAGAATGGAGTGTGCTTATTAAATGTATCAAAAGGAATTGGAATTGAGGAAAAATAATGGGATCTTAAAAGTTTTCATTTGAATGTCGTATTTTGAAAAGAATGGGAGAGTACTATAGAAATTTATGAGATCTTTGTGTAACCACATCGCATGTATGATTCGCGAGTGGGGTAATTCCTTAAATTTATGTTTGACCGCATCACATGTATGATTCGCGAGCGGGGAATATAGATGCATCTATGGTTCACGTCGTTCGACCCTCGGCAGTACACAATTTAAATATTTTGTTGGATCGGGCCGTACGACCTCGGTATAATTGCTCATGCTAATTATTTGGAAATTCTCCATGATTTATTCTGCTTAAATGCCTTGAAATGTAAGTTGCTAAATATTATTACTGAAATTTATGTTATAATTAGGAAAGAAGGACTTATCTCTTTTTGTTGTTGAACTGACAGTATCATTCAAGATATCCATGCTTAGCATAGTACTTTAATTATATTATTATTGGCCTAGTAAGTGTTAAGTCGACCCCTCGTCACTACTTCTTCGAGGTTAGGCGGGATACTTACTGGGTACATATTGTTTATGTACTCATACTACACTTTTGTACTTAATTGTATAGGATCTGAGGCTGGTGGATCTAGTTACCCGCCCGACGCGCATTCTTGATCTTGGACCGAGATTCCGAGCCGTTCAGCAACATGCCGGAGTTTCTCTTTTGTTTTTATCTATCAATTCTGTTTCAGACAGTAGGATAGTCATCTTTTATATATTCTACTAGTTGCCCACACACTTGTGACACCAGATCTTGGCACATATTAGTAGACTTTGATTTTTGGGTTGTAATTCAATAGTTATAACTGCTTTTAGATATTTCCTTTTGTTTGCCTTAAAAATCCTTTATTTACCAAATGTTTTAAAATAAGTAAAGCTAAATGGGAAATCACTAAGTTGTTCACTGTTGGCTTGTCCAGCAACGGTACTAGACGCCATCACGACCTGACATGGAGTTGGGTCGTGACAATAATTCTCCTCTTTACAATAGG
Source organism: Nicotiana tabacum (assembly GCF_000715075.1). Classification (NCBI taxonomy): domain Eukaryota; kingdom Viridiplantae; phylum Streptophyta; class Magnoliopsida; order Solanales; family Solanaceae; genus Nicotiana; species Nicotiana tabacum. The sequence goes on from NC_134093.1 coordinate 114,425,189, forward strand.
CTCAAGCTCTCGATTAGCAAATTTTCTCCTCAACCGGAGCATATATATAAATATATGGTGGACCTCACCAAAATGGGTCGTTGTACTTCAAATCAGGGAAAGACTCACAGATACTCTAGCTTCTTGCCAAATATTACGCACGATTCCATGAGGATATTTTTTTTATAGAAATGCCGAGGCGTACGACCCGATCCAACATAAATAATAAATTGTGCACCGCCGAGGGTCGAATGGCATGAACTATAGATGCATCTATTAAACTGCCGAGGCAAACGGCCCGCTCCCATGAGAGTGTGGTAGATAATTCCTGCCGAGGCGAACGACCCGATCCCATTAGAATAGGAAGTTTTTACGAGTCTTTGACCCCACTCACGAATAAACGTGTGAGTTGTAATTACTTTAACAAAAACCTTTCAATAAAACATATATATCGCGGAATCATGTCGTAAGAGTAGTAAAATTATTCGGTGACTAATCATGAACTTGTGAAGTCTCTACAATAGCAAGTCTTGTCTCAAGTAGTAATGTAAAACAGAGGAATTTAATAGGCGAGAGACTGCTCAAATAGTACAGCTATAGCATGATGTGAACCTAAGTCTACCCGGACAATAACATGAATGTAGCTAAACGGGCTCTCGTCACCTCGCACGTACGTATCCCTACCAACAAGTAGCACACATCAATATACAACACCTAGGGGTAATTACCCTCTCACAGAGTTAGACAGGAGACCTGCCTCGCTCCAAAATTCCATAACCGGCTCCAAAGCCCTCTAACACCTCAAACAGATGCCCGTCGCTCCAAAACTAGTCAAATAATATGCAAACCAATAAAAATATACTCTAATACTCATAACAATTCAATTTAGACAAATTCCCAACTCCGCTCGAAAAGGCGATAAAGCAACCCTCGGGCCCACGTGCCCGAATTCTCAAAATTTTCGAAGATAAACATTATCCATAACATTACGAACTCAAATATATGATTTATTCTCAATTCCATGTCCAAATTCGTGGTCAAAATCCAAAAATACCAATTTTTAGGGTTTCTACCAAAACCCCAAATTTCTACTAATTTCCATGCTTAAATCCATATATAAATCATGTATTTAACTCACAATGTGAAGAAGAACTTACCCCATTATAGTTGATGAATATGGCACTCCAAAAGCGCTCCAAAATCGGCTCCCATGGACGAAATGAAGTGAAATTGAGTCAAACCCCCATTTTGAAAGAAGCACACTGCCCAGCCTGATCTTCGCACCTGCGGTCCAATAGCCGCTTCTGCGGCTCCACACCTGCAGAAATTCCATCGCAGGTGCGGTTCAAGCTCGGCACAACATTTCCCGCACCTGCTGCCCGACAGCGCTTCTGTGCCTCTGTGCCTCTACTTCTGCGGCTCTTCGTGCGCAGGTGCGGTCCCTTTTCTGCGGTCCCAGACTTCCCCCTTCAGAACCACTTCTGTGACCTCGCTTCTGTGGCTCCGCACCTGCGGCCAAAACCTCGCAGGTGCGGTTACACCAGATACCAGCTTCCTTAGCATTTTCCTTAGTCCAAAAATTCATCCATTAAGCATCCGAAACTCACCAGAGGCCCCCGGGACCCCAACCAAATATTTCAACAAGTCCTAAAACATCATGCAAACTTAGTCGAGCCTTTAAATCACATCAAACAACTCTAAAAACACGAATCACCCTCCAATTCAAACTTAATGAACTTTGAAACTTCAACTTCTACAATCGATGCCGAAACCTATCAAATCACGTCCGATTGACCTCAAATTTTGCATACAAGTCATATTTGACATTACAAACCTACTCTCACTTCCGGAATCAGAATCCAACCCCGATATCAAAACGTTCACTCCCAGTCAAACTTCTCAAAAACCTTCAAATTTCTAACTTTTGCCAAATGACCCCGAAATGACCTACGGACCTCCAAATCCACATCCGGACGCGCTCCCAATACCAGAATCACCATACAGAGCTATTCCAAGACTCAGAACCCTAATCGGATATCAATAACATTGAAATGCACTTCAACCCAAATTTATGAAATTCTTCCGAAACGCCAACCTTCCACCATATGCGCCCAAACGTTCCCGGGTCATCCAAAACTCGATACGGATATACGCTGTCACGACCCAAAATATGACTAGTCTTGATGGTACCTAACCCAACCCGCTAGGTAAGCCAATTAACCTCTAACAAATTCCAATAACAATTACTAAAGCAATTAAGTAAAGAAATATCTGAATCTAATACATTCCCCAAGAACTGGTAGTACAAATCATGAGCTTCTAAGAATGGAGTTTACAAAACGGAAATGAAATAAATACATAGTCTGTTTGAATAGTACATAAATAGAGTTTTTACATATCTAAAGCTACCACGAACAAGAGGCAGCTACAGCCGGGACGTAGGTATATCTTCAATCCAGCTCCCATCGAACATAGCAACATCAGCAGCCAACATCTGCATGCAAGGTGCAGAAGTGTAGTATGAGTACAACCCACCCCATGTACTCAATAAGTAACAAACCTAACATTAGGTTGAAAGTAGTGACGAGCTAACACGAAGGTCGGGTCCAACACCAATATTCCACAACTCAACATAATAGTATAGTACAAGAAATAAAAGAGTGTCTCAGAAATAAAAGGCTCAGTTTATTCACATTTCCAGAAAAGTAGGCATTTCTTTTCAAGTACCTCAGTGAAAACCCAAATCTTTTACCGAAAAAGCCAAAATACGAGTAAGTTTTAAAACTGTGATTTTTCCCAAAACTTCTTTCAATAATAAGTAATATGTCTCATTTTCAGATAGCATTATGCCTACATGTCAAGATACAGGTAAAATCATAAATGTCCCCACAACTGGGTAGCAGAAGGAAATGCACCTCTATGCATGTATCACAAGTACGCATGTTAAATGCAATGCATCTCGATGATGAGCTCATGTACTCACACTCTCAGAGTACTCAACCTCAATGTATCGCATTCTCTCTCACTATGCTCAATGCTCAGCACACTAAATCACTCAGCGCTGTACATACCTGCTGCGGCGTGCAGCCCTATCCATATATGACCATAAGGCCCGTTGAGGCGTGCAACCCGATCCACACATATATATAGTTGACTGCGCTCACTAGGGGTGTGCAGACTCTGAAGGGGCTCCTTCAGCCCAAGCGCTATATTGATGTGGCGTGCAGCCCAATCCAATATTGTTGAGGCATGCAACCCGATCCAATATTGTTGCGGCGTGCAACCCGATCCATATAATATATATATATATATATATATATATATATATATATATATATATATATATATATATATATATATATATAGAGAGAGAGAGAGAGAGAGAGAGAGAGAGAGAGAGAGAGAGAGAGAGAGAGTTGCGACGTGCAGCCTGATCCCAAAATGTCACTCTCACTCAGGCCCTCATCCTTACCCAGTCATCAATATCTCCAGTCTCACTCACGGGCTCACAATATCATGAAACTATCCCGACAACAATGATATGATGTATCAATAAATAATATCTGAGACTGAGATATGGTATGAATACATGGATATGACTGAGTATGAAATATCAATGAAATCAGTGAGATGACAGTAAGAGACGACCACTATGGGTCCAAATAGTATCAACATAATGCTTAAACATGATAACTAGCATGATTGACAACTTAACTACTTTATCACAAGGTGAAAACACGGATATCAACAAAGTAGGACCACTAAACAATGCCATGGGAACAACAGAGTCTCAATTCACATGGTGCACACCCACACGCCCGTCACCTAGCATGTGCGTCACCTCAATACCAATCACATAACGCGTATTTCGGGGTTTCATACCCTCAGCACTAAGATTAGAAGAGTTACTTACTTCGAACAAGCCAATTCCAACACCGAGCAAGCCAAGCGATGCTCCAAAATTCTATCCCGCGCGTTCCGAACTTCGAACGACTCGAAACTAACCAAAAACAACTCAAATACATCAAACAATGCTAAAGGAACCAATCCCGATAGAAAAAGATCAAATCTTGAATCAAAAGCCCAAAATCGGCCAAACGCCCAACCCAGGCCCGCACCTCGAAACCCGACAAAATTTATAAAATCCAATAACCCATTCAATTATGAGTCCAACCATACTAGTTTCACTCAAATTCGACTCCAATTCGATGTTCAAAACTCAAAAATTCTTATTATGAAACTTTAGGCCAAAACCCCTAATTTCCTCTTTAAAATTCACAATCCAATTACAAAAAACGAAGGTATATTCATGAAATATAACCATAACCGAGCAGAGAACACTTACCCCAATTCATATGGTGAAACTTTCTTCAAATATCGTCTCAATCCGAACTCCATAGCTCCCAAAATGCAAAAATGGCCGAAACCCTCGAAATAGAGTACTTTATAATCTGCCAAAGCATTTCTCTTATGCGAACACGGGAAAACCATCGCGCTCGTGATGAATAAAATAATCTGCCACCATAATACACTTCCTGTTCACGGTAAACACCTCGCGAACGAGACTCACAGCTGGCTCAGACCTTCGTGAATGCGTCTCCAACTACGCGAACACGATGAAGAAGGCCTCCAGCTCCAGCTGCCAAACCTCAACTCTTCACGATCGCATTTCTTCATACGCGAACGCGGACAGTCTTCAACACAAAGCTACGCGATCGCTTCTGGCCAATCGCGACCGCGAATAAGAAACAGTCTAGCTCTATTTTCCCTTTACGCGATCGTATCTACTGATCCGCGATCTCGAAGAGCAATCCACGCACCAGAAAACCAGAACACACTAGCAAGGCCAAAATGGAGGAAAATAGTCCGAAAACAATTCGAAACATGCCCGAGCCCCTCGGGACCCCGTCCGAATATACCGCAAGCCCAACAACATAACACGGACCTACTTGAGGCCTCAAAACACACAAAATGACATCGAAATGACTAATCACGCCTCAATTCGAATTCAATGAACTTTGAAACTTCAACTTCCACAACCGATGCCGAAACCTATCAAATCACGTCCGATTGACCTCAAATTTTGCACACATGTCACATTCGACATTATGGACCTGCTCTAACTTCCAGAATCGGAATCCGATCCCGATATCAAAAAGTTCACTCCCGGTCAAACTTTCCAAAATTTCAACTTTCGCCATTTCGAGCCAAATTCAACCACGGACCTCCAAATCATAATTCGGACGTGCTCCTAAGTTCAACATCACCCAACGGAGCTAACAGAACCATCAAAATTTCAATCCGGGATCAAATGCTAAAAAGTCAAATTTGGTCAACTCTCCAAATTTAAAGATTTAACAATGAAATCCATTCTTCCAATTCGATTCTGAAATACCTGAAAATCAAAACCGACGATTCACACAAGTCAAAATACATCATACGGAGCTACTCACACCCGTAAACTACCGAGCGAAGTGCAAATGCTCAAAACAACCGATTGGATCGTTACATCCTCCCCCACTTAAACTTACGTTCGTCCTCGAACGTGTCTAGAGTTGTTCTCAAAAGCCATCAAATCACCGTGTAACCTTACCATGCACATACCCGGGGGTGATCCCACATCACCCTATCCCATACAGGTCCGATAACACAATATAACTAAAATTTCTCAATTCAACCTAGCCCACAAGCCTTTGAATCAAATTTCCAACATCCGAAATTTCTTATAAGATCAGAATTTCACATCTACATACCGTATAAGTCTGAACAAGCTATATCAAGCCATATCTATAACCCAAGATGTACTCACATGATGTACCACATAACTCAAATACTCATAGCGAAAATTTTAAATCACAGTAGCTGCTCAAAACAACCCAATACCGGTAATAGACCTCATATCAAATAAAGCCTCGCTCTAAAACCTTCGTACACTGCCGATGATGAAAGAAACATGCAGAATTCATAACCATTCATCAGACCAATAGGTCATGGATCTCCCGCTCCTTCTACAAGAACTATAGCCGATTTCTAAGCCGACTTCCGATATTATCCTCCCAAATATACCACAATCAAATCCGATAGCATCCATTCTAGGTCCAATGACCTCATCTCATCCAACATGAACACTCTAGTGGCATGACACATCAATACAATCTAAAGCCATAACCCGTGCAATCCGTGCACCAATAAGCAACCTTCCAAATATACTCAAATCATGGAAAACTGATTTAGATGGGAGAACTGTCCCGCAAGCTCAACAAGTACCACCATAACGAAATGCTAAGAACCTATCACACATCGTAGAATCAAAAAACACAAATCTAACACAAAGGATCATATCTTAACATAACTCCGCGGCAATGCGTGACCCTATCCAAATACTGGTCCATATGAAATACCTCAAGCCACCCTGCTAAAAATCAATAACCATGCACAATTCAACATCAAGTACTCCAAGTGCATTACCATAATCACGGAGAAGCAAATGACATAATGCCACACAAAACTTGAAAAAACATAACCAATACTCCGTCAACCAAGCAATACCCAATACTCTTCTTCCTCAAATTCCGCTATAAGGGCCCAATAGAACCACACCATATGTGCATATAAACAACGAATCACAACTCCTCGTAGCATAGAAGAGTAACTCACAGATCATCTCAAAACATGAATAAGCTAAACAACAATCGAATGGCACATCCCTCAACAATAGCAGTATGGAGCCAACCAATCCGGTTCGGTGTAGAATACACATGCTAATTGGGCCTAACAATGGACCCCCAAATCAACTCTGGTCACCCATCAATAGATAAGTAACCCTCCGAAAGCGCACAATGATTGAATCATAACACATACTATCATTTGGCTAGCTTCAGCCACGACTTCACAGTCCACAACCATGAAATAGTCTCCAAATCTATAGAACACACAAATCACCATTTTTGATTCCATCTCCACCGCCCGAATATCTAACACATCTCTCATACACGATCATCCCATGAGGAATACTTTTAAAATTCTTCCGTGCCACCTGGTAAATTATGAATATCAATAGTCGATCAATGTATCAGAGTCGGAATGCAATTCCGAGAGTCAGAACAACTCCGTTATGTTATTTGGGACTTGCCTGCAAAATTTGACGTCATTCCGGATTATTTTGATAGGTTTCGGCACGAGTTTTAGAAGTTGGAAGATTTAAAAGTTTATAAGTTTGATTCATGGTGTGATTAGTAGTTTTGACATTGTTTGATGTGATTTGAGACATTGAGCGAGTATGTGTTAGGTTATGGAACTAGTTTGTGTGTTTAGACGGGGTTCCAGGGGCCTCAGATGTGTTTCGGATGGGCCACAGGTCATTTTCTCCTATTTTGAACTGCTGTTTTCTGTCATATGATGTTCTTCTTTGTGATCGCGAAGTGCCTTTCGCGTCGGCGTAGTATTCTGCTAGCCCTCCAAATATTTCCTCTTCGTGTTCGCGTTCAAGCTCTCGCATTCGTGAAGGTCTGCCTTTTTGCTTTTTCGCTTTCGCATCCTTCCTTCCTCGTTCACGTAGTAGGAACTAGGCCCCAAGTGCCGGTGATCATTTAATCTTCGCGTTCACGTGTCCTCTTCGCGTTCGCGTAGGTTCCTGTCCTTTGTGCTTCGCGTTTGCGTCCCTTTGCTCGTGTTCGCAAAGGGTCTTTTGGCAGCCTTTATTTTTCTTCTTTGCGAACGCGAGCCTTTCTCCGCATTCACGATGCTTAAAGACTTGGGCAGACTTAAAGCATTTCCAAAATGGGGGTGTTGCCATTTTATCAAAAACATGAGTTGGAAGCTCGGATTTGGACGAGATTTTGAGGGAGTTTTAGAGATAACGATTGGGTAATGACTCTACACTCCATTAATCTACCATTAATTTCCTCTTTAATTTCGGATTTTTGGGGTTGAAATTGGGAAAAATTAAAAGAATTTCTTCAATAAAGATTTCGAGTTTTGAAAGGGGATTTGTGGTCGGATTTGAGTAATACTTATATGGTTGAACTCGTGAGTGAATGGGTATTCGTATTTTGTAATTTTTACCCAATTCCGAGACGTGGGCCCGGGTCGACTTTTTAGGGCGAATTTTGGAATTTTTGTTAAAATATTGATTTCATTAATTAGATGAGTCTATTATGGTTGTATTCATGATATGAAATTGTGTTTGGCTAGATTTGGACCATTTGGAGTTGGATAATTGAGAAAAGGGCATTCTTATGGACTGATTGAGCTTGGTTCGAGGTAAGTATCTTGCCTAACCTTGTGTGGGAAATTTTTCCCTTAGGATTTGAGTCTTCTATGTTGATTGTAGTCTATGTACACGAGGTGACGAGTGCATGCTCGGACGTATTTTTGAAAACTTGGCCTTTTAGGATTCTTAGGTCCTTATATTCACCGAGTATGAAGTTGTTCTTGATATGATTAAGTTCCTATTTATTAGTTTCACCTCTACATGCTTTAATTAGAATTAATTGCTTTAGGATTCACTTTTATTTGACTTAACTGAAGATTTTACCTCTTCTATTGTCATGCTATCTTTTCATATCTGCTTATCTTTATTTGGAATTATTATTATCTTTTTCTATAATTGTTCAGTCTTAATTGAGGTTATGATTATCCTTACGCTGCTCATCCTTAATTGATTGTTGAATTTCATTCGTAATTTCTCAACCTTAAAAGAAGTTTAGATATCTCTTAGTCGACTTGTTTTATTTGGAATTATCTGACTCGTGTCAGCTTCCCTATTGTTGAAATGTATATTGTGGGATCGTTGCTACATATTAGTTTTTCCCTTGTTGAGTTGTTCTCTTTACGCCTAAAATTCTTTACTGTGGTTATTTCTTGGGATTTAAAGTTCTTGAGTCGATTTACTTGTCGTACTTTGTATTATTGCCATTATTGTTATTGTCCTTGTTATGGTGATGCACAAGATTTCTGCCGTGCAGTTGTTATTATTGTGATGCACGAGGTTTCTATCGTGCGGTTGTTGTTATGGGGTTGCACGAGGTTTCTGCCATGCTATTGTTACTATTGATATTTGCACATGCGGCGTGACAAGGCGGGATATATATATATGTGTGTGGGTTGCGCATGTGGCGAGACAAGGTGGGAACATTGTTATGCAAGGTGGGAACATACATTGTTATGCACGTGTGGCCAGACAAAGCGGGCACATTACTGCACATATGGCGAGACAAGGTGGGAATTGTCAGGGATTGATTTGTTATGATTCGTGGCCTGGGGGCATTCTTGTTGTTGATATTTGTGTAGTGGTATACGTACATGTGTGAGCTTTAGCTTGTGAAAGCTATGAGAAAATATTTTACGTGATGTCCGTTCTTTTTCCTTATGCTTATTTGCTGATATGGACTATGGTAGGACACTTGCACAAGCACACACGTAGTTAAGCACTCATATCGGATAAGAGGTGTTCTTGATATTGTTGAGCATAGATGCTCACCCTAGTTTATTTGCCTTGTATGTGAAAATGGCTCTATTGGCACGTGAGTCGTCAGTGCGGCTATAAGGTATTATGAGGGCACAGGATGCCAAGCGTTAGGGTTTAGGTATTGAGACCCGTGAGTTTTGATTTGTCCGAGGTTCGGTACCTCGTGGAGTTGTTGACTAAAACCTGATGTAAAAGCGGTTGTAGTTACTGAGTTATTACTTGTCGTTGCTGTATTTGTGATTTCGGATTTAGATTGTGTTCCATTCACTTTGTCTATGTCATATTCATGATATTCCGCTGATACTTGTTGTTTCCTTCCTTATTGCCATTACTGTATTGTGAGCCATATTGCATAGTCTTTATGTAGACATCATACTTCTGTTGTTCATATACTTATACATGTTCAGTTTATTAGGCCAGTGGGTGTCTTGAGTGTTCCTTGTCACTACTCCACCGAGGTTAGTCTTGATACTTACTGGGCACCGCTGTGGTTTGCTCATTCTACACTTCTGCACATTTTTGTGCAGATCCAAGTACTTGTTCGTTAGCTACCTGTGTGGACTTTGCTGTGGAGACTCAAGGTAAACTTGCTGCTACGTTCGCAGGCTTCAGAGTCACCTTCAAGTTTTCATTTTGCACTGTTTATTCCTATTTATGGACAGTTGTATTTAGAGGTTCTCTAGCAAACACTCTGTAGAGCTTATGACTTGTACTATCGGTTTTGGGAATTGTAAGAGATTCTATTTAAATAATGTTGTTGTTTCATTTAATGTTAGGCTTGCCTAGTCCCTAATATTAGGTGCCATCATGATACCCAAATGGAGGGGAAATTGGGGCGTGACAATTTGGTATCACAGCTCTAGGCTCATAGGTGCTACGAGTCATAAGCGAGTTTAGTAGAGTCTCACGGATCGGTACGGAGATGTTTGCACTTATCTTTGAGAGGCTACAAAACTATTAGGACAATCTCACTTCTTTGATTCCTATCGTACGAGCTTATTGATCTCGGAGTTTGAACTTTTATCATTCCATTCTCTCACAGATTGTGAGGACACGAGCTGCAGTTATCGACGACGCTGCTCCGGGAGCAGGTATCACTAGAGGCAGAGGTAGAGGCTGACGAGGAGTAAGTGTCGCAGCCAGAGCACCTACCAGAGCAACAGTTGAGGAGCCGCCAGTAGTTCCAGTTGGGGAGCAGGTACCAGAGGCGCCTGTTGTTACCCCCGGACTTCAGGAGACCTTAGCACAGTTCTTGAGCATGTTTGGTACATTGGCTCAGGCGGGGTTGATTCTGGTTGCGCCAGCTACGTCACAAACTGGGAGAGGAACCCAGACTCCCGCCGCCCACACCCCAGAGCAACGAGTTCATATTGGTCAGGTTCCAAGTGTCATGGTGACACAACCTGTGGTTCTAGTTCAGCCCATGGTCAGGGCAACAACATCTGAGTAAGGGCAGCTTAGACTTGCAAGGTTCAAGAAATATGAACCTCCAACATTTAGTAGTTTGGCTTCAGAGAGTGCACATGGTTTTCTGGAGGAGTGTCACCGCATTCTCCATACTAAGGGTATTGTGGAGACGAGCGGGGTTGATTTTACTACGTTCCAGCTCAGGAGAGCAGCTTATTAGTGGTGGCAGGCATATGATTTGGGTAGCCCAACCGAGTTAGCTTCACTTATATGAGTTCAGTTTTTAGAGATGTTCCTGAGAGAGTTTGTACCTCAGTCCCTTCAAAATTCATGGCGCGCGGAGTTTGAGCAGCTGCGCTAGGGCACTATGTCAGTGTCAGAGTATGCTGTGTGATTCAGTGATTTGGCCAGGCATGCACCTGCTTTGGTCGCCACAGTTAGAGAGCCTGTCCGTAGATTCATTGAGGGTTTCAAGTATGATATTCGGTTCAGCATGGCTCGTGAGTTAGAGTCAGATGTTTCGTTTCAGCAGGTGGTAGGGATCACTCGTCGAGTAGAGGGAATGTGGGATCAAAAGAGAAAAGATAGGCGAGGCCTTGAGAGAGAGTACAGGCAAGATGATGAGAGAGAGGATAGGGAGGTGAGGATGCCTCGTAGACTGGAGATATCTACTGGTCCTTATTTTGGAGGCAGGGTACGACATGGTAGAGGTTTTGTGGGTCAGCCAGTTCAGTTTGCACTTCAGGCTTCGCACAGTGTTTCAGGTGCTCATGGGTCTCAGAGTACCCGTACCGCATAGTTCCCACAGCCACGTCGGCAGAGAGGTTGCTTCGAGTGTGGAGATACCATCCATAGGGTGAGAGATTGTCCTAGACTTCGGACAAATGTGTCACAACGGGGTATTCAGGCGAGTAGAGGGCACCCAAGAGGGGAAGGCCCATCCCGTTGATGTGTCTCATATAGTAGGCTGGAGGCCGCTGCGCCAGATGATGTCATACATGTATGCTTTTGATTTGTTATAGAGGGACACCATTCGTATTTTGATTCAGTTCTGCTTATCAGGGCGAGTTCCCCTATTTGTTATCCCACCTATGGGTGAGTTCATGACTTAGTATTATGTTTAGGTATTTACCCATGTTGGGAGACTCTATGAGTGGTAGCCCGTGTCTATCATTTGTTTCTATTCATTATTGAGAGTTTCGAGGCTAGAAGTGAATTCATGTTGTCTATTATGGCAGGTTTAATTTGATTCCTGAGTAATTTGGTTACGATTTGTGATTTGATACTCTACCAGGGTGAGAGTTTAGTAAGTGTTGTGATTTTATTGGCAGAATTGAGTTAGTGGGAGATTTCAATTGGTATGATGTGTATTTGGCTTGTGATTCAGAGTTGAGGGTGAGACCCTCACGATTCCATGTGATTTGATATGTTTGAGCCGGGCTGCGTGCCGCGGTGGAAGGTTATACCAGGATGAGATCCTTATGATTTGTTCATGTACTTTGATTTTTCCTTTTGAATTGATTCTAGTATGGTACTGTTAGAGAGTTGTGCCTGTCAGACTTGTTTGATATTTCCCTTATATGTTTCTCTTTACATATTCAGTCATTTGCATTATGTGCTTCTTGAGTTTTAGCTTGCGGGGTGTGTGCCGGTGGTGTTAGTTGTGACTTGTTGATTCGGGTGTTAAGAGGTCTTCATGTTTCTTGCATCGTTGTCAGTGTTGTGGAGGTTTGAACAGGGTTCTAACGGATATGAGGCTAATTGCCGGTGCTGGTTTTGATTATGAGCAGCTATTATGATCAGAAATATTATTATGGGCCTATGTGTAGTGTGTCTTGTTGTGTGGTCGTACCTTGTGGGTATATGCATGAGGTGTTACAGCTGGTTGAGACTGATACCGATTATGGATTTAGAATCGGGTCTTTTGAAGATAAATGAAAGGTGAGAATTTTGACTCTAAGGCTTATCGGTGTTGATAGAAAGGATAAATTACAGTTTTGATGGTGTCGTCAGGCTTATGTGGATTGGGGTGACGTGGCGTCCCCCGCGAGTGTATGTTGGATATGTACTTTCAGTGATTTAAAGACTTCGAGGCGATTCTTAGCACGTTCGAGGACGAACATTTGATTAAGAGGGGAAGGATGTAACAACCCGGCCGGTCGTTTTTAGAATATAAGTCCCGTCCGGCGGCATAAACCTTTGAGGAGCTTCGTATTATGTGTATTGACTTATGTGCATGGTTGGTTTCAATTACCGGATGATTCAGAGTGATTTGGGACACTTATTCCCTAAAACGGAAGCTTAAGTCTTAGGATTTTGACCGTAGTTGGAACTATGTGAAGACGACTCCGGAATGGAGTTCCGTCGGTTCTGTTAGCTCCGTTGCGTTACTTTGGACTTAGGAGCATGCCCGGACTGTAAATCTGAGGTCTGTAGCTAATTTAGGCTTGAAATGGCGAACGTTGAATTTTTGGAGATTTGGACTGGAAGTGGACCTTTTGATATCGGGGTCAGAATGCGATTCTGAGAGTTGGAACAACTCTGTTATGTTATTTGGGACTTGCCTGCAAAATTTAACGTCATTCCGGGTTGATTTGATAGGTTTCGGCATGGGTTTTAGAAGTTGGAAGATTTGAAAGTTTATAAGTTCGATTCATGGTGTGATTCATAGTTTCAATATTGTTTGATGTGATTTGAGACCTCAAGCGAGTCCGTGTTAGGTTATGGAACTTGTTTATGTGTTTAGACGGGGTCCCGGGGGCCTCGGGTGTGTTTCGGATAGGCCACGGGTCATTTCCTCCCATTTTGAACTGCTATTTTGTGTCATCTGATGTTCTTCTTCGCGATTGCGAAGTGCCTTTCGCGTTCGCGTAGTGTTCTGCTGTCCCGCCAAAAATATTTCCTCTTTACATTCGCGTCACGTTCGCGAAGGTTTGCCTTTTTCCTTCTTCATGTTCGCATCCTTCTTTTCGCGTTTGCGCAGTAGGAACCAGGCCCCGAGCGCTGGTATCATTTACTCTTCGCGTTCGCGTGTCCTCTTCGCGTTCACATAGGTTCATGTCCTTTGTGCTTCAAGTTCGCTTCCCTTCGCTCGCGTTCGCAAAGGCTCTTCTGGCAGCCTTCATTTTTCTTCTTCGCGAACGCAAGCCTTTCTCCGCATTCGCGATGCTTAAAAACCTGGGCAGACTTATATCGTTTCCAAAACAGGGGTGTTACCATTTTATAAAAAATGTGAGTTGGGAGCTCGGATTTGGACGAGATTTTGAGGGAGTTTTAGAGATATCGATTGGGTATTGAATCTACACTCCATTAATCTATCATTAATTTCCTCTTTAATTTTGGATTTTTGGGGTTGAAATTGGGAAATATTGAAAGAACTTCTTCAATATATATTTCGAGTTTTGAAAGGGGATTTGTGGTCGAATTTGAGTAATTCTTATATGTTGGACTCGTGAGTGAATGGGTGTTCGTATTTTGAGATTTTTACCCGATTCTGAGACGTGGGCTCGGGTCGACTTGTTAGGGCGAATTTCGGAATTTTTGTTAAAATATTGGTTTCATTAATTAGATGAGTCTATTATGGTTGTATTCATGATATGAAATTGTGTTTGGCTAGATTTGGACCATTCAGAGTTGGATAATTGAGAAAAGGGCATTCTTAGGATTTGAGTCTTCTATGTTGATTGTAGTCTATGTACACGAGGTAACGAGTGCATGCTCGGACGTATTTGTGAAAACTTGGCCTTTTAGGATTCTTAGGTCCTTATATTCACCGAGTATGAAGTTGTTCTTGATATGATTAAGTTCCTATTTATTAGTTTCACCTCTACATGCTTTAATTAGAATTAATTGCTTTAGGATTCACGTTTATTTGACTTAACTGAAGATTTTACCTCTTCTATTGTCATGCTATCTTATCATATCTGCTTATATTTATTTGGAATTATTATTATCTCATCCTATAATTGTTCAGTCTTAATTGAGGTTATGATTATCCTTACGCTGCTTATCCTTAATTGATTTTTGAATATCATTTGTAATTTCGCAACCTTAAAAGAAGTTTAGATATCCTATATCTTAGTTGACTTATTTTATTTGGAATTATCTGACTCGTATTAGCTTCCCTGTTGTTGACATGTATATTGTGGGATCGTTGCTACATATTAGTTTTTCCCTTGTTGAGCTATTCTCTTTACGCCTATCATTCTTTACTGTGGTTATTTCTTGTGAATGGGTTATACCGTTTCTTGTGATTTAAAGTTCTTGAGTCGATTTACTTGTCGTACTTTGTATTATTTCCATTGTTGTTGTTGTACTTATTGTGGTGATGCACGAGGTTTCTGCCGTGCGGTTGTTATTATTATGATGCACCAGGTTTCTGCCGTGCAGTTGTTATTATGGGGTTGTACGAGGTTTCTGCCATGCTATTGTTACTATTGATATTTGCACATGCGGCGTGACAAGGAGGGATATATATATATATGTATATATATGTGTGTGTGTGTGTGTGTGTGTGTGGGTTGCGCATGTGGCGAGACAAGGTGGGAACATTATTATGCACATGTGGTGAGACAAGGCAGGCACTTACTTTATTAATGCACACGTGGTGAGACAAGGTGGGCAGTGTTAGGGATTGATTTGTGGCCTGGGGGCATTATTGTTGTTGATATTTGTGTAGTGGTATACGTACCTGTGTGAGCTTTAGCTTGTGAATGCTATCCGTTCTTTGTCCTTATGCTTATTTGCTGATATGGACTATGGTAGGACACTTGCACAAGCATACACGTAGTTAAACACTCTTATCGGATAAGAGGTGTTCTTGATATTGTTGAGCATAGATGCTCACCCTAGTTTACTTGCCTTGTATGTGAAAATGGCTCTTTAAGCACGTGAGTCGTCAGTGCAGTTATGAGGTGTTATGAGGGCACAGGATGCCAAGTGTTAAGGTTCAGGTATTGAGACCCGTGAGTTGTGATTTGTCCGAGGTTCGGTACCTCGTGGAGTTGTTGACTAAAACCTGATGTAAAAGCGGTTGTAGTTGCTGAGTTATTACTTGTGCTTGCTGTATTTGTGATTCCGGATTTAGGTTGTTTTCCATTCACTTTGTCTGTGTCATATTCATGATATTCCGTTGATACTTGTTGTTTCCTTCCTTATTGCCATTACTATATTGTGAGCCATATTGCATAGTCTTTATGTAGACATCATACTTCTGTTGTTCATATACTTACACCTATTCAGTTTATTAGACCAGTGGGTGTCTTGACTGTTCCTCGTCACTACTCCACCGAGGTTAGTCTTGATACTTACTGGGCACCACTGTGGTGTGCTCATTCTACACTTCTGCACATTTTTGTGCAGATCCAGGTACTTGTTTGTTAGCTACCTGTGTGGACTTTGCTGTGGAGACTCAAGGTAAACATGTTGTTGTGTTCGCAAGCTTCGGAGTCACCTTCAAGTTTTTATTTTGCACTATTTATTCCTATTTATGAACAGTTGTATTTAGAGGTTATCTAGCAAACACTCTGTAGAGCTTATGACTTGTACTACCGGTTTTGGGAATTGTAAGAGATTCTATTTAAATAATGTTGTTGTTTCAATTAATGTTAGGCTTGCCTAGTCCCTAATATTAGGTGCCATCACGATACCCAAACGGAGGGAAAATTGGGGCGTTATAAGTTGGTATCAGAGCTTAAGGTTCATAGGTGCTACGAGTCATAAGCGAGTTTAGTAGAGTCTCGCGAATCGGTACAGAGACGTCGGTACTTATCTTTGAGAGGCTACAGAACTATTAGGACAATCTCACTTCTTTCATTCCTATCGTGCGAGATTATTGATCTCGGAGATTGAACTTTTATCATTCCATTCTCTCATAGATAGTAAGGACACGAGCTGTAGTTATCGACGACGCTGCTCCCGGAACATGTATCGCTAGAGGAAGAGGCAGAGGCCGACGAGGAGTAAGTGCTGCAGCCAGAGCACCTACCAGAGCAGTAGTTAAGGAGCCACCAGTAGTTCCTGTAGGGGAGCAGGTACTGGAGGCGCCTGTTGATACCCCCGGACTTCAGGAGACCTTAGCACAGTTCTTGAGCATGTTTGGTACATTGGCTCAGGAGGAGTTGATTCGGTTGCACCAGCTACTTCATAGACAGGGGGAGGAACCCAAACTCCCGCCGCCCACAATCAACCACGAGAGTGCCGCAATACCAGGGAAGTATCCATAAATCAAAACACATTGCCCCTTCTAAAATGTATACTCTCATCAAGTCATACCAAATAGTAATATCATTTACCTAGTCATCTGAAACCGTCCATCCTGCCTAAGAATTTTACGACCTTCCCTTCAAAACTGAACTGTGACCTCGCTCAGGCAAATCTTAATTCCACACAACAAACTGCATATACCATGCCATCATATGAAAATAAAAATGAGAACTTCATAGTCCACTTCGAGTCACAAGCAACTATATGCTCAATTAACTAAGGACCTTCCATTTGATTTCATCTAAGAGAAATTTACTATACACCATATGCTCCTTACGCCAGCAGGAAATATACCCCTCGAACCTTGGTAAAGACCATTGAAAACTCTTCGAAACCCATTTGCACATAACCAAGCTATCTGAACCAAATCTCTCTAACTCAACCCAGCCACGTAGGTTGCTAAAACCCAAGAGAATTGACACGAAACACCTGTAGAGACTAGCCACGTCATAAGTACCCAAAGAACTGATCATACCCATTACTGTGCTAACCCAACCTACTACCACGTTGTCCTACTTCTCCAAGTCCCTTCCAAATTGCCTTCAAGTTGATACTTCTCCTTGCTGGAGCACCACAATCCTTAACCAAAATTCACCACACAAGAGGCCCTAGTATAAAACCACCAGGCCCTAAGGCCCATAAGCTGCTGACTTCACTCTTAAGCACCCCCAAAAGCACCACAACCGAGGCAGCCACTCTAAAGAGACCTCATGTGAACCTAAAACTGTTTCCTTCACCTTCTTGTTATTGAAATGTATAATCCACAATGATATAAAAATGCCACCAGTCTCGACACCGTCCAATGTAACTCTCCGTTTCTAGCCATATACCAATCTTGAAAATTCCAAATCGCTACATTTAATTCTTGAATCCATTAGAACCATTCTCGAGAGTCATCCACTCTTCTCAAATCACAATTGCACTGCCCCAAACAGGCCAAACGACTGGTGTCCCATTGGCACGATGACACTCAAAGTAGTAACCCCACCATGCACACTACATCTTCCACGACTAACCGCTCAATCATTCCATAATACCTATATACCCATAAAGTATAATACAACCCGTATCCAGAAATTCCCTTACTCGAGTCATCCTCAATCTCAACCCCTGCAGTCATAGCTGATTCACAAGTATACCCCAAATCAAAACCAATACAGCACATAATCGTGCAATCAACTTGTCGATAGCAGATTCCCCCACTTGGCTCAAAGCCATAGATCAAAACACACAACTCACAATGCCCATACTCTATTACTGCCATAATACCGTAGTGAGATTCAACCAAATCCTTCCTGAGCTCCTGTAATGCAAACCATCTAATACTTCACATTATCAGCAAATCTCACATTCACCCTTGTAATAGTCAAGCCAACTTCCACAAGCAATCCAAACTCAAATTGTAACATATATCATTTACCGGTAAAAGAGAACTCTCTACAAAACATCATAAGGACCACACAACCTCAGGACACCTTGCAGGAGATATTCCACCTGCTCTGCCTCAAACTGACATCTCTCTATACCCTTCCACAGTCACGACTACTACGCAATCACTTAATATTCTTGATTCTGAACTCATCAACAAGACATGAGAATCTACTTCACTCCACAACTAAACAACATGAGAGATCCCCCAACACACCCATAACTCGAGACCATACGCCATATCAAGACAGAAATAAAAATAGTCCTTGCTACCTCTCAAGTAAACTCTTCTCGTCACATTCAACAATCCGAACACATCTCGCAGTCACATCATACTAACCACATAGCCATTTCACCGCTCATCGAGCCATAAATTCCACTCGTAGGGACATTACCGGACATATGAGTCCAAATGTACAAGTTACCACTGAAGCTACCGAGCTCAAGCTGCGGCCTAACCATGACCTCAAGTCCTCCAGACTGGCCCATCACCAAAACACTGAATACACATCTCGAACCTCGTTCATAGAATTACAAGCCGCCGGTGCACAACCAATACCGAGCGCTCACATGCGCATATAAATGCATGGAAGGAATTCACAGAGTTATGCTTCAAGCTGAATCAATGCCGCACGATAAGGAATGAAATATGGAAAGTATATCCTAAATGTCCTGTAGCCTCTCGAAGATACGTATGGACGTCATCATACCGATTAGTGAGACTCTACTAGACACTTGCTCATGACTCGTAGAACCTATGAACCTAGAGCTCTGATACCACCTTGTCATAACCCAAATTCCGACTAGTCGTGATCCCACCTAACCCAACCCGCTAGGTAAGCCAATTAACCACTAACCAATTCCAATAACAATTAATAAAGCAATTAAGTAAAGAAATATCTGAATCTAATACATTCTCCAAGAACTGGTAGTACAAATCATGAGCTTCTAAGAATGGAGTTTACAAAGAGGAAATTAAATAAATAAATAGTCTATTTGAATAGTACATAAATAGAGTTTTTTACAGAGCTAAAGCTACCACGAACAAGAGGCAGCTACAACCATGACGCATGTACATCTTCAATCCAGCTCTCATCGAACACAATAACATTAGCAGCCAGCATCTGCACGCAATGTGCAGATGTGTATTATGAGTACAACTGACCCCATGCACTCAATAAGTAACAAACCTAACCTTAGGTTGAAAGTAGTGACAAGCTAACACGAAGGTCGGGTCCAACACGAATATTCCACAACTCAACATAACAGCATAGTACAAGTAATAAAAGAGTATCTCAGAAATAAAAGGCTCAATTTATTCACATTTCCAGAAAAGTAGGCATTTCTTTTCAAGTATCTCACTGAAAACCCAAATCTTTTACCGAAAAAGCCAAAATACGAGCAAGTTTGAAAACTGTTATTTTTTCCAAAACTTCTTTCAATAATAAGTAAGATGTCTCATTTTTAGATAGCATGAGGAAAGTACTTCTCTATGCCTACATGTCAAGATACATGTAAAATCATAAATGTCCCCACAACTGGGTAGCAGAAGGAAATGCACCTCTATGCATGTATCACAAGTTCACATGTCAAATGCAATGAATCTCGATGATGATCTCATGTACTCATACTCAAAGAGTATTCAACCTCACTGTCTCGCATTCTCTCTCATTATGCTCAATGCTCAGCATATTCAATCACTCAGTGCTGTAAAATACTTGCTGCGGCATGCAGTCCGATCCATATATGACCATAAGGCCCATTGCGGCGTGCAACCCGATCCACATATATATAGTCGACTGCTCTCACTGGGGGGTGTGCAGACTCCGGAGGGGCTCCTTCAGCCCAAGCGCTATATTGTTGCGGCATGCAGCCCGATCCAATATTGTTGCGGTATGGAACCCGATCTAATATTGTTGCGGCGTGCAACCCGATCTAATAATATATATATATATATATATATATATATATATATATATATATATATATATATATCCCGATGGCTCGTTGCAGTGTGCAACCCGATCCATATAAAATATAATCAATATAATATGCTGCGGCGTGCATCCCGATCCCAAAATATCACTCTCACTCAGGCCCTCGGCCTCACTCAGTCATCAATCTCTCTAGTCTCACTCACGGACTCACAATGTCATGAAACTAGCCCGACAATAATGATATGATGTATCGATAAATAATATCTGAAACTGGGATATGGTATGAATGCATGGATATGACTGAGTATGAAATATCAATAAAATCACTAAGATGATAGTAAGAGACGCCACTATAGGTCTAAACAGTAACGGCATAATGCCTAAACATGATATCTAGCATGATTGACAGCTTAACTACTTTATCACAAGGTAAAAACACGAATATCAACAAAGTAGGCCCCCTATACAGTGTCATGGGAACAACAGAGTCTCAATTCACATGGTGCACGCCTACACGCCCTTCACCTAGCATGTGCGTCACCTCAATACCAATCGCATAACACGTATTTCGGGGTTTCATACCCTCAGCACTAAGATTAGAAGAGTTACTTACCTCGAAAATGTCAATTCCAACACCAAGCAAGCCAAGCGATGCTACAAAATGCCATCCCATGCGTTCCGACCTCTGAACGGCTAGAAATGAACCAAAAACAACTCAAATACATCAAACAATGCTAAAGGAACCAATACAGATAGAAAAAGATCAAATCTTGAATCAAAAGCCCAAAATCGGCCAAAAGTCCAACTCGTGCTCGTACCTCAAAACCCGAAAAAATTTACAAAATCCAACAACCCATTCAATTACGAGTCCAACCATACTAGTTTCACTCAAATCCGACTCCAATTCAATGTTCAAAACTCAAAAATTCATATTATGAAACTTTAGGCCAAAACCCCCAATTTCCTCTTTAAAATTCACAATCCAATTACCAAAAGCGAATGTAGATTCATGAAATATAACCAAAACCGAGTAGAGAATACTTACTCCAATTCATATGGTGAAAATTTCTTCAAGAATCGTGTCAATCCGAGCTCCATAGCTCCCAAAATGCAAAAATGCCAGAAACCCTCGAAATAGAGTACTTTATAATCTGCCCAGACATTTCTCTTATGCGAACGCGAGAAAACCATCGCGTTCGCGATGAATAAAACAATCTGCCACCATAATACACTTTGCGTTCGCGTTAAATACCTCGCGAATGCGACTCACAGCTGGCTCAGACCTACGCGAATGCATCTCCAACTACGCGAACGCGATGAAGAAGGCCTCCAGCTCCAG
Source organism: Nicotiana tabacum (assembly GCF_000715075.1). Classification (NCBI taxonomy): domain Eukaryota; kingdom Viridiplantae; phylum Streptophyta; class Magnoliopsida; order Solanales; family Solanaceae; genus Nicotiana; species Nicotiana tabacum. Next base: position 114,447,012 of record NC_134093.1, read on the forward strand.
CTGCCAAACCTCAACACTTCACGGCCGCAGTTCCTCATACGCGAACGCGGACAATCTTCAACACAAAGCTACGCGATCTCTTATGGCCAATCGCGACCGCAATAAGAAACAACCCAACTCCATTTTCCCTTTACACGATCGCATCTACTGATCCGCAATCGCGAAGAACAATCCACGCACCAGAAAACCAGAACACACCAGCAAGGCCAAAATGGAGGAAAATAGTCCGAAAACAATCCGAAACACGCCCGAGCCCCTCGGGACCCCGTCCGAATATACCAACAAGTCCAACTACATAACATAGACCTACTCGAGGCCTCAAAACACACAAAACAACATCAGAACGACGAATCACACCTCAATTCGAATTCAATAAACTTTTGAAACTTTAACTTCCACAACCGATGCCCAAACCTATCAAATCATGTTCGATTGACCTCAAATTTTGCACACAAGTCATATTCGACATTACGGACCTGCTCTAATTTCCGGAATCGGAATCCGACCCCGATATCAAAAAGTCCACTCTCGATCAAACTTTCCAAAATTTTAACTTTCGCCCTTTCGAGCCAAATTCAACCACGGACCTCCAAATCACAATATGAACGCGCTTCTAAGTTCAAAATCACCCAACGGAGCTAACAGAACCATCAAAATTCCAATCCGAGGTGAAATGCTAAAAAGTCTAACTTGGTCAACTCTCCCATTTTAAAGCTTTAACAATGAAATCCATTCTTCCAATTCGATTTCGAAATACCTGAAAACCAAAACCGATGATTCGCACAAGTAAAAATACATCATACGGAGCTACTCACACCCGTAAACTACCGAGCGAAGTACAAATGCTCAAAATGACCGGTTGGGTCGTTACATATGCCCCAGTCCAAAATCATCATACGAACCTGTTGGAACCTTCCAATCCCGATTCCGAGGTCGTTTACTCAAAAATCAAACCTTAGTCAATTCTTCCAACTTAAAGCTTCTGAAATTAGAATTTTCTTTCCAAATCAACTCCGAACTTTCCGAAATTCAATTCCGACCACGCGCACAAGTCATAATACCTGAAGTGAAATTACTCAAGGCCCCAAACCGCCTAACGACACGCTGGAGCTCAAAATGCCCGGTCGGGTCGTTGCACTTTTTTCTAATTTTAGATTTTTTCATCTCAACTCAAGCACTAGGTATGATTCTCTCTATTTTGTGAATCACATTTAAACCACTAGATTTGGATTTAACATATAGACCTCTATTAAACAACTCATCAAATTAAGGTTATAATACAGTCTTCTGTAAACATTACTAAATTATATAAAATGTTGGTACGGAATAATAATATCTCAAAAATAAGCTATCACACTCTTGTGAAACACATCATTTGTTTTTATTAAGATTAAGACGCCTGAATCTGAATATACATCTGAATATTAATATGTGTATTAAAATTAAAACGTCTGAGTCTGAATTCACATCTGAATATTAAGATGTTATATTAAGATCTAAATACTAATAATTAAAATTATTTGCTTTCTCTATATCTGAATGTATAATATTTTTATATTTTTAAATATTATTAAATATAAATTCAACAAAATAATACAAATTAATTTAATATAATATTAGTAAAATATTTTTAAAGTTTATATGGTGGTTGGTGGTGGTGATGGCTAAAGGTTGTGGTTGTAAGTGCAGACTGGGTAGTAGATGGTGGTGGTGTTGGTTGATTGTGGTAATTATCAGCAGTAGATGGTATATAATAGTAGTAGTTATTTGGTTGTGATTGATGGTGGTGGTGACTGATAATTGCAATGGGTGATATATAGTGGTGGCTGCTACAATGAAGTTATATAGGAGCTTACAAATATTAGTATGATAATTTGTAATTGGCTACTAAGAGGCCTAGTTCAAATAGAACCCTTCCTAGAAGGTGGCTGCGTAGATTAAGTGCTATTCAAAAGAATTATATTTGTATGTGAGATTTGAAAGTTCTATTAATAAAATAAAAGGCTCTAAGCGTTGAATTTATTTTATGAATTGTCTTACACTCTTACTTAGTTATTTAATGGATTGAAATTATATTAAATAAATTATAACTCTATTATATATTTATAATTGCTAGAATATTTCATTACAAGTCTTTTGTTTTAATATTTTATAATTCTTTACTTAGTTTTCTAATTTTCGTTTAATTTTTAAGTTTATTAAATAAGTCAAAAAACTAGATGTTGCAAACTTTAAAAACTTAGTCATTGTCAAAAGAATATCTGTTGCCAAACTCAATGCTTAAATAATTTTTTTTTAAAATGGCACTTAAGGCCCGCGAATCCGTCCCGTCCCATCTCGTTTGTTAGCGGGACGGGATGGGCCTACCGTCCGTCCCATCCCATCCCGTCCCGTCCCGTACCATCCCGTCCCATCCCGTTTGTTAGCGGGACGGAATGGGCCTACCGTTTCGTCCCGTTTTGTCCCATCCCGCCATCGTCCCGGCTAAATGTCGTCCCGTCCCGTTGGACAGCCATAGTAAAAACACAAATTGCGGTAAGGTTACTACTCACAATACTCGTGTCGAAATATCAAACTCGCCACCTCGAGCAATCCGTATGTCACATCGACCTCGTGTTAATTGCCTTCTTTAGGCTAATTTATAACTAATTTAGAATACCCAATCTTTGAGATTTCACATCTAATTTTTCAACTTGCCAAATTATATTGACTCATGCTACATGTAACTTAAACCAATACATAATATTCTAATAAAAAGGTCTATACCTTGTGAAATCTTTCTAATATATAAACGAGATAAAAATAATTACCAGAAGAAAAGCACTCAAATGAGAAGTTCGAGTATTACCCGTACGAATCAGTACGTATTTAAAATTTCTCAAAATTTGGTTCCAGCCTATTTCTTCTTCTTCTCCTCCTTTATTTCCTCTGCATTTTTTTTCATTTCCTGCTTTAGCTTCTGTTATAGCCGCAGCAAGGTTGTGTTCCCTTCCTCCAAATCTTCCTTCTTATTTTGTTTTGTTTTTGGCTTCCCCCTTTTCTCGTTTCTCTTTCCAATGGGCCTAGCTCATTCTTCTATTGTTTTGTTCTTTTTTTTCTTTCTTAATTTAATGACCAATGCACCCTTAGTTAAATAATGGGATATTACTTTCTCCATACCTTATGAAATTCGGTCCCCGAATTTAGCCCAAGTATGTACCTGTAGACTGAAATAAGTGAGGATACTTGACTCACATAGTATCTTCTACTTCCCATGTAGTTAAAGCTTCTTTAACTGTATAATTTCTCCATAAGACTTTCATGAACATAATTTATTTCTATCTTAGTTTTTGTTTTACTTGCCTATCAACAATAGCCATCGTCTCTTCCTCGTAAAAGAATTTCTCATCAAACGGCATAGTTGGTGCTTCAAGTATTTGAGATGAGTCTGATATACATTTTCTAAGCATGAAGATATGAAACACGGGATAAATAAGAGACAACTCATGGGGAAGTGCCAAACAATACGCCATAGCTCCCACTGGTCAAGTATCTCATACGGTCCTATAAACGTCGGGCTCAACTTACCTCCTCTTTTTTCGAAGCGCATCACACTTTTCATATTGGAGACTCGTAGAAATACTCTAACCCCAATTGTGAACACTAAGTCTCTTCTCTTCTTATCTGCATAAGACTTTTGTGTGCTTTGAGCCGTGAGTAATCTCTGCCTAATAAATTGTTCCTCGTCAATAGCTTTATGTACCAGGTATGGTCCTAAGAACTTAACATCACCACCTTCAAACAATCCCATAACTAAAGACACCACATACCATACATGGCTTTATATGTATCAATCTGGATGCTCGACTACAAAATACTCTTATAACAAGTTCAGGTGAAAAGGTAGGTAAGCATCTCAACTATCTCAAAAATAAAGAATGCAAACTCTCAACGTATTCTCCATGATCTAAACATTATGCTCGAATTAGCCATCTTCCAGTATATGAAGTGCACTACAAAGATCTACTCGTTGCACCCAATGGTCCTGGAGAAGTTTTCAAAAGCCTGAAGTAAATTGTGATCCTCTTTCAGAAATGATAGACAATAAAATCCTATGGAGTCGGACAATTTTCAATTCATGTATATCTGTGAATATATCACCTCACTATAGTAGTTACTAGTCAGAAGTATGCCTACTATAAATTTCACATATAATCATAACTTCTTATTGTTTGAGGTAGTTCAGTCACAAAATTCACTATAATTATATTCCATTTCCACTTTGAAGTCTCGAGTTGTTGTAGTGGTCCTGCAAGTTGCAAATGCTTGCCTTGACATGTTAATAAGTCAAATAGTTAGAAACAAGTTTAAAAAATTTGAAATTGGTTATTTCTTTCTCACAATTATAATTTTTTCTAGTTATGGTACATCTTATTGGACCCTTAATGTTAGTGTATCTAGAGTTGTGAGCTTCTCAAGAATAACTTGTCTTAACCCATCTATATCTGGTACACATAACTCGCTACTTAGTCGAATAATACTATCACTATCATTAGTCATATTCTTGCTTTTAATAGCTAGGACCTCATCTCGATATATACATAATCACTCACCTTTATTTGAGTGGCCTTTATGTGCTCTACTAGTGAAGACTTGGCTTTATCACATCCAACAATGTCTCTTAATTCTCCTTACTAAATTTGATACACGTACCATTTAGTTTTTACATATTTTTAGCCAAAGGTCTTCTTGACAAATCTATATGTGCCAAATTTCTCATAGATTTTCATCTCAATGTATCCGCTACAACATTGGCCTTTCCATAATATTACTAAATGAAAAAATCATAGTTACCGAGTAAAAATACAAATTGCGGTAAGGTTACTACTCACAATACTCGTGTCGAAATATCAAACTAGCCACCTCGAACGATCCTTATGACTTCGTTTAATCTATAATTACATCACATCGACCTCGTGTTAATTGCCTTCTTTAGGATAATTTATAACTAATTTAGAATACCCAATCCTTGAGATTTCACATCTAATTTTTCAACTCGCCAAATTATATTGACTCATGCTACATGTAACTTAAACCAATACATAATATTCTAATAAAAAGGTCTATACCCTGTGAAATCCTTCCAATATATAAACGAGATAAAAAAAATACCAAAAGGAAAGCACTCAAATGAGAAGTTCGAGTATTACCCGTACGAACAGTACGTATTTAAAATTTCTCAAAATTTGGTTCGAGTCTATTTCTTCTTCTTTTTCTTCTTCTTCTTCTTCTTCTTCTTCTTTGTTTCCTCCTCTGTGTTTTTTTCTTTTCCTGCTTTAGCTTTTGTTATAGCCGCAGCAAGGCTGCGTTCCCTTTTCCCCCAAATCTTCCTTTTTTTTTTGTTTTGTTTTTGGCTTCCCCCTTTTCTCGTTTTTCTTTCTAGTGGGCTTAGCCCATTCTTCTATTGTTTTGTTCTTTTTTTTCTTTCTTAATTTAATTTTGATTAATGACCAATGCACCCTTAGTTAAATTATGGGATATTATAAAGACGTTCCTCTGCGGCCAGGGAGAAGAATAAGCGGACGAAGACTGTTGTCCCCTAGCTATCTCCAGTGGCGATGGCGCCTGGTCCTCCTTCCTGGCCGGTCATAGACACTTTGATGATTGATTATGATGAATAAGCTAGTGATGAGGGAGCTTCTCTTCATAGAAGGCGGCGATCCTTATCATCTCTGTCACGACCCAAACCGCAGGGCTGCGACAGGCACCCGGTGCCTTACTCAACCGAGTACCAATGTAACATATCTCTCTTATCATACAATCATGGGTAAATGGGCCAGAAAGGGCATCATGAGATAACCAGAAAAAAACACAAGGCAATACTCGACATAGGACGACCCAACATATAATACAAACTTATACCCATGACATACGGGCCTATAAGGCCGACATGATCATTTGTATACTCAAAACATAGGCAGCCAAGGCCATACAAGTATCCATATATATTATATATGTCTACAAGCCTCTAAGAGTACATAAATTTCATAAAGGTCGGGACAAAGCCCCGCCATACTAATAAATACATGTCTAAATCATACTGACCAAATAGGCAACTCCGGAGCAAGTGGAGTGCACAAACACCTTCCGTTGAGCTGATAGCCTACTAGGAGAACTCTCAGCATATCTATCGGGACCTGCGGGCATGAAACACAGCGTCCCCAGTAAAAAGGGATGTCAGTACAAATAAGGTACCGAGTATGTAAGGCATGGCAGTAGTATATAAAAGACATGAAAGAAACATGGAGTAAAGAACTCATCCTGTAACTCCAAATAGCTCTATGAATCATGAAATATTTATAATGTCATGCATGAGCATATAAATGTCATACCATGCATAGGTATATGCGTACATAACATCATCAAGCCTTTGAGGGTATCCCATCATATCATCTCAGCCACTATGGGCGAAATCATCAATGTATACCGGCTGATCAGGTGGTGGTGCGTATATAACGCCATAACTTTTTTCCATATCCGATATACATATAATATACGCGTATATAACGTCATCTAGTCATGGGTCAATGTACATGTATAAATAAATACAATGCATAATGAAGTAAGTCGGTAAGATCTCTCGGAATGTCATAAGATCAATATTCCTTCGGTTAATATCATGTAATAAACTTTATCAACTTACGTATTTTCTGAGACCCATGAACAGACGATAGAATAATAGGACACATGGGGAATCAAGAACATAGACACCCCTAGTACTTCTAAGAATAGAATCATTTATGAAAGTTACGTGTTTGCTTGTTTCGTTGCATCATATGGATCATGCCAAAAGGAAAGAAGGGATAGCCTTAACATACCTTTGCAATCTTCTCTCCAATCGTCAACCCATCTCAATATGATCTTCTTACGTCTACAATGAGTAACCCTACTTCGTCGTCATCATATAAGCATTGTAACTCTCATATTTCAAAACCAATATTCTACAAGAAAACAGACAGCACCTCCCCTGTGTTTACTACATCCCATAAGTTACTAAAAGTCACCAAACAGCACAAACAACAACAATATAGTTCACAATAAGCTCTCTGATTACTTCAATAACTATTTTGAGCGGTAAGCTCGATTTTGAATTAACAAAAAATATAATTTAATCCGATTCATTTTCCATGAATCTACCTACAACTTGTATAACATCATACTTATGCTTACCATATCATTTTCATCCTAAATCATCATAAGAATAATCTTTAAAAATAGTCCATATGCCTAGCACCTTAACCTTTATCGTCAACCTCTTGTTTTTCATGTTATCTTCTTCAATCCATTGAATTAGCACATAGATAAGCTTAACAACAGTAGCCACAACATAATCACACTATTTATAACAATTTTCAGCCACAACTAACCATATATATAGCCTCAACACAGCCCACAAAAAAAAGATAATGATTCCTTATGCCATGTCAATTACTATCTTGAAGATTTTAGCTCAAACATCACATGATTAACCTTAAGCACAACCAAGAACATAATTTACACACCTTAGGCAGTAGATACAACTTGAAATTTCAGCCATAACAACTATATATATATATATATATATATATATATATATATATATATATATATATATATATATATATATATATATGTGTGTGTGTGTGTGTGTGTGTGTGTGTGTGTGTGTGTGTGTGTGTGTGTGTGTGTGTGTGTGTGTGTGTGTGTGTGTGTGTGTGTGTGTGTGTGTTTTCAAGTGTTATCATGTAATCTTCATTCAATAACTTAACCAACATATAGATAATATTAATCCCAAGAAATAGGGTGTTATACATACCTTAAAGAATCTGAAAAAACTCGAACCAAAGCTTCCTTTATCTTACAACCACCCTTAATCATATCACGACACCATAGAGACTATCTTCTTCACTTAGGCTAACTTTTGATGTTTGATTATGGTGTATTCCTTTGAAATTTGTTTGGAGCCTTTGGGGAACTGTTTGGGAGGGTTTGGAGAGTGTGAGTCTGGAAGGAAGATGAAAAATGTGTAAAGCTCATCCCAAAAGCGAGATAAGAATAAGTGAAGGTCGGGCCCCGCCAAGTGGGTCCCATAGGGGCCTCCTGCGCAGTCTCGCAAAAACGTGAATATCGCTATACAACGATGTCGTATTGATGAACGGTTTGCAGAGTTAGAAACTAGACACATGGGGTTTTAATTCAATATAAATATCTACTTGTAACTCTTATTTTACTCCAGCTTTTAGCCAATCTCTAGGCCTCACTTTGTGAACATATACAGGACTACGACAAGCTGTCCCTCTGGGCATCTATAGGTATACTGAAGTTCTTCGCTTGGTACTTTGTTGAATGTACCACTATTGCTATATTTTGTTTCCCACCCTTGGTTATCTGTCCTTATGGCTTTACTACAACTAGGTAGGTCATGTTATACCATAACACTTACTTCAATTTATTACTACCTAGGTCTACTACCCAACTCTAGATTATTCTCTCACTGCTTATCCTATATGTATAAATCTAAGTCTTTTAGTTCTTCCTCATTATTGTTCATCTTAAGAATGACGACTTAATTTAATCTCATATTTTGTAACTTTTATCCATCAATTGTTGATTCACCTTAACGTTGATCCATAATCTACTACTGATAACTTGAAACTTCTTACATAATACATTGTCACTAAGGCTCACGTCTTATCGGGGAACATCTGAAGTGATTTTCCTGATCCACCTAGGGGTGATACTATACCTCAATAATCGTATTTCATAGCATCCCGGCGTGATTCATCTTATATGGTTATTCTAATCCCATGCAATTCATGAAATCCATTTTCTTAAAATCATTACTCATTCAAAAGCGTAAACGTCATCCTCTTATCTATCACTATTGCACCCTTATTCTACTACGAGGGAAGCATTTCACCTATTCTAATTGCTCATATTCTTAGACTCCTCTGAGTTCCTTTAGACTGTACCGGGCTTTCTATAACTTATGGAAACCATCAGCTCTCTTGTTTTGATAGGCTTAATCTCGAGGCCTTATTTGTTCTCGTCACCTTCTCACTCATCTTTTCATAACCTTACTCTTGTCTACCTAAAACCTTGTCGCTCTATCATACTTTAGCTTGTGACCTACACATATCTATTTATACTACTCGCAATCTTACTTTAAATTGCTAGCACCATAGATTTTCTTTCGTGCCTTCTCAGTTGTCTTTAAATGTAAGCAATTACTTTTCCTGGTCGTTTTGCCACTTGTTGCATGAATACTTGGCTTATCTTGTTGCTCACGAATACTGAAATTTCTTGTAACTCATATGATCTCAAATATCACCTTTGATTTTTACTTCCCGTTCATTAGCCATGATGGTGCCACTTTCTTATGGAGTGTATACAATATTGTAGTGAGACTATTGTTACAAGACCATTTCTTCTTTATGTCACTATGCTTAGGTGGAAGCCTTCTTCATTATTTCCCCAGCTGGTCTTTCTTTGTAGTATTTAGGGAGACCTTCTATCTCTTGTAAAGTTACGAGCTTGCTATATTGTATACCCGAAGGAATTTTCGATGTTCTTACTCGCCTACAAATATCCTTAGTTATATACCTCCATTCCCTTGTGCTCGTAGGGTTACTTCTGAACTCAAATTTTGATTGTCTCCTTAGTGGCACTCTCTCTTATTTCTGTAACACTTATACGGTAACTTTAATTACTCCAACTCCTAACTGAATATTTCTCAAGGGTTACAACGTCATATCTGCCAGACTGAATTCACTATGTTAGGGTTCACTATGTCTATCTTGCATGATCTATTTATTTATCCCTGACCTCTTGTCTAGCCATAACTAGGATCTTCCTGAATCAACTACAGACTATTCGTTGGTCCATTCTCATATCTATATTCTGTGTAACCCCACTTGGGTTATGTCCTTTGTTTTAACTTACCTCTCACATTGGCTCCTTGTGTATTAAGTGTTTCTCACAATTTTTTATCAATAACATCGGGTGCGGAACCCTTACTGGTTCTCCCCAACGTCATGCTTGCATAATGTTCTGGGTTATATCATATCTGTAGGATCTGAATAAATGCAATCTCATTCCTTTCAACTCATCATCTTTAGCATCTTTTCACATTTTTACTGACATCTTACTCATTTTGCGGTAACCCTTTTGTACCAAGGGTAACTGAATTTTACGCACGAGGGTGACACCTAGTGTAACTGGTACACTTAGTCCTTTAAGCTTAACTCTGCTCACAGTGCTTGCTTTAGGATGCGTCTTCCTAAATGACCTTTAGAGGTTATTCTTCTATTGTCTATTCTATTATCGCCGGAATACGATCGCTGAAATTCTCACGATGTCTAATATTATCAAATCCTTCGGTCCCTAATTCATGTTCAGTTTATCTTGTTCACCAGCCCATATTGATTTCTATTACTCTGGGGTCTAACATTTCTTTCTGGTAATCACGTTGGAGTCACCAACTCATTTCTCGAAATGGGGATATGACTTTATGGCTTATACTCTTTTATTGCCTCATGGCCTGTCACCTCTTGTCTTTTCCTTCACTTGACTATACACTCTATCATCCTGTCATATTTTGATTTACTGTTATCACTCATTAATCATATCTTACTCATAATGCTTCATATACTCTCTTCTTATTCTCCTGCTAATACTTATGTCTATCACTCTATCCTGAAAACTTCAACAAAACGTTCGTTCACTTATAGCTCTTCTTGCTTCATCTCACTCGCTCTTCGGGATGCCTAACATTCTCCCTTTTTTTTAGAGACGGGAGTCATACTAAGGTAAATATTTATCCCTTCTAGGATTCCACTGCCTATCTTCTGAAATTTCTGAACATTCGGATATTCATATCTGACTATATAATTCTAGAGTGCACCATATGGATGTTTTGCAAGGAGAACTATTACCATATTTTGCACTATCCTTCAGAAATGTTAGCTAATGATAACAATCCATCTGCAATTTTGGGTTACTCTAACCCCAACTGGATCATGATATCCCATCCTTCTCTTAAACTATATCTGTTAGCTCTCATAGGGCATAATTGAGATAGGTGTGGTCAATTGTATATATCTCTGTTACTGTTGAAAGTAACTCAGAATGCTTATATTTATCTGCCTGAATTGTAAATACTGATAATCTTCACTAACTGGGTACCTCGTATCCTTCTTCACCTTGCTTCTTTTACATGTTAAAACTTGTATCTACCTTCTAATTCTCTTATTTCTTTTTACCTTATGGGTGGATAGATATTCTTGCCTTAGGGCTCTTTATAAAGGAGCTTACACGTCTTAATACACACATGATCTGATGAAGGCCTTACATTTACTCATCATAAGCCTGATGCAAAATCGAGTTCCTCTGACTCAACTCTTCCACAACCACATTCAATCTCTTACCAACTGTCTTTCTAAATGTAGGTATCGTTGTATTACGAATAAAATAAAAGTTAGGAGTTTGAATCTTACAACTAAGCTCTACCACACGATCTAGAGTAAGAAGAAAAAGTGAAAGTCCTAAATGCCCTGTAGCTTCCTGCTTATAAGTGTGGTGCACAACACACCCATAAACAAGACTCTACTAGACACGACTTGTAGACTCCCTAGGATAGAACTGCTCTGATACCAAGTTTGTCATGCCCCAAAGCTGAAGAGGCGTGGACGGCACCCAGTGCCATACTCGACCCGAGCGTACCACTCTGTAACTGTGAACTCTGGAGGGTAACCCTCAACTTAGGCCGATGAGGCCATATTCTGAATCATCTAAAAATAACGTCTACAACCAGTAATAACAAACTAAACATCTACATAGGGATGGTAAGGCGACAATACTGATATAAAAATGTACGGGACTCGTCTACAAGCCTCTAGGAATAACTAAATTGTATCATGGTCGGGACAGGGCCTCGACCTACTCATCAAACCTGTATATATAAAATGGACTCCAGGATATCGACCTGGTAACTCCGGGGAAGTGGAGCTTACCAACCAAACTGATGCTTGACTTTGTCTTCTAGGAAGGTCTATCTAGCTGTCTATTAGTACCTGCAGGCATGAAATGCAGTGTCCCCAACAAAAGGGACGTCAGTACGAAATAATGTACCGAGTATGTAAGGAAACAAGATAACTGAAATCCGAAACTAAACTGATAATATAATAATTTAAAGTACCCGGGGAGTCAAATATAATTTGAAAATATGCTTACCTGCTGATACTGACTCATCTCTCTCAATATAGTAAGTAAAATAGTTGCCCGACCCTATAAGGCTCTGTATGTGTAACTGCTCTGCCGTAGTAGGCTCGCTCATAGGCGCTCGACCATACTAGGCTCTGTATCTCGGCCAACTGGGCTCGTTCATAGGCGCTCGGCCACAGTAGGCTCGGTATATAACTTACCATCTGATCAGAGGTTGCCCAATAGGGGCCTGCCCATCGATTATAACTCGATGGTGGTGAAAATACTGTAATATTGTGTGTATATATATATATATATATAGACCCTTTGTTCTCTTGAGTGGAAGAAAATAATACTTAACTGAAAATAAAGTCTCAATAAGGGAGAATACAGTAACTTCTAAAACTAGTATAATGTGAATAAATTCAAGAATATGAACTTCTCTTTATGTCTCATTATCAAACATATGTAGTTACGGGATCATGCCAAAATGAAGGAAATGTTTAGCCTTAGCATACCTTTGCAATCTTCTCTCCAATCGTCAACCAAGCTCAATATGATCTTCTTACATCTATAATGAGTAACCCGACTTCGTCGTCATCATATAAACATTGTAACTCTCATATTTGAAAACCAATATTCTAACAAAAAAACAGACAACACCTTCCCTGTTTTTACTACATCCCATAAATTATTAAAAGTCACCAAACAGCCCAAACAACAACAATATAATACACAACAAACTCTCTGATTACTTCAACAACCATTTTGAGTGGCAAGCTCGATTTACACTTAACAAAATATAAATTAATCCAATCCTTTTTCCATGAATCTGCCTACAACTTGTATAACATCATGCTTATGCTTACCATATCATTTTCATCCCAAAACATCTAAGAATAATCTTCAAAAATAGTCCACACGCCTAATACCTTAACCTTTATCGTCAACCTCTTGTTTTTCATGTTACCTTCTTCAATCCACTGAATTAGTACATAGATAAGCTTAACAACAGCAGCCACAACATAATCAAACAATTTATAACAATTTTCAGCCATAACCAACCATATATATAGCCTCAACACAGCCCACAAAAAAGATAAAGATTCCTTATGCCATGTCAATTACTATCTTGAAGATTTTAACTCAAACAACATATGATTAACCTTAAGCACAACCAAGAATATGATTTACATACCTTAGGCAGTAGATACAACTTGAAATTTCAGCCATAACAACATATATATTTATATCCTTAAAATAACCCAACAAAAGATAACAACTCTTCCCCTTTCAAGTGTTATCTTGTAATCTTCATCCAATAACTTAACCAACACATAGATAAGATTAATCCCAAGAAATAGGATGTTATACATACCTTAAAGAATCTGTAAAAACTTGAACCAAAGCTTCCCTTATCATACAACCACACTTAATCACATCACGACACCATAGAGATTCTCTTCTTCACGTAGGCTAACTTTTGATGTTTGATTATGGTCTATTCCTTTGGAATTTGGTTGGAGCCTTTAGGGAGCTGTTTGGGAGGGTTTGGAGTGTGTGAATCTGGAAGGAAAACGAAAAATGAGCAAATCTCATCCCAAAAACGAGATAAGAATAAGTGAAGATCGGGCCCCGACCAAGTGGATCCCATAGGGGGCCTCCTGCGCAGTCTCGCGAATACGCAAATATCTCTCTACACTGATATCGTATTGATGAACGGTTTGCAGAGTTAGAAACTAGACACATGGGGCTTTAATAAAATATAAAGATCTACCTGTAAATATTAATATATTGGGAGAAAACTGCCTCGCAACTTGGCCTATAAACCTACCAGTTTCTTCGAAGTGCAGTGACGTGACTTGGCGACCCTATTTTAAAAATCCATATTTGTTTACTCCGATATCATATGAATAAATGGTTTGGACCGTTGGAAACTAGTTTCATATACCTTCATTTTGGTATGATATATGTCCCAAAATGACATCATAAAACTTACGAATTAATTTCTCAAAATGGCTCGTTACAAGGTAAATCTTAACATGACTTTTCCGCAACTTAAATCTGATTTTTCCCAAAATTTATATTCCATATCCAAACATCATATATAGTCATATCATGACTTTAAACTCATTTAAATAATGATTAGAAATTCTCATATTCATCTTAACTTACTTAAAATTTTGGTAACCTTTCTTATCATTGTAGAAAGATTTCATCCTTTTTGAGCTTACTTTAGATAATCCTATAATGACAGTGACGTCTGAAGTACGGGGTGTAACAACATGTCCCCTTAGAAACATTTGTACCCAAATGATAACTCTTAAAGGCTTGCAAAAATGAGACGTAACATCAATAAATCACTATATACTTTCAAAGAGGATCTCATTTTCAAGCTTATATCAATTGACTTACGATGTACTTTCACGTACAAAAATATGGGGTGTAATACCGAGGGCCTCGGGTATGTTTCGAATGGTTAACGGATCAAAAGTTGGACTTAAAAAGCTACTGCAAATCTTCTTCTGCTGGAAATCGAGCCCAAAAATTGAGCTGATGATCGAAGGCAGGCTCGAGGGCCATGATAGAAGGCAAGGCTCGAGGGCCATGATCGAAGGTAGGATCGAGGCCCAGGATCGAGGCCCAGAATCGAAGCCCGGGATCGAGGGCTATGACCGAGGCCAGGATCGAGGGCCATAAATATCGAAGCCATGATCGATGCCCAGGATCAATGGCTGCCTCGGCAGTTTTATAAAACTGGGGATTTCGTCCCATTTGCCATTTTTGACGAATTTGAGCTTGAGCATAAGCGAATTTTGACAGATTTTCAAGGGAAAATATTTGGGTAAGTGATTCTAACTTGGATTTGGTAAATATACACGAATATATCATTGTTTTTACCATTTAATTAGTGTATTGAGATGGAAATATGGGAAAATTTTAGAAATCTCATAGAAATGAATTTTTGAGATTTCGGTGTCGATTCGGAGTCGGATTTGATTAAAACTGTTATGGTTGGACTCGTAATTGAATGGGTTGTCAGATTTCATAACTTTTGCCAGATTCCGAGATGTGGGCCACACGAGCGATTTTTGAGCTAATTTCGAATCTTATTGAAAAATATAGTATTTTCTTATGAAATTGATTCCTATAATTTTTGTTGACTGCATCGAATTATTTTGGCTAGATTCGATCCATTTAGAGTTGGATAATCGAGAAAAAGGCCTTCTAGTGGATTAAATTGGAGCAAGTTGAGGTAAGTGACTTGTCTAACCTTGTCTGAGGGAAATTTCCCCTAGGATTGGTAATGATGTGATAATTGTAATGTGATAAAAGTCGTGTACACGAGGTGACAAGTGTGTACACAGGCTAAATGTGAAAGATTATATTTTTTTAAAATAAAATAAAATTATGTAGATCACTGTTGCATATTAATTAAATTATTAAATCTTGTTATATTCTCCATCATTGATTTGATTTATATACTTTAAATTGCTTGACTTTCTCCTGCTAATTATTTTTACCTGTTTAGCTGAAACTTGATTTCTTTTATTCTGTGCATTATTTGAAGGTGAAATTTCTTTAATTTAAATATATTTAATATGAAATATTTGATATTTTAAATTTGGAACTGAGGCAACGTATTAAAATTTTTTAAATATTATTTTTGCTGAATTATTTATTCCCGAATATTTGTGAGATTTTGTACTCATTCTGATTGAGCCGTGAGCTCCATGTTGTGGAAAATATTGTTGATGTTATTTGTTTTGGCAAATTAAATTATTTGGGCACTTGAGGTGCAAATTGTGATATATTGTGAGATTAATATGCATGCGGTGGTATAAGGTCTGCGTGTTGAAATGCATGCGGTGAGATAAGGGTGGCTTGATACGCGTGGCTAGTAGGAGGAACTACTAGAAGTCATGCGGTGTGATAAGGGTGGCTAAAAAACGTAAGATGCTATTTCGGGAAAAATATTTTTCTTTAAAATTAAATGTGAAGGCTCCCGCGGTGATATAAATAAATGAGATATTGTGAATTTATTTATTATTTGGGACTACGAGGCGATATCTCGGGAGTGCTCTTGTTGATATTAATTTATGGCCGCAGTTGCCTTTTAATTATTGTTGTGATTTTCTTGAAGTTGAAAAGAATTCTGTTTTGTTTCCACGAGGTATTATTTGTCATTATTTTGCGTAGTTAGTTGGTGACATACTACTTACTTGATTCATTTTCATTGTCATTTTATTTTTGTTATATTGTTAAATATTTTACCTTGTCTTTTATTATTTCAGTAGGGTTTGACCTGACCTCGTCACTACTCTACCGAGGTTAGGCTTGGCACTTACTGGGTACCGCTGTGGTATACTCATACTATGCTTCTGTATATCTTTTTGTGTAGATCCAGGTACATCCTATCAGTCCAGACATTAGTGAGCTACCTGTGTACGGAGACTTCGAGGTATATCTGCCAGCATCCGCAGACTCCGGAGTTCCCTTCTATCATTATTATGTTGCTTCCTTATTTTTCTTAGACCCTGATATATATAGATACACCTTGAGAATAAATTCTTAGAAGTTTGTGACTTATTCCTACCGGGTTTTGGGAGTTGAAATTATGTGAATTTGAAGATTTTTTTTATTTCAGATTCTATTGTTATTCCGCATTTATAGGCTTACCTAGTCTTAGAGACTAGGTGCCATCACGACATTCTACGGACGGAATTTGAGGTCGTGACAAGTTGGTATCAGAGCTCTAGGTTCATAGGTATTATGAGTCACAAGCAGGTTTAGTAGAGTCTTGCGGATCGGTACAGAGACGTCTGTACTTATCTTCGGGAGGCTATGGAACTATTAGAAAAATATTCGCTTCTTTGATTCCTTATCGTGCGTACTATTGACTTCAAAGTTCTAAACTATTGTCTTTCTATTCTCTCACAGATGATGACACACACAACTAGATCCGATGATCAGACACCCGTGCCCCCAGTTGGAGCCTCAAGAGGCTGGGGCCGGGGCAGAGGTCGTGCCAGAGGCTGAGGAAGACCATGTGGTGCGGCTAGAGCACCTGCACGAGCTGTTGTAGCAGAGCCACCAGTAGCTCCAATTGGAGAACAGGCATCTGGGACGCTTGTTACTACTCCTGCACTTCAGGAGACCCTTGCCCAGTTTTTGAGTATGTTTGGCACTCTAGCTCAGGCAAGGTTGATTCTACTTGCTCCTGTCACATCTCAGGCCGGGGGAGGAGCACAGACTCCCGCTGCCCGTACCCCAGAGCCACGGGCCCAGGTTGACCATGCACCAGAGGTTATACCAGTGCAGCCAGTTGTCCCAGTTCGGCCCGAGGCTAGGGCAACAGTTTTAGAGGGGGAGCAGCTCAGGCTCGAGAGGTACAAAAAGTACCACCCTCCCACTTTCAGCGGTTTAGCTTCAGAGGATGCTCAGGATTCACATAAATTGAAAAGAATATCATATCAATTAGGACAGAGCACAGTCAAACCCTCTCTATAACATCCGCGTTTGTTTTAATATTTTTTGGATGCTATAGTAAAGTGTTGTTATAGAGAACATATATTACAACATAACATAAAAGATCAGTTCCGAGAAAACTAGACTTTTATAATAAATGACTGTTATACAGAGATGTTGTTATATAGAGGTATGATTGTATTATTTCAACCAGTTTCACCCTTAGGAGGCACTCGTTTGGGTGGAGCTCTAGGAACATTTGCTTTACCTTGAGGAACAAGCGGCACATAATATTGTTCATTTCCTGCCGATGGAATTTCATCATTATTATTTTCTGGTTGATCATATATTATATTGTTTCTTGGATCTCCAGGTGGGAATATTGCAAAATCTTGCTGCTCTTCCTCTGCATTATTTCCTTGTTCACCTGTAATTGGTGCTGTTGGTGCATTTCCTGGTTCATCTATAATTACCAGTCCACCAATTTCCTGGAAGTTTTCTGCTACATCTTTTGCTGGCCCTTGGTCTAACAAAATGAACACGAGTTTATGTTCTATATACCGATGGTGTGTAAAAATATTTATACAATGATTAAGGGCCCGCTTGGCCATAAATTTTTTTTTTTACTTTTTTCGAATTCACTCGAAGTTGAATTTCGAAATTTTTCAAAAATTTAAAAAACTTCAATAAGCTATTTTTCAAAATTTTTATTTTAAATCACTTACAAAAATTCAAAAACAACTCCAAATTATATTCATTCTCAAACACAACTCTAATTTTCAAATATCATTTTCACTTGAAATTTGTTTTTCACTTTTTTCTGAAATTTCACAATTCTTATGTGAAAATGCCGACTAAGTCACTTGTTAATTAAGTAAGAATTTAAGTTCTATATACATTAACGATGTAAAAAGAAAGGTTTCTTAAAAGTTAATTACACATAATTCCATTTAATAAGAAGCATTTGATTTATAACTTGGAACAAATGATAAATTACCTACTATATATAACAGATTAAATCACATTGGTTGTGCAAAAATTTATTATATTGTTAGTGCATATAACTTAAATCATTGAGTAATTACACGTAAAACTCTTGCTAACTATTACTCCAATTGATAATTTGGTCAAAATAATGGAAGCTAACATGTTATCATATATAAAAGTTTACTAATAGTGTGAAAATATTATTACACTGAACTTAAAATCCATTTAACATCTACCCCAAATCACTTCTCATACCCTCCCCCACCCCCCAAAAAAAGGAGGTTCTAACATGAATATTAAGAAGAAATAAAAAGGCAAAGTTTTCCAGAAAATATAGTTTTCAACTCTTACCTTTAGAAGATTTTCCACATGAAACGAGGTATACGAACAGATCTTGAATCTTGTTCTTCGTATCCGCAATGAAATTAGCCATCTTTCTTTCTTTTCTAGGTATTGTTTCCCCATCTGATCAACTGAGCTTTATAGGAGATTAAACGTTGAAATGTTCACTAATTACTTGTTAATAAAATAGCGCTTGAGACCCATGTGAGAAATTTTAAATTTCGAGACGTTATAGGTTGTTGTTGTATAAATATTCGCATTATTACGTCTCTCTTTCCAATAAGACAGTTGGCTATTACTGTAATAACCCGAAGTATTTTGATATACTTGTTAATTATGAGTTTGAAAAATTAATTATATATATATATATAGTGGAAGATAATGTATTATAGTATATAAGATAATGTATTAAATAAATAACTAGTGGGCTAATTAAAGAATTTGGAAATAGGGGACTTTGACTTTTTGTGTAATAATAAGCAAGTGGGCCAAGTCCATCCCGACTTGAGATTTAAGAGGTTATAAATATATTAGGGCTTATATTGGACAATAGTAAAAACATTAACTCTAAAGAGCACCATCAGCCGTAACCAATTGGAGAGCATATAGTAGATAAAATAATATAAAGAGGCTATGAAACAATGATGTGATGCACAGTAATTGGAAGAGACAAAGTATTGTTGTTTAAGTTGACTAACTTCTACGTGAGAAGCTTGTGAAGAAACCTAAGTGATCAGGTAAATTTATCTCTATTCCTATCCTTTAGTAGCATATTAAATTAAATAGGAGTAATAAAGTTATCAATGTATATTTTGATAATGATTTAAGACAGTGATGAAAAGAAATAATTATAATGAGGAGTGACTTTTAAATATGAGATATAAGATTTAGGAATTTGAAAACAAGATTTTTATACTGATTTGCTTCCGTAACGAATTTGTATCAGTTAGTACATTAGAATATAGGAACAATCATTATGTCATGAGTTTAGTAATGAATAAGCTAAGAAATAATGAGAATAATGGTTAGGAATTTTACTATTATATGAAAGTTGTAGAATTTTCCATGTTAGAAAGGAATGGTATAAGCAGGTGAAGTTCTTCTAAGACGTTACATTGCAGCGTTGCAGTACCTAGTTTGGTATTTATTTGTATATATAAATTTTTATTAATTAGACTGAGGGTTGATTTTAATTTTGACTCGTTCTAAGATTATGAAAATTATTCATCTAGACTAATTAGGACGTGTTATTCAATATTCTGGATAGATTGAGGCCATTGGAAGCCGTTTGGTTGGTGTACTAGACGTTACAAGGTTAAAAAACTTCCCGATATCGAGGTAAGTAAGACTTTAAGCTTTGATGTTTGCTTTTTCAAAACTCGTTTTGAAAAATATTTTGTCTGCCTGGTTCATGTGTTGGGACGAGAGTGCGCTTGGCAGAATCGGTGATTTTTGACCAGCCGCAAATATATATTATTTTGTAAAAAACTGAAATTATTTAATAAGTGATTTGTGGTGTAGTGTGATGTGGCGCAGCCTCATGCTATGGCGTTGGGGTGTTAGAAATTATTTCTTCATTGCCGTAATACATTTGGGGCATTGTGTATGCCGCCGTGATAGATTTGGGGATTGTGTATGCCGCCGTAATATATTTGGGGCATTGTGTATGTCGCCGTCATATATTTGGGACATTGTGTATGCCGCCGTGATAGATTTGGGGCATTGTGTATGCTGCCGTAATATATTTGGGGCATTGTGTATGCCGCCGTGATAGATTTGGGGCATTGTGTATGCTGTCGTGATAGATTTGGGACATTGTGTAATGAAAAGTCCTTAGTGTAGATTGCGTTGAGATATATATAGTGTTATTGTTGAATAATTATTTGGGCCTTATAGAATAATTATATGGCGAAAGCATTTCTATGCACATTATTTCTGTGCTCGTTGTGTGTTTGTATTTTCTAACACTTGTTCCAAGGGTATTTAAAGTGGCAGGTCAAGGATCTTACTGGGTTATATTTACGTATAACTCACTCCTTACCTGCATATCTATGCAGATACTATTGGCGAAGACAGAGCTAGTAACTGACGAGTTCGCTAGAGTTGATTCAGTTATTGAGGTGAGCCGCCGCATTGTTCGTGGAGGCTTCCAAAAGAGTCTTCATTATTTATTCATATGATGTCTTTTGCAATTCTCTTAGATGCTCCATGGTCTAGTGTGGGATTTGGGCTAGAGTTTAAGTATTATATTTCGAGATATTAGTTGTTCGTAATGGTTATCAGATTATGTGGATACTTATTTAATTACTTTAGATAATCCTATAATGACAGTGACGTCTGAAGTACAGGGTGTAACAACATGTCCCCTTAGAAATATTTTTTCCCGAATGATAACTCTTAAAGGCTTGTGAAAATGAGGCATAACATCATTAAATCACTTTATAAACTTTCAAAGAGGATCTCATTTTCAAGCTTACATCAATTGACTTACGACGTACTTTCACGTACAAAAATATGGGGTGTAACATCATTCCCTCTTTGGAACATTCGTCCTCGAATGTTGACTGATGCACTTATTATTCCCATAAACTATGGCTCTTATGAATACTTAATATTGTCCTTTGCCATCTAGGCAACTGTTCTATGAATAAATCCAAAGGCCAAAGATTCCCACCTTTAGGCCTCTTTTTCACGCCACGACTCTTGGTCAGAATTCTTCCAATCTCGTAACTATTGCTACCTTCTATCATGCAGTCTGTACGATTTGTCCTTGTATGTGTGCCTATGCGACTCTTCTCTCATTTTCCTCCAGATTTTATCCAATCTCTACGCCTCACTTTATGAACATACATAGGACTACGACAAGCTGTCCTTCTGGGCATCTATAGGTATACTGAAGTTCTTCGCTTGGTACTTTATTGAATGTACCACTATTATTATATTTTGTTTCCTAGCCTTGGTTATCTGTTCTTATGGCTTTAGTACATCTAGGTAGGTCATATCGTACTATAACACTTACTTCGGTTAATTATTACCGATGTCTGCTACCCAACTCCAGGTTACTCTCCCAGTGCTTATCCCATATGTATAAATCTAAGTCCTTTAATGCTCCCTTATTATTGTTCATCTAAAGAATAACATCATAACTTCCTCTTATACTTCAAAATTTTTATCCATCTATTGTTGATTCACCTTAATGTTGATCTATATCTACCACTGATAACTTGAGACCTCTTACGTAATACATTGTCACTAGGGCTCACGTCTCATCGGGGAACATCTGAAGTGATTTTCCTGATCCACCTAGGGGTGATACTATACTTCAATAACCGTATTTCATAGCATCCCGGCGTGATTCATCTTATATGGGTATTCTAATCCCATGTAATTCATGAAATCCCTTTTCTTAAAATCATTACTCATTCAAACGCCTAAACGTCATCCTCTTATCTATCACCATTACACACTTATTCTACTACCAGGGCAGTATTTCACCTCTTCTAATTGCTTATATTCTAAGACTCCTCTGAGTTCCTTTAAACTATACCGAGCTTTCTATAACTTATGGAAACCATCAACCCTCTTGTTTTGATAGGCTTAATCTCGAGGCCTTACCTGTTCTCGTCATTTTCTCAATTACCTTTTCACAACCTTACTCTTGTCTACCTAAAACCTTGTCACTCTATCATACTTTAGCTTGCGACCTACACATATCTATTTATACTACTCACAATCTTATTTTAAATTGCTAGCACCATAGATTTCCTTTCGTGCCTTCTCAGTTGTCTTTAAATGTAAGCAATTACTTTTCCTGGTTGTTCTGCCACTTATTACATGAATACTTGGCTTATTTTGTTGCTCACGAATACTGGAATTTCTTGTAACTCATATGATCTCAAATATCACTTTTGATTTTTACTTCCCGTTCATTAGCCACGATGGTGCCACTTTCTTATGGAGTGTATACTATATTGTAGTGAGACTATTGTTACAAAACCATTTCTTCTTTATGTCACTATGCTTAGGTTGAAGCCTTCTTCCTTATTTCTTCAGCTAGTCTTTCGGGGTAGTACATAGTAGAGACCCTCTGACTCCTGTAAAGCTACAAGCTTATTACATTGCATACCCGAAGGAATCTTTGATGTTCTTACTCGCCTATAATTATCCTTAGTTACATACCTCTGCGCCCTTGTGCTCGTAGGGTTGCTTCCGAACTGAAATTTTGAATGTCTCCCTAGTGGCACTCTTTTTTATTTCTAAAACACTTATATTATACCTTTAACTACCCCAACTCCAATCTGAAATATTTTTCAACAATTGCGATCTCGTATGTACGAGACTGGATTCCCTATGTTGGGGTTCACTATGTTTATCTTGCACAATCTATTGATTTATTTGTATCCTCTTTTCTAGCCATAACTAGACTCTTCTTGAATCCACTACAGACTACTCGTTGGTCCATTCTCATATCTATATTTTGTGTAACCCCTTTTGGGTTATATCCTTTGTCTTAACTTAGCTCTCGTACTGGCTCCTTATGTATCGAGTGTTCATTTCCACTTATTTATCAGTATCATCTAGTGCGGAACCCTTACTGCCTCTCCCCGGCGTCATGCTTCCATAATGTTCTAGATTCGTATTATATCTGTAGGATCTGAATAAATGCAATCTCATTCCTTTCACTTTTTTACCACATTTTTTCTTTACTATTCCATAGTTATCTTTTCATCTTTAGCGTCTTTTCACATATTTATTGACATCTTACCCGCCTTGCGGTAACCCTTCTGTACCAAGGATAACTAAAGTTCTTAGGCACGAGGGTGACACTTAGCGTAACTGGCACACTTAGTCCCTTAAGCTTAACTCTGCTAACGGTGCATGCTTTAGAGAAGCGTCTTCCTAAATGAACTTTAAAGGTTATTCTTCTGTTGTCCATTCTATTAGTGTCTTCCTGAATGAACGTGACCTCACGATGCCGACTATTATAACATCCTTCAGTCCCTTATTCATGTTCAGTTTATCCTGTTCACCAGCCCATACTGATTTCTATTACTCTGGGGGTCTAACTTTTCCTTCTGGTAATCACACGTTGGAGTCACCAACTCGTTTCCCGAAATGGGGATATGACTTTATGGCTTATACTCTTTTATTGTTTCAAGGCATGTCTCCTCTTATCTTTTCCTTTACTTGACTATAGACTCCATCATCGTGTCATATTTTGATTTACCATTATCACCCATATATCACATCTTACTCATGATGCTTCATTTACTCTCTTCTTATTCTCCGGATAATATTTTTGTCTACCACTTTATTCTAAAAACTTCAACAAAATGTTCTTTCACTTTTAGCTCCCCTTGCTTCACCTCACTGGCTCTTCGGAATGCCTAACATTCGCCTTTTTTTTTACTCGAGGCTGGAGTCATACAAAGGTAAATATTTATCCCTTCTAGGATTCCACTGGCTATCTTCTGAAATGTCTAAAAATTCAAGTATTCATATCTGACTGTACTATTCTAGAGTTCACCATCTAGGTGTCTCACAAGGGGATATGTTACCACATTTGCACTATCCTTGGAAAGGTAAGCTAATGATAACAATCCATCCACCATTATTGGGTTACTCTAACCCAGTTGGATCCTGATATCATATCCTTCTCTTAAACTATATTTGCTGGCTCCCATAGGGCATAATTAAGATGAGCGTGGCCCGTTGTATATAACTCTATTACTGTTGAAAGTAACTCATAATGCTTGTATTTCGTTGTCTGAATTGCAAATACTGATAATCTTCATTAACTAAGTACCTCGTGCCCTTCTTCATCTTGCTTATTTTACTTGCCGAAACTTGTATCTACCTTCTGATTCCCTTATTTCTTTTTACCATATAGGTGGATAGATATTCTTGCCTTAGGTCTCCTTATCAAGAAGCTTACACATCTTAGTATACACATGATCAGCTGAAGAACTCACATTTACTCATCATAAGTATGATACAAAATCGAGTTTCTCTGACTCAACTCTTCCACAGCCACATTCAATCTCTTACCAACTGTCTTTCTGAATGCAAGTATCGTTGTATTACAAATAAAATAAAATTTAGGAGTTTGAATTCTTATAATTGAGCTCTACCACATAATCTAGAGTAAGAAGAAAAAGTGACAGTCCTAAATATCATGTAGCCTCCTGCTTATAAGTATGGTGCACAACACACTAATAAATAAGACTCTACAAGACACGGCTTGTAGACTCCCTAGGACAGAACTGCTCTGACATCACTTTTGTCACAACCAAACCAGAGGGCCGAGACAGGCACCCGGTGCCATACTCAACCGAGTACCAATATAACATATCTTTCTTATCATACAATCATGGATAAATGGGCCAGAAGGGGCGTCATGAGATAACCAGAATAAAACAAAAGGAAATACTCGACATAAGATGACCCAACATAAAATACAAACTTATACCCATGAGATACGGGCCTATAAGGCCGACATGATCATTTGTATACTCAAAACATAGGCCGCCAAGGCCATACAAGTATCCATATACATGACATCTGTCTACAAACCTCTAAGAGTACATAAATGTCATAAAGCCCGGGACAGGGCCCCGCCATACTAATCAATACACGTCTAAATCATACTGACCAAATAGGCAACTCCGGAGCAAGTGGAGTGCACAAACACCTTCCGTTGAGCTGATAGCCTACTAGGATAACTCTCAACCCGTCTATCGGGACCTACAGGCATGAAACACAACATCCCCAGACAAAAGGGACGTCAAAACAGAAAAAGTACCGAGTATGTAAGGCATGACAGTAGTATATAAAAGACATGAAAGAAACATGGAGTAAAGAACTCATCCTGTAACTCTGAATAGCTCTATGAATCATGAAATATTTATAATGTCATGCATGAGCATATAAATGTCATACCATGCATAGGTATATGCGTACATAACATCATCAAGCCTCTGAGGGCATCCCATCATATCATCTCAGCCACTATGGGTGAAATCATCAACGTATACCAGCTGATCAGGTGGTGGTGCGTATATAACGCCATAACCTTTTTTCATATCCCATATACATATAATATACGCGTATATAATTTCATCTGGTCATGAGTCAATGTACATGTATAAATGAATGCAATGCATAATGAAGTAAGTCGGTAAGATCTCTCGGAATGTCATAAGATCAATATTCCTTCGGTTAATATCATGTAATAAACTTTATCAACTTACGTATTTTCTGAGACCCATGAACAGACGATAGAATAATAGGATACATGGGGAATCAAGAACATAGGCACCCGTAGTACTTCTAAGAATAGAATCATTTATGAAAGTTGCGTGTATGCTTGTTTTGTTGCATCATATGGATCGTGCCAAAAGGAAAGAAGGGATAGCCTTAACATACCTTTGCAATCTTCTCTCCAATTGTCAACCCAGCTCAATATGATCTTCTTACGTCTACAATGAGTAACCCGACTTCGTCGTCATCATATAAGCATTGTAACTCTCATATTTCAAAATCAATATTCTACAAGAAATTGGACAGCATCTCCCCTGGTTTTACTACATCCCTTAAGTAACTAAAAGTCACCAAACAGCCCAAACAATAACAATATAATTCACAATAAGCTCTTTGATTACTTCAAAAATCATTTTGAGCGGCAAGCTCGATTTAGAATTAACAAAAAATATAATTTAATCCAATTCATTTTCCATGAATCTGCCTACAACTTGTATAACATCATACTTATGCTTACCATATCATTTTCATCCCAAAACATCATAAGAATAATCCTTAAAAATAGTTCACACGCCTAGCACCTTAACCTTTATCGTCAACCTCTTATTTTTTATATTATCTTCTTCAATCCACTGAATTAGCACATAGATAAGCTTAATAACAATAGCCACAACATAATCAAACCATTTATAACAATTTCCAGCCATAACCAACCATATATATAGCCTCAACACAACCCACAAAAAAAAAGATAACGATTTTTTATGCCATGTCAATTACTATCTTGAAGATTTTAACTCAAACAACTCAAACAACATATGATTAACCTTAAGCACAACCAAGAACATGATTTACACACCATATGAAGTATCTCTCTCTCTCTCTCTATATATATATATATATATATATATATATACACACACACACACACACATACACCTTAATAACGACCCAACAAAAGATAACAATAACTCTTCCCCTTTCAAATGTTATCTTGTAATCTTCATCTAATAACTTAACCAACACATAGATAATATTAATTCTAAGAAATAGGGTGTTATACATACCTTAAAGAATCTAAAAAAACTTGAACCAAAGCTTCCCTTATATTACAACCACCCTTAATCACATCACGACACCATAGAGACTCTCTTCTTTACTTAGGCTAACATTTGATGTTTGATTATGGTGTATTTCTTTGGAATTTGATTGGATCCTTTGGGGAACTGTTTGGGAGGGTTTGGAGAGTGTGAGTCTGGAAGGAAGACGAAAAATGAGCAAAGCTCATCCCAAAAACGAGATAAGAATAAGTGAATGTCGGGCCCCGGCCAAGTGGGTCCCATAGGGGCCTCCTGCGCAGTCTCGCAAAAACGCAAATATCTCTCTACACTGATGTCGTATTGATGAATGGTTTGAAGCGTTAGCAACTAGACACATGGGTCCTTAGTTCCATATAAATATCTACCTATAAATCTCAATATATTGGGAGAAAATGGCCTCGCAGCATGGCCTATAAATCTGTCAGTTTCTCCGAAGTGCGGCGACGTGACTTGGCGACCCTACTTTAAAAATTCATATTTCTCTACCCCGATATCGTATGAATAAATGGTTTGGACTGTTGCAAACCAGGTTCAAATACCTTCATTTTGATATAATATATGTCCCAAAATTACATCATAAAGCTTACGAATTAATTTCTCAAAATGGCTCGTTACAAAGCAAATCTTAGCTCAATATTTCCGTAACTTAAATCCAACTTTTCCCAAACTCTATATATCATTTCCAAACATCATATATAGTCATATAATTACTTTAAACTCATTTAAATCATGATTAACAAGTCTCATATTTATCTCAACTTACTTAAGACTTCGGTAAACCTTTCTTATCCTTGTAGAAGGATTTCGTCCTTTTTAGCTTACATCAGATAATCTTATAATGACAGTGACGTCTGAAGTACGGGGTGTAACAACATGCCCCCTTAGAAATATTTGTCCCCGAATGATAACTCTTAAAGGCTTGCGAAAATGGGGCGTAACAGCATTAAATCACTTTATAAACTTTCAAAGAGGATCTCATTTTCAAGCTTACATCAATTGACTTACGACGTACTTTCACGTACAAAAACATGGGGTGTAACAATCTCAATAGGATGCTCAACTTGTTGAGACAGTCATACCAACCGAGGATGATATCTAGGCACTTTGGGGAGAATTTGATTTGGTAGATAATGCCAACTCCTGTTCTCGGGCCCCAATTGTTGTGCCCGGTACTGTGAGGCAGAGTACCGGGTCCTTGACGTCTTCGGTTGGCGAGCACCCAACATCCATTGCTGCTTTTGACACTTTGTTTCTCATTTTTCTACCCCATCAGCTTCATCACCACCTTCTCCAACACCAGCAACTGCTACATCACTTCCATCTTCATCCACCTTTACACTAACAACATCATCTCTAGCTGCCGCACCTGACCATGAAGAAGGCGTTCCTTTTCCACAATCCCCAGTTCATGGGAATTTGGGGCAAAATTATGTTGTCCCTTCTGAAGATCCTCAGAGGAGGAGGAATGTTACTCTTTCGGTCTCTACTGGGTGCATCTTCTTTCACGGCCGGTGGAGCTTGCTAACTATATGAAGCCTTTGGCTTCAGAGAAGGATTGGGAAAAGATTCAGACACTTTCGGGAGAGTGTTTGTTGAACAATGCTATCCATAACGCCGTAGCGGTACGTTTCTTTGTTCCTCTATTATTTCTCTTACTTTTGAATGAGTGTATTTTAAGTTTTACCTCTTCTTGTTTTGCAGGCCAACTTTCTTGCTTCGGAGGGCCTTCAAAGGTTGATTCGTGAGAAGGAAGGACTTACTTTTGAATGGGATCAGCTTTTGGTGGAATGAGACCAAACCATTATCCGTTTCTGAGAAATGGAAACCAGAGCCACCAAGGCCGACATTTTGGAAGATCGTTTGCAGCAAAGCGAGCAAGAAGTGATAACCCTTAGCCAAGAAGTTGGCCCGCTGAGGGTTAGATTTGATGAAGCCAAGGCTAAATGGGATGATATCAAGGATGCCATTCTTGCTGCAACTGAGTGCGAGGCTGTTGCTGCTGAAAAGGTAACTAACTTGGAAGCAGACTTGAACTCCAAAGTCAAAAAACTTGCTGCCGCGGCGGAGAAACATGCCCAGCTAGAAGATAAGTATAGGAAAACTATCGAGCATAACATGTTCTTTAGTTCAACTGTTCGCGAGCTTGACATCAACCTTAAATCTGTTAGGTCCGCCCGGGAAAATCTTTCTATCGAGATAACCCAACTCAAAGAAGAACTCAAACACCGAGAGTCTTTCCTCGTTGTTGAAAAAACTTGCGCCATGTACAACATGAGGAGAAAAAACTTGGAAGAAGCCAAAGCTGGTGTCATTAATATTGATGCTGAAATTGCTAAGGCACGCGAGCTTGAGTTAGCCGCTAAGATTGGCCTTCCATCGACGTCCGAATCACGCCAAATCAACTCCGATTCTCACCAAATTTGGCAGACAAGTCATAAATATTATAGTGGACCTATACCGGGCTCCAAAACCAAAATACGGACCCGAGGTCAATAAATCCAACATCAGTAATTTCTTAGAAATCATTAAGCTTTCAAGCTTTTAATTTTTCATCAAAATTCCATAACTCGGGCTAGGGACCTCGGAATTCGATTCCGGACATACGTCCAAGTCACAAATCATGATACGGATCTACCAGAATTTTCAAAATACCGATCCGGGTCTGTTTGCTCAAAATGTTGACCAAAGTCAACTTAGTTAAGTTTTAAAGCTCTATTTCCCATTTTAATCCATTTTTCACATAAAAACTTACCGAAAAATTATACGGACTGCGCATGCAAG
Organism: Nicotiana tabacum; assembly: GCF_000715075.1. Classification (NCBI taxonomy): domain Eukaryota; kingdom Viridiplantae; phylum Streptophyta; class Magnoliopsida; order Solanales; family Solanaceae; genus Nicotiana; species Nicotiana tabacum. The sequence goes on from NC_134093.1 coordinate 114,477,170, forward strand.
TCGAGGAATGATAAATGGTACTTTTTGAGGTCTTAGAACACAGAATTACTTATTAAATGTAAAGATGATATTTTGGGTCATCACATTCTCCATCTCTAAAACAAACGTTCGTCCTCGAACAGAGTTAGAAAAAGTACCTGAGCTGGAGAAAAGGTGTGGATATCTACTCCGCATGTCCGGCTCGGACTCTCAGGTAGATGCCTCTACTGGCTGACCTCTCCATTGCACCCGAACTGAAGGATAACTCTTAGACCTCAACTGTCGGACCTGCCGGGCTAGAATAGCCACCGGCTCTTCCTCGTAAGTCAAATCTTTGTCCAATTGGACTGAGCTGAAATCTAACACATGGGACGGATCACCATGATATTTTCGAAGTATAGACACATGGAACACCGGATGAACCGCTGATAAACTAGGTAGTAATGCAAGCCTGTAGGCTACTTCACCCACCCTTTCAAGAATTTCAAAGGGTCCGAATATACCTAGGGCTCAACTTGCCCTTCTTTCTGAACCACATTACACCTTTCATAGGTGAAAACTGGAGCAATATTCGTTCTCCAACCATGAATGCAATATCACGAACTTTGCGGTCGGCATAACTCTTTTGCTTAGACTGAGTTGTGCGAAGTCGATCCTGAATAATCTTGACCTTATCCAAGGCATCCTGTACCAAATCGGTACCCAACAACCGAGCGTCTCCCGGTTCAAACCAACCAACTGGCGATCGGCATCGTCTTCCGTATAATGCCTCATATGGAGCCATCTGAATACTCGACTGGTAGCTATTATTATAAGCAAACTCCGCAAGTGGCAAGAAATGATCCCAAGAACCTCCAAAGTCTATAACACAAGCGCGGAGCATATCTTCCTATATCTGAATAGTGCGCTCTGACTATTCGTATGTCTGTGGATGAAATGTTATACTCAACTCCACCCGCGTGCCTAACTCACATTGTACAGCCCTCCAGAAATGTGAGGTAAACTGCGTACCTCGATCTGAAATAATAGACACGGGCACACCGTGAAGGCGGACAATCTCACGAATGTAAATTTCAGCTAACCTCTCTGAAGAATAGGTAACTGCCACTAGAATGAAATGTGCTGACTTGGTCAACCTGTCCACAATGACCCAAACTGCGTCAAATTTTCTCTGAGTCCGTGGGAGTCCAACAACAAAATCCATAGTGATACGCTCCCACTTCCACTTAGGAATTTCTAACTTCTGAAGCAAACCACCAAGTCTCTGATGCTCGTACTTAACTTGCTGACAATTCAGACACCGTGCTACATATGCAACTATATCCTTTTTCATTCTCCTCCACCAATAATGTTGCCGCAAATCTTGATACATTTTGGCGGTACCTGGATGAATAAAATACCTGGAACTGTGTGCTTTTTCAAGAATTAACTCACGAAGCCCATCCACATTAGGCACACAAATACGACCCTGCATTCGCAGAACCCCATCTTCCCCCACAGCAACCTATTTGGCATCATCGTGCCATACCGTGTCCTTAAGGACAAGTAAGTGAGGATCATCATACTGCCTCTCTCTGATGCGCTCATATAAAGAAGACCGAGTGACTGTGCAAGCTAGAACCCTACTGGTTTCTGAAATATCTAACCTCACGAACTGGTTAGCCAAAGTCTGAACATCTGCAGTTGATGGACTCTCTCCAACAGGAATATATGCAAGACTGCCCATACTCACAGCCTTTCTACTCAAGGCATCGGCTACCACATTGGCTTTCCGGGGTGATACAAAATGGTGATATCGTAGTCTTTCAACAACTCCAACCATCTTCTCTACCTCAAATTAAGATCTTTTTGTTTGAACAGATACTGAAGGCTGCGATGATAAGTAAATACCTCACACGAGACATAGAGGTAATGCCTCCAAATCTTCAGCACATGAACAATGGCTGCCAATTCTAAGTCATGAACAGAATAATTCTTCTCGTGAACATTCAACTGCAGTGACACATATGCAATTACCTTGCCATTTTGCATTAATACTGCACCAAGCCCAATGTGAGATGCATCACAATATACCGTATACAATCCTGAACCTGTGGGTAATACCAATACTGGCACCGTAGTCAAAGCGGTCTTGAGCTTCTGAAAGCTCAACTCACACTCGTCTGACCATCTGAATGGAACACCCTTCTGGGTTAGTCTGGTCAATGTGCTTGCTATAGATGAAAACCCTTCCACGAACCGATGATAATAACCTGTCGAACCCAGGAAACTCCGGATCTCTGTAACTGAAGTAGGTCTAGGCCAATTCTGAACAACCTCAATCTTCTTAGGATCCACCTTTATGCCTTCTGCGGATACAACATGCCCCAAAAAGGCAACTGAGTCTAACCAAAACTCGCATTTTGAAAATTTGGCATATAACTAATTATTCTTCAAGGTGTGAAGCATACTTCGAAAATGGTGCTCATGCTCTTCTCGACTGCTGGAGTAAATCAAGATATCATTAATGAATACAACCACAAAAGAATCCAAATAAGACTTGAACACTCGATTCATCAAATCCATAAATATTGCTGGAGCATTCGTCAACCCAAATGACATCACTAGGAACTCGTAATGCCCATACGGAGTCCGAAAAGCTGTCTTAGGGACATCAGATGCCCTAATCTTCAACTGATGGTAACCAGATCTCAAATCAATTTTCGAAAATACCTTGGCACCCTGAAGCTGATCAAATAAGTCATCAATTCTTGGCAACAGGGGCGGATCCAACCTATTACATGTGGGTTCCCGGGAACCCAGTAGCTTTTGGATATACCCTGTATATATATTACAAAATCCACTAAATATCCATAAATATTTGATTGTAAACCCATTTACTTATTGTATATTTATTTAAGGTCGCTACAGGAACCCATAAACTTTAAATCCTGGATCCGCCTCTGCTTGGCAGTGAATATTTGTTTTTGATAGTGACCTTGTTCAACTGCCGATAGTCTATACACATCCGCATCGAACCATATTTCTTCTTTACAAAATAATACTGGTACACCCTAGGGCGAGACACTGGGTCTAATGAATCCATGATCAAGCAAGTCTTGTAACTACTCTTTCAATTCTTTCAACTCTGGCGGGGCCATACGGTATGATGGAATAGAAATGAGCTGAGTGCCCGGAGCCAAATCAATACAGAAGTCAATATCTCTGTCGGGTGGCATCCCCGGCAAATCTGCAGGAAATACTTTTGGAAATTCACGAACAACTGCCAAATAGGCTAGACACCCTTTCTCTACCATACGCCGAGCTTTCATATAAGAAATAACCCTGCTGGCAGAATGGCCAGGAGTTCCTTTCCACTCTAATCGAGGTAACCCCGGCATAGCTAGGGTCACTGTCTTGGCATGACAGTCCAATATAGCATGATAAGGAGACAGCCAATCCATACCCAAGATGACATCAAAATCTACCATATCAAGAAGTAGAAGATCCACACTAGTTTCAAGATTACCAATAGTAACCACACACGAATGGTAGACATGATTTACTACCACAGAGTCTCCCACCAGTGTAGATACACACACAGAAGCACTCAGAGAATCACAAGGCACAACCAAATATGAAGCAAAATAGGAGGACACAAAGGAATAAGTAGATCCTGGATCAAATAGAACTGAAGCATCCCTATGGCAAACTGGAATAATACATGTAATCACAGCATCAGATGACTCGGCCTCAGGCCTAGCTGGAAAAGCATAAAATCGAGGCTGGGCCCCACCACTCTGAACTGCATCTCTGGGATGACCTCTAACTGGCTGGCCTCTACCTCTAACAGTCTGACCTCTACCTCTAATGGCCTGACCTCCACCTCTAATGGCTTGACCTCCACCTCTAGCTACTTGACCCATACCTCTAGCTGGCTGAGCAGGCGGTGAAGCAACTGGTGCCGGTATGATGGCACGAGAATCTTGCCGAGATCTATTACTCGCCAATCTAGGGCAATACCTCATGATGTGACCAATGTTCCCACACTCATAACACCCATCCTGATGCCGTGGCTGCTGAAGCTGAAGCTGACCTAGATGGGCCGGATAACCACTATAGTAACTCTAGAGTGGTGGTGCACTGATAGGAGTTGAATGTGCATTGAATACTGGCTGCCCAGAGTAAGGCATAATAGGACCGTAACTCCCTGAAGCACTGGGAGATATATGAAGTGCTGAATGAAACGGTTTGGGAGGATGACCCCTACCAAAATTACCCCTACCACCAGACGAGGCACCACTGTAACCACCGAACTAACGAGGCCTCTTATCGGACCTCTACCCTATTTCCTATGCAAGAACCATCTCGATCCTCCTTGCGACATTAGCAGCCGCCTGGAAAGAAATCTCACTTCCGGTCTCCTTGGCCATCTGAAGTCTGATAGGGTGAGTGAGTCCCTCAATAAACCTCCTCACTCTCTCTCCCTCCATAGGTAGTAAAAGGAGAGCATGACGGGCCAAATCCACAAAAAGGGACTCATACTGAGTAACAGTCATACCGCCCTGCTGTAGATGCTCAAATTGCTTGCGGAATTCCTCTCTCAGTGTGATAGGGGGGAACTTTTCCAAAAATAACTGAGAGAACTGCTCCCATGTAAGTGCAGGCGATCCGACTGGTCGGGTCAATGTGAAATCTCTCCACCACCTCTTGGCGGAACCAGTCATCTGGAATACAGCAAAATCAACCCCATTGGTCTCAACTATACCCATGTTCTGCAGCACCTTATGGTAGCGTTCAAGATAATCCTGTGGGTCCTTAGAAGGTGTACTACTGAAGTGAATTGGAAAGAGCTTGGTAAACTTATCCAGTCTCAATAAGGCCTCAAAAGACATGGCGGGCCTATCACCGATTTGTGCTGCAATAACTGGCTGAACTACCCCAACTGGCGGGGCTGCTGGAGCCTGATTCTGGGGAGCCATCTGCTCCGGAGCGGGAGTAGTGGGAGTTTGTGCTCCTCCCCCAGCCTGTGAGACGGCTGGTGCTACTGGAAATGTACCATTCTGGGCCACGCCCTCCATAAGACTTACCAAACGGACTAGAGCATCCTGAAGTACTGGAGTGGCTATGAATCCTTCCAGGACTTGAACTGGTCCAACTGGTACATTTTGAACTGGAACCTTCTCCTGAAGGTCCACCTGAGGTTCTACAATAGGTGCAGTTGCTCGAGCTCTGGACTGAGCTCTACCTCGACCTCTGCCTCGGCCTCTAGCACGACCTTGGCCTCGACCTCTACCCCTGGCCATAGTTGCCATCGGGGGTTCTGGTCCCTGTCCATTAGTAGAGATATTACGTGTTCTCACCATCTGCGAGAGAATAAGAGTAAAATGGTTCAATCATCGATGATGGAATAGAATCGCACGACAGAATAAGAAAGAAGTGATATTGTTCCTAAACTTCATAGCCTCTGAGAGATAAGTACAGACGTCTCCGTACCGATCCTTCAGACTCTACTAAGCTTGATCGTGACTCATGAGACCTATGTAACCTAGTGCTCTGATACCAACTGTCACGACCTGAAATTCCCTCCTTCGGACCGTGATGGCGCCTAACATTTCACTTACTAGGCAAGTCTACGTTTGAATAATCTTAACCATTTTTAAACAAATCAAAATTAAATGGAAGTCAATTACTGAAATAAAGTGCGGAAGACCATAACAACCGAATCATCGAAATACATCCCTGAATCTGGAGTCATAAGTGCACGAGCTACTAGATTAATACAAATAAAGGTCTGAATAAAATTCAAGCTGTTTGAAAGATAATACAAAGTTGAGATAACCAATTTTTTAAAAAAAAATTAAATTATTAATAATCAAGAAAACAAAAGCGGAAGCAAAGTTTGAAATATAGTGAATAATCCATAAAAAAAACGGTGTCTAAATACCATCTCAGAATTGGTGTCACAAGTGCATGAGCTTCTAGAATAAATACAAATAAGGTCTGAATAAAATAAAGCTGTCTGGGAATAAACACACAGCTAAAGTAAAATAGACCGGGACTTCAGAACTACGGACGCCATGCAGTTATCCCTCAAGTCTCCTCTGGTAGCTGAAATCCAAGCAAGTCTATGGTACGCCGCTGGGACCAACTTCGAAATCTGCACAAGAAGTGCAAAGTATAGTATTAGTACAACCGACCCCATGTACTGGTAAGTGCTGAGCCTAACCTCGACGAAGTAGTGACTAGGCTAAGGCGGTTCACTTACATTAACATGTACGCAATATTAGCAACAACAACAATAATAGAAATAAATCAGCTAATTCATTTATAATAATTGAAGACAACTCAGCAGTCATAACCAATTATCATTTCCATCGATTCTGTTGCAGCGTACAATCCGCTCTTACCATATATACACATTCAATTCTGTTGCAGCGTGCAACCCGCTCTCACAACCTATTCACATTCGGTTCTGTTGCGGCGTACAACCCACTCCTCCAATATATTTATTTTAATCAAGTCTGTTATATATTTATTTCAATCAAGTATATATATATATATATACTTTTTAATAAGTCTATTGCGGCGTGCAACCCGATCCTCCAATATTAACTTTTCATAAGTCTGTTGCGGCGTGCAACCCGATCCTCCAATATTATATATATATATATATATATATATATATATATATATATATATATATATATATATATATATATATATATATATATATATACACACACACACACACACACACACACACACACACACACACACACACATTAACTTTTCATAAGTCTGTTGCGGCGTGTAACCCGATCCTCCAATATTATATATATATATATATATATATATATATATATATATATATATATATATATATATATATATATATATATATATATATACTTTTTAATAAGTCTATTGCGGCGTGCAACCCGATCCTCCAATATTAACTTTTCATAAGTCTGTTGCGGCGTGCAACCCGATCCTCCAATATTAACTTTTAATAAGTATGTTGCGGCGTGCAACCCGATCCTCCAATGTATCCATTTCAATCAATTCTTATAGAAAATATTTCCCCAATAAATGCAACAATTAATATAAAATTATAAGACAACAAGTATACAACAATTATGATTTAATTATGAAACAAACAATGACAAATAGCAAATTATTATAGAAATCAGGGAGAAAATAGGCAGTTTAATATTTAATATGCTAAATGTCAAATAACAATTAAATCACATAATTCAAATAGCATGTAACAATTAATGCAGGAATTCAAGAATTAATATTTGACAAAGAATAAGAGAGAAATAATTATTATAATAATTAATTTATGATTAAAAATAATTTATGATTTTTCAAGTAGGCACGCAAACAATTAATTTGACGACGTATAGACACTCGTCACCTCGCCTATATATCGTTCACATGTAATTCACATAACAAATAAATTAAGGGTTCTATTCCCTCAAGTCAAGGTTAACCACGACACTTACCTCGCTTTGCAAATTCCAATCAATTATTCAACCATAGCTTTTCCTTTTAAATTTACCTCCAAAAGTTTCAAATCTATTCACAAACAATACGATATATATTCAATACGAATCATAGGAATTAATTCCGTATGAATTTATAAATTTTTCAAATAAAAATCCAAAATTATTTAAAATATTCGGCAGTGGGACCCACATCTCATATCCTGAAAAAACTTGCGAAATCCGAACACCCGTTCCGATACGAGTTTAACCATACAAAATTTGTCCAATTCCGATATCAAATGGACCTTCAAATCTTAATTTTTTGTTTTTGGAAAGTTTTACAAAAATTTCAATTTCTTCCATCTAAATCCGAAATAAATGATGAATATAGGCTTAGATTTATGAAATACAATTACTATATGATAAAGAATACTTACCCAGTCCGAAATCGTGAAAAACGCCTTTGAAATCGCCCATAAGCCGAGTTATAATTGAGGGTTTGTGAAAAACAAATGGGAAAAATCTCGTTTTGGTTCTGTTTTAAGTCACACGGGTCAGGCCTTCTTCGCGTTCGCGAAGATCCTGTCGCGTTCACGATGAGTAGCAGCCCATGGCTTTCGCATTCGCGAGTCCTCCTTCGCGTTCGCGAAGGCTTTCCCCTCGGTCTTCGCGAGGCATTGCTCGCGTTCGCGATGAAGGAATGATCAACCCTCCCCCAGGTGTGCCTAATACTACGCGTTCGCGAGGAGCTGGTCGCGTTCGCGAAAGGGTAATGCCCCCATCGCTTCGCGTTCGCGATCAAGCCTTCGCATTCGCGAAGAATAAAACTTCAACTGCCCAGTTTACTCTTCGCGTTCGCGAGAGTACCTTCGTGAACGCGAAGAAGGACATGCCAAAATACTTGCTGCAACAAAATACGAGATTTTCAAAGTCCAAACCATCCCGTAGCCTATCTGAAACTCACCCGAGCCCTCGGGGCTCCAAACCAAACATGTACACAAGTCTTAAAATATCATACAAACTTTCTCACGCGATCAAAATGCCAAAACAACACTTAGAACTACGAATCGGATACCAAATCAAAGGAAGTTTTCAAAAAAACTTTAAAACTTATATTTTTACAATCGGACGTCCGAATCACATCAAATCAACTCCGATTCTCACCAAATTCGGCAGACAAGTCATAAATATTATACTGGACCTATACCAGGCTCCGAAACAAAAATACGGACTCGAGATCAATAAATCCAACATCAGTAATTTCTTAGAAATCATTAAGCTTTCAAGCTTTTAATTTTTCATCAAAATTCCATAACTCGGGCTAGGGACCTCAGAAATCGATTTCGGGTATACGCCCAAGTCCCAAATCATGATACGGACCTACCGAAATTTTTAAAACACTGATCCGGGTCCATTTGCTCAAAATGTTGACCAAAGTCAACTTAGTTGAGTTTTAAAGCTCTATTTCCCATTTTAATCCATTTTTCACATAAAAACTTTTCGGAAAATTGTACTGACTGCGCCCGCAAGTCGAGAAATGATAAATGGTGCTTTTCAAGGTTTTAGAATACAGAATTACTTATTAAATTTAAAGATGACATTTTGAGTCATCACATTTACTTTTTGCGTCCTTTTCATATGCGGCTTCGAGTGTATTTTTCCCCGATAGCATTTTTGATTCCAGGCATAAATTCTTCTGGAACCTACCCATTAACGTGAGGGTTTTTTATAAGAGAGGGCCCTTCTTTATGGTGCTCATGTTAAGACAAGAAACAACCCTCTTATGTTTACGGTACTCTTGAAGAGGACGTCTCATGTTCATTACGACACTAACATTTGAAGTACTTGTTTAGCTTTCAAATGAAAAGTTAGTTCATCGTTCAGACAAGAAACAAGATAAAAGAAAAAGGATTTCATTTTATTCCTTTTATTTCAAAAAATACATAAGCATCTTGCTATGCAAAAAGAAATTTCCATTACATGTGGCTATCTTGTACAACTTATTTTTGCGGGGATGACTGTGCAGTCCCGGGTCCCGACGAAGCATTTTGTTTCCGAATTTTTGTTCCCGGTTGATGTGACAATTATTGTTGATGTATCCTCATATTATTCCCCCTAGTGTTCGAAGGTGGAGAGTGCGAATTGGAACACTGGAAGTCTTGTACCCTCGAAGGCTCCACCAATGAATTGTTAGGTAATCCTTCACTTGGCAACATACTTTGCTTCTCCTTAGGAATCCATGCTATCGAGTAAAATAATACCTAACAGTCCTCTAGTGGTTTGTGCTCGTGAACGGTTGGATAACCTCTGTTCGGTAGCAAACTTAACTTTCCGGTGGGAATTTGCTATCGAAGTAAAGATTATCTAATCGTCCCCGAGTAGAAACTTGTTTGTTTGCCTTGTTATCAAAGGTATTATCACTTCTGTCTTCGTAGTATGCTTTCCGTCTCTGCCTTGTTAAAAACCTTACTAGAAAAACCCAATTGGGACACAAACTGAACGAAGGGAAAAAGAGTGAAGCACATACTTTCCGTTTAACTGTTGTTCGTCAGCAGTAAAATCTTTTGAGGTGATTCATGTTCCAATTGTTGGGCAACTTATCTCCGTTCTGGTTCTCCAACTCGTATGATCCTTTCCCAGTGATAGCTGAAACCCGGTAAGGGCCTTCCCATGTTGAGCCTAACTTGCCCGCGTTGAGTTCCCGGATGTTTTGAGTTACCTTCCTCAAGACCAAGTCTCCTAATTTGAAATAATGGAGGTTGGATCTTCGATTATAATATTGCTCTATTCTCTGCTTTTGAGCCGCCATTCTGACATGCGCCAAGTTCCTGTGTTCCTCGAGCAACTCCAAGTTGATTAGCACTGCTTCATTGTTCGATTCTTTGTCCTCCTAGAAATACCTTAAGGTTGGTTCCCCTACTTCTACCGGTATCAAAGCTTATGCGCCGTACACAAGGGAAAAAGGGGTTTCTCCTGTGCTTGACTTGGCCGTTGTTCGGTAAGCCCATAGAACCCTAGGTAATTATTCGAGCCAGTTGCCTTTTGCTACTTCCAACCTTTTCTTTAGATTTTGTATAATCACTTTGTTTGTTGACTCCGCTTGACCATTTGCGCTTGGATGATAAGGTAAAGAAGCGATGCTCTTTATCTTCAAATCTTCAAGGAACTTTGTAACTTTTGCGCCGATAAACTGCGACCCGTTGTCGCATGCAATCTCCTTTGGTATTCCAAACCTGTAAATTATATTTTCCCATAGGAAGTCGACGAACTTCGCATTCTCTGATCTTCTGATAAGGACCTGCTTTCACCCATTTAGAAAAATAGTCAGTCAAAATTAAAAGAAACCTTACCTTTCCAGGAGCCGGTGGTAGCGGTCTGAATATGTCCATCCCCCATTTCATGAACGGCCACGGGGACAGAGCCAAATGTAGGGGTTCTACCGGTTGATGTACTAGCGGTGCGTAGCGTTGGCACTTATCACACTTCTGTACGAAGTCTTTGGCATCTTGTCCCATACAGGGCCAGTAATATCCTGCCCGAACTAATTTCAGCACCAAAGAATCTGCACCCAAATGATTGTCGCATATCCCTTCATGGACTTCTCTCATGACATAGTTAGATTCTGATACTCTTAAGCACCGGGCCAACGGGCCTTGAAAGGATTTTCTATACAATTGGCTTTTGTTGAAGCTATATCGTGCAGCTTTGGCGCGTAACGCTCTTGATGCTTTAGGGTCTTCGGGCAACTTTCCATGCTCGAGATAATCGATTATTTCGTATCTCCAGTCCCAAACCAAACTAGTCGAATTCACCTCAAAGTAACCATCTGTGTCTAAGACTGAGTTCATTAGTTGTACTACCGTCCCTGATTCCGATCCCTGGATTTCAGTCGATGAGCCCAAATTTGCTAATGCATCTGCTTCCACATTATCTTCCATCAGGATATGAGTAATTGACCACTCTCAGAATCTTACAAATAAAGCCTGAACCTTTACCACGTATTGTTGCATATGTTCCTCTTTGGTGTCAAAAATTTCGTAGACCTGATTTACCACTAACTACGAATCACACTTGATTTCGATGACTTCGGAGTTAAGCCCCCAGGCCAATTCGAGCCCTGCAATCAAAGCTTCGTATTATGCTTCATTGTTAGTTAAAGGAATCATTCTGATGGCTTTCCTTAAGGTTTCGCCCGAAGGCGTGATCAAGACTATTCCCAGCCCGGACCCTTTTACGTTTGAAGCTCTATCCGTAAATAAGGTCCAAACTCCCGATGTCGATTCTGACACCATTATTGCCTCCTTGGCTTCCAGAGGCAATAGCCCCGGGCTGATATCGGCCACAAAGTCACCCAAGACTTGTGACTTAATTGTAGTCCTCGTTTTATACTCTATATCGAATTCGCTCATTTCGACGGCCCATTTGGCCAATCTACCCGAGAGCTCGGGGTTATGGAGGATGTTTCTCAAAGGGAAAGTAGTCACCACAGCTATCAGGTGGCATTGTAAGTAAGGCCTCAGCTTCTGAGCGGCAACTACGAGAGCTAAGGCCAGCTTTTCCAGATGTGGGTAGCTAGTTTTTGCTCCCGTTAAAATTTTGCTAACGTAATAAGTGGGAGATTGTGTACCTTCATCCTCTCGGACTAAAACTCCACTTACCGCAACTTCTGAAACCGCGAGGTAGACTAGTAATGTTTCACCTTCTTTTGGTTTTGAGAGCAACGGAGGGCTTGGCAAATATTTCTTCAACTCCTTCAAGGCTTGTTGACACTCCGATGTCCATTCGAAATTGTTTTTCTTTTTGAGTAGTGCGAAGAAATGCTGACATTTTTCCGATGATCGGGAAATGAACCTGCTCAAAAACTACCAATCTCCTTGTGAGCCTCTAGACTTCCTTTACGTTAGGCAATTGATCCAGGATGTCCTCTATGGCCTTAATTTTATCGGGATTTACCTCAATTCCATTTTGTGAGACTAGGAATCCTAAGAACTTACCTGAACTTACCCTAGACGTACACTGCTCGGGGTTAAGCTTCATATTATGCTCCCTTAGGATGTCAAATGTTTCTTGCAAATGCTTCAGGTGGTCACCTACATTCAAAGACTTAATGAGCATATCGTCTATATATACTTCCATAGTCTTTCATATTTATTTTTCGAAAATCTTATTCACGATCCGTTGATAAGTGGCTCCGGCATTTTTTTAACTCGAAGGGCATTACATTGTAACAATATGTACCAAAATTCGTTATAAACGAAGTCTTTTCCTGGTCATCTGGGTTTATCTTGATTTAATTGTACCCAGAATAAGCATTGAGGAAACTCATTAACTCATGTATCTGATCAATATTTGTCAATGGGAATGAGTCTTAAGGGCACGCCTTATTAAGATCCTTATAATCTACACACATGCGAAATTTATTATTTTTCTTAGGAACTACTATTACATTGGCTAATCAGTATGGATATCTTATCTCTCGGATTGATCTAATATTAAGTAAAAGGGTTACCTCTTCTTTGACGAATTTATTCCTTGCTTCAGCAATAGGGCGCTTCTTTTGCCTTACCGGAGGTATGTTGGGATCCAAGCTTAACTTGTGTACGGCTATCTCCGTCGGGATTCCTGTCATATCCTCATGCAACCATGCAAAACAATCGGCGTTAATTTTAAGGAATTCAATAAAAGCAGACCTGAGCTCTGGGTGCAGTCTTGTTCCCAAATGGAATTTCCTTTCTAGGAATTCTTCGAACAAAGCAACTTGCTCTAGTTCTTATGTCGTGGACTTCGCCACGTTCATCTCTTCTAGTACTTGAAAATACCTCAGTACATGATATAGTTCCGACTCTTCTGTCCCCGGGCTAACTTCCTCTGATTCGGGAGCAGGTGTCAGTTCCAGTAATTGCTATGCCATAAGTTCCTTTTCTTTGCTACTGGAGACCAAAATTGCATTCATCTCTCTTGCTACCGGTTGATCACCTCTTATCTATTTGATCCCCTCAGGTGTCAGAAACTTTAACAATTGGTGATATGTCGAAGGCACAACTTTCATCTCGTGCAGCCATGGTCTTCCTAAGATGATATTATATCCCATGTCTCCATCTACCACTTCGAAGAGAGTTGTCTTCATTACTCCCTCAGCGTTCGTGAGCAGCAAAATTTCTCCCCCGGTTGTCACGCTTACGAGGTTGAAACCAGCGAGGAGTTTCGTTGCCGGGATAATGCTTCCAGTGAGTTTAGCTTGCTCCAGTACTCTTCATTGTATGATATTAGCTGAACTTCCTGGATCCACTAAAACACGTTTTATTTTAAAATCTAACACATTTCAAGAAATTACCAGTGCGTCATTGTGCGGTAGCAGTAATCCGTCTACATCTTCGTCTGTAAATATGATATCCTCTTCCCGGAGCCTTTTACTATGAGTTATCGATACTTTTGTCTTCTTTGCTGCCGAAAAGGTGGCCCCATTAGTCTCATTCCCTCCGAAGATCATGTTGATCGTTTGGCGTGGGGGTTCTTCTCATATTTTTTAGGGTTCCGCGTCGCCCCTATTCCAACCATAATTGTTTTTAGCTCGGTCACTCAAGAATTCTCAGAGGTGACCATTCTTTAACAATGTTGCCACTTCTTCCCGGAGGTGTCAGCAATCCCCAGTCCGGTGGCCGTTAGTGCCATGATATTCACACCATAAATTGGGATCCCTCTGGCTGTGATCAGATTTCATAGGTCTCAGGGATCGTGCCTCTTTGATATTTCTCATAGATGACACCAACTCCACTACACTGACATTGAAGTTATACTCTCAGAACTTTGGGTAAGAAGAATCTCTCGACCCTAAGATTTCTTTATCCTACAACGATCTGTTGTTCTGGCCACGATCGGTCCTTCTATCAACGGTGAACTTGTCTGCTGTGCGGAAGCTCCTGCCATGACCTTTTGTCCATTCTTAGGGAAAAAATCGGCCCCTCGAAGTTCGTCCATCCGTGTCAATATCATCTTTCATTTTTCTCTGTTCTTCTCCCATCCTTTGGTCGATGATGAAAAGCCAACCTGATCATCTTCGATCCTTATTTTTGACTCGTACCGGTTGTGGACATCCTCCTAAGTCGTCGCTTAAAACTCGAGCAGACTTTCCTTCAACTTCTAGGAAGCGTCCGAACTTCTTGGATTTAAACTTTTGGTGAACGCTTCAGCTGTCCATTCATCCGGGACAGCCGGTATTAACATCATTTCCTTCTGGAACCAGGTAACGAACTCTCATAATAATGCGAATTCTCCCTACATGATCCTGAATATGTCGGCCTTTCGGGCTTGTACCTTTCTGGCACCGGCATAAGCCTTGATGAAAGAATCTGCGAGCATTTCAAAGGAATCTATGGAATGCTCGGGCAATAATAAATACCACGTTAAAGAACCCCTCGTGAGAGTCTCACCAAATTTCTTTAGCAACATAGATTCAATTTCGTGAGGAGCCAAATTATTTCCTTTCACCGCTGTTGTATAGGTGGTAATGTGCTCATGTGAATTTGAAGTTTCGTCATACTTCGACACTTCGGGCATTTTTAACCGCTTCGGGATTAATTTCGGGGTTGCGCTCGGTTTATACGGTAATTGGGTATACCTCTTTGAATCCAGGCCTTTCAGTACTGGTGGCGCTCTCGGGATTTGGTCCATGCGGGCGTTTACTTCCTTCATGCACCGTAAAAGTTCGTTATTGAATGGGTCGTTCTCGCTGTTGAGACCGGATCCGCTTCCCCCAGCCCCGTCAGAATCGACTTCACCCTTGGGAGTATTGTTGTCGACTCTCTACATTGTCTGGATCGCGGGGACACCGGGAGGAATTGGATCTCTCGTGTTTGCATTATTCAAGGCCCCGACAGCGCCTATTTCAGCTCCTTCATAACCTTATCATGCAACGTGAGATGGCGTAGAATAATCGCTTGTTGCTCTTGTAAGACCCTTACATCATCGACGACATGCTCTTAAGGAGCATCATCGGGCGTTGTTTCTTGAACACATCGAGGATATTATATGTCATGCACCGGCGTGACGTCATTCCCCTCATTGTGGGTGTCACTGATTGAATCCTCGAAATGAATTTGATCCCCTCGAATTTCAGGATTGCGAGTGTTGTTTTCAGTATTGTCTGTCATCTTTCTTTTATGATATTTTCTAAGACAAAACAATCAAAGCTTGCTAGTAAAGAAGGCAAGGATTAATTTAATTGCACGGCTGTCTAGGCCCCACGGAGGGCGCCAAACTATTTACTCATAAAACGGTATAGTTGAATTTGTTCGTAGTTTCTAGACAAATGAATTAGTTTGATCCAAAAAGTAACGAAATAACTGATGAAATATAAAATACTTAGCCTTAGAATGTAGATGAAATGACAGAATTGACGAGTCCGGGAACAAGATTTTTAGGCACCATAATGATGAGATCAAAAAACGAGAAAGTAAAATGGTATAAAAATTTTGTATAGAATGTAGTATAAGTTAGCCTGAAAATTTATGTCCCTTACAATGATCATTGAACTTATTATTTATAGCTATGAAAAAGGTACTAGTGTCATGCCCTTCTTTAATGTCAATTATGAGAAGCATTGATGAAGATGTAACGGTGAACATATATGCCAAATTCTCTGTAACGGGCCGTTGCTCTTTAATATTGTGGAATATTCCTCATTGATTGCTACCGGGCGCAGAGTATTCAATGTCTTCATGAACGTTATCATTTGCGGTGACACACAAAATAATTGCATCTGATTTTTTGTCCTCCCGGCTTAGGTTCCACGTGTCCCCTTATTGGGTGGCCACGTGCCATAACATATTTTACCTAATACAATAATATTTGTTGCAATTTTAGTATATTGATCACTAGCTCGTTTCTAATAGACCTACAAAATTCCAGGTCAATCAAAGTCCATCAAATTTATTTTTATAAAATCATCAGTTATTAATATATATGAAAAATACATATAATCATAAATGTGCATTGCATGATCCCGTAATGCGATAAATTGAACTCGAAAGTCATGGCGAAAAAATGAATATTGGTCACTTAGTCCGTTTTCTACAGACCTAAAATTACAGGTCAATCGGAGTCTTTTTTTTTTTTTACAAAATCAGCATATACTAATACATACGAAAAAGTGGATATAATTACAAATTCGTATTGCATGACCCGAAACGCCATCAAATGAACCAGAAAGTCATGGCAAAATAATGTGATTGGTCACTAGACAGTTTCCTACAGACCTACAAAACTTAAGGCCAATCAGGGTCCGTGAAAATAATTCTACAAAATTTGCATGTACTGATACACACGAAAAAGTGGATATAATCACAAATTCGTGTTGCATAATCCTAAAACACCAAAACATTAAACCCGAAAGTCATGTCGAACCAATGAGTATTGGTCACTAGGGCGTTTCCTATGGACCTACAAAATTTCAGGTTAATCATGTTCCATCAATTTGTTTTTACAAAATCAGCGTGTACTAATGGACACGAAAAGTGAATATAATCATAATTTCATATTGCATGATACCCGAAACGCCATAAAATGAATCGAAAGTCATGATAAATACATGAGTATTGATATTAGGCTATTTATTACGGACCTACAAAATCTCAGACCAATCAGAGTACGTTAAAAAAATTCTATAAAATCAGAATATACTAATACACACGAAAAATTAATGGGTATAATTATAAATTCATGTTGCATGACCCGAAATACTATAAAATGAATCCGAAAGTCATGGCTAACCAATGAGTATTTAAGCCATTACCTAATGAACGGTAATATCATGCCCCTCTGCTCTACTGGCAATATCAACAGGAAGAAATGTGGAAACTCTTGGTTAAGACATAAATGGAATCCATCTATTTGCAGTATTTCTTAAACAAAACTCCAATGTTTAGAAAGCTTTCAGAGTCAGATTGTCGTATGCCAAAGAGACAGATTGTGGGCCCATCAAAAACAACCTAATGAATAGTAGTTATCGCTTTGTCATGATCGTTCCTCATTTTTTAACGTTTTAGGGCCATAAAACAGGAGTTCAATATGATTTTCGATTTTTCTTGTGCTATATTCCACGCCATCTGCATGAACTCAAGCGACCGGATCTGAAATGCCTAAAGTTTTGCTGGCCCATCAAATAATAGTCATCGCTTCTTCATGGATGTTCCTCGATTTTTAGCATTTTAGGTCTATAATAAGAATACAAGATGATTTTCAATTTTTCGTGTATTAATGTCCACACCATCTTTATAAATTCAGGCGATGGGCTCCGAATCGCCTAAATTCTATGTTCCTATTAGAAACAAAGCACTAAACAATAGTCATAGATTCATCCGGATCACTCCTTTTTTTTGGCATTTTATGGCCATAAAATACGTATTTGGGACGATTTTTAATTTCTCATATGCATTAGTCTATAGGGGTGGGCATCGGTCGGTTCAGTTCGGTTTTGTAGAAGTTCGGTTCGGTTTATTCGATTTTCGGTTTGTGATTTTAATAACCAAAACCGAATCATAATAACTTCGGTTCGGTTTATTCATGTTTTATTCGGTTTAATCGGTTCGGTTTTTTGGTTTCAAGCCATGGCAAAAATAGTACGAAACAACGAAAATAGATTACTTGTTGAGAGAATAGCCTAAAAGGGTAACCAAAAATATATTGAGTGCTTATAAATATTCTCCATTTATTTTTGTTAGACTGCATTGATGGTTGTATAATATAATGAAATTCTATATATATCCAACCAATGAAATAAGTGAATGATTAGCATGCGAATTCAGATGATACAGAAGAATGAATTGTGCGAATGAGGCTTTGTTTATTTTTCTGTAGATCTCATTCACCTGTTACTAAAATTCAAATACGAAGAAGGATTACATCAATTCCGCTATATCCGTTGGGGTCAAAATTTCTGTTGTATTTTATATTGTTCTTAATTCGGTTATAAATAATTCGGTTTATAAATAATTCGGTTTTGGGCTTAGGCTAAAAAAATCGGTTTTTCGGTTTAACCGAAAATCGAACCATTAAAACCGATCACCGAACCGAATACCGAACTTTTTAAAAATATAAATCGCAAACCGACCGAATAAATTGAAAAACCGAAATAGAAAAAACCGAAATTTTTGGTTCGGCTGATTTTTTCGGTTCGGTCGGTATTATGCCCACCGCTATTAGTCCACATCATGTTCATGAATTGAGCGACAGGCTCGAAATCACCTCAAATTATGAGGGCTCATCGTAAATAACTTAATGCACAATAGTAATTACTTCTCCATGATCGTACCTTATTTTTTGAAATTTTAGGGCCAAAAAACGTAATTCATAATGATTTCAAATTTTTCGTGTGCTATTGTCCACACTATCGTCATGAATTCAGGAGACGGGCTCCAAATCTCCTGAAATTTTGTGGGCCTAACAGAAATAACCTAATCAACAATAGTCATAGCTTCTCCATACATGTTCCTCTTTTTTGGCATTTTAGAGCCGTAAAACAGTAATTCAGGATAGTTTCTAAATTTTTGTATGCTAATATACACACCATCTTTATGAACTTGGGCAACGAGCTACGAATTACTTAAAATTTTATGGGTCCATTAGAAATGACTAAATAAATAATAGTCATCGCTCGCTATGATTCAGGATGATTTTAAAAAATTTCGTGAGCGAATGTCCACGCCATCTTCATGAATTCGGGCAACGGGCTCCGAATCATCTAAAATTTTGTGAGCCGATCAGAAATGACCTAATGAATAATAGTCACTTCTCCATGATAGTTCCTCGATATTTAGTATTTTAGGGCCATAAAACAGGAATTTAGAATGATTTCCTATTTTTCGTGTACTAATATCCACGTCATCTTCATGAATTTGGGCGACGGGCTCCAAATCGTCCAAATATTTTGAGCCCATCAGAAACGACCTAATGAACAGTAGTCATAGATTTGCCATGACCGTTCCTCAGTTTTTGGCATTTTAGGATCATAAAACAGGAATTCAAACCGATTTTTTATTATTCATGTGATAATGTCCACGCTATCTTCTTGAATTCAGGCAACATGCTCTGAATTGCCTAAAATTATGTGGACCCATCCAAAATGACCTAATGAACAATAATCATTAATTCTTCATGAGCGTTCATCATTTTTTTGATTTTTCAGGGTCATAAAATAGGAATTTATGATGATTTCTGATTTTTCGAGTGCTAAGGTCCACGCCATCTTTATGAATTCAGGCGACGGGCACCGAATCGCCTAAAATTTTGTGGGACAAGCAGAAATGACCTAATGAACAATAGTCATAGCTTGGTCATGATAGTTCCTTATTTTTAGAAATTTTAGGGCCATAAAATAGGAATTCATGACGATTTTTAATTTTTCGTGTGCTAATGTCCGCACCATCTTTATGAATTTGGGCAACTGGCTCCAAATTACCTAAAATTATTTGGGCCAACCAGAAACGACCTAATCAACAATAGTCTATGCTTCGCCATGACTATTCTTCATTTTTTGGTGTTTTAGGGTTATAAAACAAAAATTCATGACGAGTCCACGCCATCTTCATGAATTCGGGTGTCGGACTCTGTATCGCCTAAAATTTTGTGGGCCCATCAGAGACGACCTAATAAACAATACTCATTGCTTTTTTTATGATCGTTCCACGTTTTTGGCGTTTTAGGACCATAAAATAGGAATTCAGGACGATTTTTGATTTTTTCTTGTGCTAATGTCCACGCCATCTTTATGAATTCAAGCGACGGGCTCCGAATCGCCTAAACCTTTTTGGGCCATCAAAACAACCTAATGAACAATACTCATTATTTTTGTTTAACCAAAAAATAGTTATTGTGGTCAAAGAAAATAAAAAAATAAAAGAATAATTCGAGTTTCTACCAATTTTACTCCACTTTTTCTATTATAAAAGAGTAAGAAAATATGGAAAGTAAGAGAGAGAATAAGGAAAAAAATCTTATTGATAATGAACATTAGTCGTTGTTTCGTCTGAACTGTTTCTTGTTTTTCGATATTTTAGAGTTATAAAACAAGAATTCTAGACGTCGGACTCCGAGTTCAAGCCATGGTTATCGAGTCCTAACGTGGAACTTTTTTTTAGTCGGTCCAAACGTGAATGATTGAACAATTGGTAGAAAACCAAGAAAAAGAAATGGGCAGTTGCCTAATAGTGATTTCTGTCCCCGTCAAAAACTTAGGCCCGGGTGCGTCGCTTATAAAGATGGCGACCTGCTGTAAAATATAAATTTATTTTCGCGATAATATTTTTTTTTTAAGATGACAACAACAACATATCAAATATTATCCAATACAACAATAATATATCGTGAGATTTGAAGAGGGTAGTATGTACGGAGATCTTACTCCTACTTTACTTTGCGAGGATAAATCGAACACAAACCTTCTGGTCTGGAGTCAGACGCGCTACCATTGCGCCAAGGGCCAAATTAATTGATTATATGTCAACAAACCAAGCATATTCCAGGTGTTAACATTAGAGGTACCTTCACAGGAAAACTCAAAAAACTTAACGCAACTACATATGAAACAGAGCAGAAATCTGTGTCCCTCAATTATTCAATTTCATGTTTCCTCCCTCTTGTCTCCAACAGTATTCTCACTTTAGGAAATAATTTCCTATAATTAGTTATTATTTAAATTAAAAAAAATGACCCAATAATTTTTTTATGTATTTTATTTACCAATCTCATACGTTATTAATTACTATGTTCCTTTTAAATGATCATATAATAAAAAGAAATATTAGTAATAAACCACAAAATTACAAAATCTCTATTTAGGATGTTTCTGTCGTCCTAGCCATTGGAACAATGTAGCACTTGGCTCAATAAAGGCCAAGTTGTCCGCTATGAGCCGCTGGCAGGGCAGACTCATGTTGGTTCAAACATGTTAAGTTGAACTCGCTTTATTAAAAAATTAAATTATCTTTAAGTGGAATTTATTTTTCTAAGAAACAAATTTTCAAATAAATAAATAAAATTGAACCCACTTGACAGAAAATGGAATTCTGGCGTGATGGTTCATGTGGGTTCAATATGAATAAGAGGTTTTGAGTTTGAATCTCTGCCTTGCCTTTTTACTAGTGCCTTAGTCTCAATTTTACCGTGAGTTTTCAGTTTTTTATTGAATTGATTTTTTTAAGTAAAACTTCAAAAAGTTGTGAAGTTAATAAATTGTCAAACTTTTGAAAGTAATAGAGCTATTGTTATTTTTATTTTTTTAAGAAAGCGACCTCAAAACAAAATAAAGAGTAGCGAAATAACCCCTTTGAGGTTATGAACCAAAATAAAGGGCGGAGGGCAAAACTAGTTTGTTATGCCCAATGTCACTTTTACTGTCAGATGATATCGATGACTTAGTCTCCGTCAGGACCCGCTTATACAAAATTCTGGGTCCGTCGCTGACAGCTTGATGCAGAAAAATTTGAGAAGACTAATTAAGGAATGAGCCAATTTCAAACATTTTATCATGTCAATCCAACTAAGTCAATGAAGTATTTCTTAAGAAATGATTTCTCTAATAGGTAAAGTGTGACTAAAACAAAGCAATTAATTTGGTACTATATATGAAGCCAGCACAAAAATTATTTAGGTTCTCTTGTCGTTGATCTAATATATTTTAAGGTTCTATTCCACAGTGGACACTGATTAATAGTGAAGCTTTAAGTAGTTACGGCCTCAGTGATAAGCACAAAACAAGATTTGATGATTTCTTCTTTAAACACTAAAATATAATTAAGGTTATTCAATGGAAGGGGAGTGACCATTTGGGCCAATAAACAAACGAAATTAGATTTTCTTGCCAATGTCAAGAATATGTCCTTTGAAAAAAGTTGTATTAGATTCGATTATAACAACTTTAATGGAGACAAAGGAAAAGACCATAATTAAATTTTAATAATTTACATATTGGTGACTCTTGAGAGGTACCAAAAGATGCTCTATCTGTATGCCAAGTAAAAATTAGATTTGCTAGCTATAAAGAATCTTTTTTTGGCTCCACATAAAGTAATTTTTACTAGTAAAGTCTGGACCATTTGGAGTATGTTAATTTAGTTCTAATTGGGGTATGCAAGAATTTTCCTAAGCGATATCAAAATTTTAAAAAGTGAACAAATAAATAAATCGTTATAACAATAAGTTGTATCATTTTTTATATTTTACACCTATGTTGGGCTCGTGAACAAAGTCTATTATTGAAAGTTGATAAGAAGAAGAAGTTACATATGGATATAGTAAGCGTTAACAGCAATAGCTATTATCAAACGTTTACTTAATCAAAATAGTAGAGAGAACAAAGGGGCAGTTAACATTTAACAATTACTATTAAAAATCTGCATATTAATTTATAATAGTAACAGTTTGCATGCTCTAATTCAACCACGTCAAATTAGAAAATGATTATATAATGCCCTTGGTTTGCTACTACCTTAGAAGCCTTTGTAATTTGAATTTCCCATAGGTCATTTGGATTTAAGCCAACCATCTAAAGCAAATTTTGAATTAGTTTTAGCACTGAATTAAAAGTTTCTCATGTTATAAGGAGATTCAACAATTATACATACAGAAAGACAGACACATATTACTATACCATCTCAACAATTGGAACTGCCTAACCTTTTCTATCTATCTTTGAAAATAAGGTGAGTGAATCTGTTCCTTTAGTACAACGCGAATTAATTGTATTCCTTGAAACCACGTAGCCTCCTCCATTTTAGTCGACCACAGTGCGGGGATAGTATATAACATGTCGGTTCCGCAGAATGTCGTAGTTTCGATCCAAACATTTTTGTGTTAAAAAAAAATCATTAAATATGTATAAAAATTAAATTTAGAATTCAATTATTAGTACTTTTGACCGCGTTTTAAAATCTAAAATTCATAAAATTTAAATCATGACTCTGTCTTTGATTACTCCAACTAAGCATCTGAAATAATAAGCTGCAATTAGCAATGTATGTGACCAGGAAGTCACAAGTTCAAGCAGTGGAAACAATCTCTTGCAGAAATACAGAAAACCTTTGTAGTCCGACTCTTTTACGAACTCCGCACGTAACGGAGACTTAGTGCACGGGATTGCTTTTTTTAATTAGCAGTGCATGCAGTTGCCTGTGCATAGCCGTAAAGGGCATCAAAATGAGCAGCGTGCATCTAGTGACTCTGATAAAGGAACATAAGGAAATAGGCAAGGAAGTCCCACAACAACAACAACAATAACCCAGTATAATTTCACTAGTGAAGTCTGGGGAGGGTAGTGTGTAGACCTTACCCCTACCCTGGGTAGAGAGGTTGTTTCCGATAGACCCTCGCCTCCCTCCTTTCAAGAACTCCCCACCTTGCTCTTGGGATGACTCGAACTCAGAACTTTTTGATTGAAATTTGAGAATGCTCACAACCAGAGCAACTTTGGCACCGAAGTCCCACAACTACTCTTCAAATTAAAAGCAACATATTCTCATATGACTTTGACCATTACTGAAAAGCAAGTAGAACAATGAAAACTAATACGAAACCTTCCATAGTGCTAATTAAAGTTGCTATAAATATCTCATAAAGTCACGTAAAGGTGTTGCATGTCTATTTGTCACGACTTGATAAAGGGTCAAAGGTACCACCGAGCAATATAGTGGAATAAATTTGATCCCTCTATTCTAAATTAGAACTCACTATTAAAAAGTAAGAATTAGTGCCGGCTAAATAATTCTGTAGTTAAACAACAAAATATGTCATTAATTTTACTTAATGATAAATTAGCGATATATTATCAAAGTATATATTAGCTAGAAGTGATTTAGCGACTAATTAGCAATGGAATTCGTAACTAATTTTAATTTTTTTTTAGTAGTGTCTCGAGTTTAAGTAAAAAAATCTTTGTAGGAAGCACTTCACGCCCTTTTAATGAGCTCTAAGTGGATTAGTCGAGTCAATAATTATCGCTTACCATATGCTTATAACATAAATAAAAAAAGAGATTTTTAATTTCACTATCTACTTTGCATATTCTTATCTGTCACCAACTTTCAGTAGCAAATTGTTTATACTTGAACTTTTAAAAGTAAATGAAGCTGGTGACATACGTTATTAAAAAAAGTGAAAATGACGGGTTTTAAAGAATATATTCAGAGAAAAATATCTACCAATTAGAACTTTGATGATTAACTTATTGTGGAAGTGGAGAAGATTTATTAAAAAATAAGTGCATATTATGTAAGAAGATATCAGATTCAAGTTAAAGTAATCAAGAGATAATTGGAAAACATCATGTGCTCTATTTGTTATTAAGAAATAGTCCAATCTTTTTATTTAAAAACGTTCATCTTTTGTAAAGACAACATTTTTTTTGGTCAGATATGTATAGACAACATAATTTGGACATTAGAAATGACAATTTGCTCCAATACGGATTTACACCTATAATTATTTATTCACTAAGCTTTTACAAGATAGAATTTTTTTACATCCTTGACCTTATCTATTTTTATTTTTTTCATATGTGTTCAGTACCCATTTTAGGGCCCGACTATATTTGAGCCGAAAAACTCTGTTTTGAAATAAAACATAGTTACGGAAGGTGACTTTATACCCAGGTATCGAACGAAGATCTTTGGTTATAGATAAAAGAATATTTACTACTCCACCACAACTTTTTACTGTTACTTCCTTGATCTTATTATGCCTTGTTGTGCAATATTTTTCTATTCAAAAGCTACGTTCAAATAACGTCAAAGAGTGGAAATTAAAACTTCGCACTATTTATCCTGTCATTTTTTTGCTTTTTAAAGGTCAAATTAATTTATTTGTGAGTGGAATTAGACGTCGATAATTCTGTCCTTTTATTTTAATTTAGTAATCTAGAAATAGTAAGAAACAATACAACTTAACAAAACTTTTCATTGCCAATATATCTCATCATAACTCAAGGATTTGTTATTATAATTCACGGGCTAGACGGCTTTCACAAGAAATTACTATTATAAAAATTTTAAATTGGATAATTTCGTTACACTATTTAAATTCTTTCTCAATTCCATTTTAAATGATTATTAATCAATTCCAAATAGATCGATACATTTTAAGATTGAAATTCCTTGGTTCTATTATTCACATTTTGCCATTAATAACGTCTTATAAAAATAACTGACATATTTAAGAGTATAAGTTTATTGAAGCATATTATACGCAAGCTTATGTTACGAAAATATTTATTTAAATAACTCTGTATCCAGTTAGACATTGTAATAAAAATATAAAATAACAAGCATGCAGTATTTTTCTTCTTTAAAAAGTTGAGTTTTTTTTTTTAATAAAAATCAGTCTGTTTGAGTTATTTTTGTAGAAACAAGTCATTTTATTTTTTGAAAGATTAAATATTTTATTTATTTAGGACTTTAAAAGTTTTCACATAAATATTTTTTTTATTTATTTATATTTTTTGGCAAAAGCAAGTTGAAGAAACGCGGTTAAAAAAAAACAGCTTATATCCAGTGAAGCCTCACTCAAAAGTCAAAACTGATACTCCTTTCTCCTATAAAACCAACGCAAATACCTCCTCCTCTGCCACCCCAACTTTTCTCTTTCTCCTCCAACCACGCGCCGCCGCAGGCATGGACGTAAAATGCACCCAACCACCCTCCTCCGCCTTGAAACTCCGAAGAACAACCAGTGCCGACGGTAGTGGAACCGGAACCATCATTCTCGGCAAGTATCAACTTGGCCGTCTTTTAGGCCGTGGTAGCTTCGCTAAAGTCTACGACGGCCGCTGTTTAAACAATAATACTAACATCGCCATAAAAGTTATTGACAAAACCTCTATCTCGGATCCTTCAATGGAGCCTCGGATCATTCGCGAAGTCTCCGTTATGACACGTGTCAATGATCATCCCAACATCATCAAACTCGACGAAGTGTTGGCGACGAAAACCAAAATCTACTTAATCATGGAGATCGCCACGGGTGGCGATCTCTACGCTAAGCTGAACCGTCGCGGTCGGTTCTCTGACTCGACAGCGCGGTTTTATTTTCACCAGTTGGTCTCAGCCCTCCACTTTTGCCATCAAAATGGGGTGACTCACCGCGACATCAAGCTTCAAAACCTTCTCCTCGACCAGAACAACAACCTCAAAATCTCTGATTTTGGGCTCTCCGCCTTACCTGAACAACTAAACAACGGTCTCCTTCATACTGCTTGTGGAACTCCAGCTTATACTGCACCAGAGGTAGCTTATAGAAAAGGATACGATGGCGCAAAGGCGGATTCGTGGTCTTGTGGAGTTATATTATTTGCATTTCTTTCTGGGTTCCTTCCATTTGATGATAGCAATATATCAAGCATGTACCATGCAATACACCGTCGCCTATTTAAGTTTCCTGATTGGGTTTCAAAACCAGCTCGGAATATAATAAAGCGACTACTTGATCCTAACCCGAGTACCAGGTTAAGCATTGAGGAATTAATGAATCTTTCGTGGTTCAAGAAATCCGGGCTGAAACAAGGAGAATCTAATCGTCAGCAGAAATTCGATGAATGTGTGTATGAAAAAGAGTGTAAAAACTTGGGCAGGATAAATGCGTTTGATATAATATCAATGTCATCTGGGTTGGATTTATCTGGGTTATTTGAAATTGGAATGAGTAAGAAAGAGATGAGGTTTACGACAAGAGCGAAAATTGGGGAAGTTGAAGAGAAAGTGATGAAAATTGGAAAAGAAGGAGGGTATAAAGTGGAAAGAGGGAAAGGTAGGGGAATTGGATTGGTTAAAGGCAGAGTTGTTTTAATGGTGGAAATTTTGGAGGTGGCAATGGAGCTGTTGTTGGTGGAGATTAAGGTTGTTAATGGTGGATTGGAATTTGAGGATTTTCAATGGGAGGAATTGAAAGGTGGGTTGAAGGATATAGTAGTTTCATGGTACACTAATGGATCTTGAAAGAAATTATTTTTCTACGTTATACATCTAATATTCGAAATTGACTAGCTCGATTAATCTAAATTAACATCCCATAGAGATAGTATAGGGTTCACTTGACGAGAAAGCGATCCATATCAGGAATTTCTTCATTCTTTGAGTTCGACCCTGTTTGAAGATGGTTGTTGGATGAATTTTACTGATTACACGGCGGAGATTTAATTCCGTTGCGGCGGATGCCGGCGGCGGAGTTGTACATTGGTAGCTATCTCTAGTACTTTTAAATGTATAGGCACATTGCTAGTAATAGGAACTTTGTTCTGCTTGGGAGTTAAAAATATTCATTTTAGTCTTTGAATATGATTTTGTAAATGAAAACTTCTCTTCTTGAATTTTAGTTGCACAAGTGATTCACTAGTTCTTGTTCATATTCGTATATATATTTGTGAGGTATTTTCATAAAACACTACAGTTTAGATCCTAATTATTATATGTAATAATAGTTTGCATAATTATTATTCATAGCTTGTACCACAACGAATACAACCAAGACAAAATACAGAAATACAAAAAAATAGAATGCTTTCATTGAGAATCAAACTAAAGACATCCACCTTACTAAAGCAGGTGGTCTAACCAATAGAGATACAAGAACTTGTTGCTCTCTTGTTTCAGTTCAAAACATTTGATATCTTGTTTCAGTACTTTCAGGTGGATTTGCTATAAAATTCAAATATAGTTTTGAATGGTAATTTCCTAAGAGTATAACTAAGAATGGTAAATACAATGTATATGTTTGTTGTGTCGCGTAAATTTTCCTACATTACGATATACTTACTAGTTGAACATATGATATCACCCTCAACGATGAGAAAGAATTATCATTTTTACTTGTCCAAATTCAAGAACAAACTCATTAAAAAGTAAATTTTTCAGTGAGTCAATAGAAGACTCATGAGCAATTCGTAACACTTCCAGTAGAAAGTTCAATTTAATTTCTTCAAAAGATGATGAACTGTCAAAGTGAGAGTAGCAATATGTTCTTGGTGAAAAGCTAAAACATCCAAAGACGAATATGTGTATTTACCAATAGACTCTCTGCTCAAGAAAGACCATCGGCTCAATTAAATATTTATAGATATTCAGAAAATTTCGTCATGCCCATACCGAGTTTGGGCAAAAATTATTGAATTAGCGGAACCACATTGTATATCCGACTCTGTAATATTTAAACCCAAAGAATTCAATCACATCGTAGGCCTTCTTAGCTCAGTGGTAGAGCGCGTGGCTTTTAACCACGTGGTCGTGGGTTCGATCCCCACAGACGGCTATTTTTGTTTTTATTGGTCCAAATCCATTCAAGCCTAAGTCAGACTAGAAATTATTGGTCCAACGTCAAGTATTGGTCAGTCCAGAAATAACTTTTCGGAATATGTTTTTAACAAAATAAAGTGTTTTTATTCTTGTCTGAGTTTTATAATAAAGTTAATTTGGCATGGAAGACATTGTCATAACGATGTTTTGAATTTAAACACAAATAGTATATTTTTTCTTTACTAAGCACCCATTCACTTTTATAATTTATACAGTAAACCAGTAAATATTACAACGAAAATTTCTAAGAAGCTTTAATCAAGATTTGCTTCTCCCGAGTGACAAAGCCAATCATGACATCATTATGAACTCAGTCTAAAAAAAATGGCAATTGGTGCAAGGGGTTACAGAAGTGGAGGAAACAAATTATTACTCATTCTCTTTAGGGTAAAATACAAAATTATCCGGTCTGCTGAAACAAATTGCATTCGCTAGCCGAAGTGTATAATATATGTATTTCCATTGTCATTAAATAAAAAAGAGCAAGTTTTTGATTTTCTAAAAACATCTCATCCATTTTCCAATGAACGATTCAAAATTTTCCTTTTATGATACCCGAGAAATCTTAGAAAAGGCGTAGTTCAAAACTTGATGAATAATGGGCTCGCCCCTTCTGCTCTTCTCCCCACTTAAATACCATGCCCCTCTGCTCTTATGACAATATCAGCAGGAAGGTATGTCGAAAGTCTCAGTTAAGACATGAATAGAATCCATCTATTTGCAGTACTTCTTAAACCAGACTCCAATGTTTAAAAAGCTTTCAAAGTCAGATTGTGGTCTGCAAAAGAGATGTAAACGCAAGTTCAAAATATGAAAGTGAAATATGAAACTCAAGTACCAGATACTGCAATTTGATGGACATAAGACCACTTTACCTATCAATTGCATGAGTGTCCTCAGGGAACACAATGACTTTAACCTCCACTCCTTTCTCCTTCAACGCTCGTGCATACTGCACGTAATAAGAGCGAAAAAAGCATACACTTTCTTGAGTTATACATTGTATGGAAATAAAACCAAAACTTAAAACGACATTGGTCATTCTGCTGCAACAAACATTACAGCCATTAGACCACAATAGCTTAACTAGCTTATAAACAACAAAGTAACTCGCTTTCATCTCACAGATTTACGTGGTTCACTGAGTCATATTGCTGATTGGGTATCGGCAGTATGAAATTTTTGGTCCACAGATGATAGGCACTTAACGGATATCCTTTTACGACATTTTATCAATAAGAAGTTTGTAGCTTGCCTTAAAAATAAAGCCAGCAACTAGATTCCACAAAGATTTGATCATATTATGGATCGGTTCATAGTTGTTCAAAGAGAATCAAAAGGAAAATGAAATAGATGATGGACATACATAAATACAAATGTTCCCATACCCTAGATGTCATGTTAAAAATGAACCAAGATATGCCACCAAGAAAAGGTGCAACTAGGAAAGATGATATAGAATACGATGGACTTTCATAACTACAACCTTGCTCATATCAATGAAAACTTATGTTCAATGAATAAACAAGTAACTTGAAAGATGATAAGAAAGCTCACTTGCAACCCAGTAGACATTGGTACACGGAGGTCCTTTGCACCTAACAGGACAAGTGTAGGAGTTCTGACCTACAAATTTGTAAGCACATCGATGTTGGAAATGCATTCCGATAAAATACTTTCTAGAGAACTGATAGAAACACAAATAGTTTAACACCGAAGACTGTCGAACCCAGATGTAACAGATCACACCTTGGAGACGTGTGAAATTGGTGATTTTCTGTAAAAGGCTTCAAGGTGTTCAACTGAAGTAGCCTCTGTAAAGCTTGATTTTCCCTTATATCCAAATGTCTCGGCATAGCACCAATCAGGTATATCAGATGTACCAACCATCAAAGCAAGGTTGCAAACAGGGTTCCTCGCAACTGCTGCTGCAAACTTATCTGGTGCCTGCAGAAATAGTAGCAGAACAGTCAAGAAATAGTCATTTTGGGATTTTTACACAAATAGCCGGCCGGATTCACAGTTTACTTTTCCTAGCCGGTATACATAGATTATACACTGATTATACAAGGTTATACACATTATACATGGATTATACATATATTATACATCCACGGCTATTTTTGGTTTACGCGGTTGGGTGGGCGGCTATTTAGGTTAATTCTTCTTTAAATTTAAAAAAGACAAGCTTGTCCAGCTTCCCTTTATAAAGAGCCACAAATGTTTGTTGAACAAAGCTAACGAGGATCATAAGTTCAGAAAAATGGGTACATAAGAAAACATAAAGACAATGGCATCTTAGGAAATTGATAGACCTGGCCAATCAAGTGAGTTGTCAAAAATCCACCGTGAGAACCGCCCAGCACGGCTATTTTAGACGGATCTGCAAGTCCCTTTTCAATGACATGATCTATAGCAGCAAGTACATCATTAACATCCTGAAGATAAAGGAAAAAAGAGGAAGAAAGTCTTAGGTTCCAAATCCTTAATAGAATTATTATGAAAAAGGAGCAATTCTATTCCATGAAACCTTTAAGTTAAGAGAATGAATAGATGGCAAACAAGTACCTGTGATCCAATTTTACCAGGAAGAGATTGTACTGCTTCCTCGCCAAACCCCAAGGAGCCTCTGAGAGGAGTGACAAAACAAAAAGTGCTTAATTAAGGCATTTATTGCCGCTTACCCAAAAAAAAAAAAAAAAAGATATTCAGAGAACAAAAAAATATGAACTTTTCTGCTTGAAATGCCTTAAGCAAGAGACCAGCAATTACCGCTCCATTGCTACCCTCAGAAGTTAAAATGATGAGGGTGAAAAGAAGAGAGAATAGGGAAATATATATATATATATATATATATATATATATATATATATATATATATATATATATATATATATATATATATATATATATAAAGAGAGAAGCAATCCACAAGAAAAAAGAGCTTTACTAATAATTCTAGATAGTTTGACTATGATGAGCAATTGATACTACAGTTTAAACCAGAAATTAACAAAGGAAAGGCCACTCTACAAAGCAATTGAAGTGTTATTTTGCCTTAAACAATGCCCCCTCAAGGTTTTCTTTCGATGTTTACATGCCCCAAAATCTTCTTTTGAGGAGGTCGTGGGGGGCTATGCGTAAGATGAGAAAGGGCAGAGCAACCGGGCCAAACAAAATTCCGGTAGAATTTTGGAAGTGTGTGGGTAGAGATGGCTGACTGTGTTGTTTAATGTTATTTTCAGGACGAAGAGGATGCCGAACGAGTGGAGATGGAGTACGGTGGTACCGTTGCACAAGAACAAAGGTGATATCCAGAGTTGCAATAACTATAAGGGTGTCACACTTCCTTTTTTCCGAGGGGATAGGGAGTTTTTCCAATTAAAGTGACATTAATCGAAATGGGATTATTTAATTAATCAGAGTCGCCACTTGGAATAATTGTTATGGTGTCCCAAGTCACCGGTTTATTTTAAAATCCCAAATCGAGAAAATTAACTCTTATTTATGGTCCGCGAACACAGAAGACCGGGTAAGGAATTTTGTTAACCCGGGAGAAGGTGTGAGGCACTCCCGAGTTCTGTGATTTTAGCACGGTCGCTCAACTATTAAAAATTGACATAATTATATGATTTATTACATGTTCAAAATCAATTGTGCATTTTTACTTTCTAACCGCTTTTAATTATTTATTTAACCACTTTTAGTATTTATGGAATTTATTTGAATAAGTTACGATGTCGCGCACTCGTTGTTTTTTGTACATATTGCGAATCGCGTCACGTGAAACGCACCCGCGATCTACAACATATTGATTTTATTATTGTTTGAAATGAGGTCAAGTTGCGTGAAACGCGCACCTGAGTAGGGATTTATGTATCGTAACCATGACGCAGGAACCGTACCCATAGTCACGATGATTTATTATTAATCGCGCCTAAAAGCATATTAGCGAGTGAGTTGTTCAACTCCTAAATTTGAGATTATTGCAAGATTGTGAATTATGGATAGGAGATTTTGTGGAAGAAATAGTATGATACAACTATTATTATCATTAAGAGAACATTTATTCTTTAGAGCTTATTAAAAGTCATAATAACTTAATAAATTACTAGCATTCCATTTTACAAAATACCTAAATAATGTAAATAATAAAAGAACCAAATAAGGACGTACAAAACATGGAAAAATGCTAAGGCATGATTTACAAAATATTGTTAAAATGAAATCAAGTTTCAAAATCAACATCCATTAAACATGATTTAAAGCTTACTTGAATGTTCTCTTAATCCAAACTAACGAACAACCAAAACTACAAAGAGTCAACTATAGATGAACACTAATGGAGATCAAAATACAGTAAAAGGACATTAACCGAGCAAAATATCATGTGTTTAATCATTGAGCAACACAGAAAAACAAGCAAACAAAATATACAACAGTGGAGAGAAAAGAAAACTCAACCTTATAGCGAGAAGCTTTCTTCATTATAATCCAACACTTTTTATCCCAAAGCTTTATACAGTGATGATTTGAAAGGAGCAAAAACACGAGAAAACTGATGACAAGATATGGACTAAAATGCGCCTCAAACCGAAAGCCAAGTCGGCGACCTCGACCCCGACAAACTCAATTTTTGGAGCTTTTTTTTTTTTTTGTGCGAGAAGAGGACTGGTTTTAGGTGATTTTCGCAGCTGTTTTTTTTGGGCCTGTTTCAGCTGCGTTTTCACTGCTGTTCGGGACGGTTTTGGGGGGGTTAATGATGGCTCAAAAGTGGTCAAGGGCTGGTAGTTTTTGGGTGGTGAAGCTGCTGGTTTTTTCGAAAGAAAGACGAAGAAAGAATGACACGAATAGAAATTCCCTTAGCGTAGAAGAAGCAAAAACATTTCTCTCAAATCCCTCCCCTCTATTTTTTCCTTCTTTTTTTTCTTCTTTTTTTTATGGTTGCACCTGCTTCTTGCAAGGTTGCTTTTGGGTTGCACCTGTTTCCTGTTTTTCATACAAAGAACAATTGTTAGTTTGAAACGGTGGTTGGTTTTGCGGCCTTGAGTGTTTCAGTGGCTTGATCTTGCCCGGCTTCTTTGATGATAATTTCACCTGCAACTGCTAGTTTCCTAAATACTGATTGCATTTCTGGCCTCGGAGAACCTTTGGCTTTTACAAACTTTGCCATGATAGTCGATCACGTGGGACTTAACCTTTTCCAACTTTATTTTGACTTTGTAGGCCTTTGACTTCTTTCTTCCAATTTTAACTTCAGAGCATTAGGGAACCTTTGGCTTTTCAAACTTTGCCAAGACGGTTAGCCACTTGGGACTTTACTTTTTCAACTTCATTTTGCTTTTGTAGGCGCTTTCAATTTGATTTCCTCCTTCCAAGAGTTTTTGATTTCGAAGCATCGGCCGCCATGGCCAGTCGGGGTCGACTTGATGCCCCTGCCTAGGCTGGGTGCCTTTTTTGCATATTAGCTTGTATCAAACGAGAACCCTGTAAATCAGTCTTACCATCCCTTCTTTGTCTTAGCTTCGGAACAGAGTTAGACCGAAAAGGATTCAAAGAAAACAAACATTGGAATGGACAATGAATTTAGACAAAAGGTATCCCTTTTGGGGAAAGAAAAAAAGGACTTATCTGGAGTACATGCGGACTTCAATGAACATGACATGCCTTTTGGACAAGGTGCCCAGGGAAGTCCTTTGGAGATGCCTGGAGGCAAAAGGTGTGCCAGTCGCTTACATCAGGGCGATTAAAGACATGTATGATGGAGCTAAAACTCGGGTTAGGACTGTGGGAGGTGGCTCTGAGCATTTTCCGGTTGTTATGGGATTGCACCAAGGATCTGCGCTAAGCCCTTCTTATTTGCCCTGGTGATGGATGCACTGACACACCATATTCAAGGGGAGGTGCCATGGTGTATGTTATACGCTGATGACATAGTTCTGATTGATGAGACGCGGGGCGGCGTTAACGAGAGGATGCAAGTTTGGAGAGACCCATGAATCTAAGGGTTTCAAGTTGAGCAGCACGAAGACAAAATACCTGGAGTGCAAGTTCAGCGCCGAGTCGAGTGAAGCGGGCATGGACGTGAGGCTTGGATCACAGGCCATCCCCAAGACAGACAGTTTCAAGTACCTTGGGTTGGTTATCCAGGGGGATGGGGAGATCGGCGAGTATGTTGCACACCGTATAAGGGTGGGGTGGATGAAATGGAGGTTAGCATCTGGAGTCATGTACGACAAGAAAATGCCACCGATGCTCAAAGGTAAGTTTTATAGAGCGGTGGTTAGACCAACCATGTTGCATGGGGCAAAGTGTTGGCCAGTTAAGAACTCACATATCCAGAAGATGAAAGTAGCAAAACTGAGGAAAGCAGAACTGAGGATGTTGAGGTGGATGTGAGGGCACAATAGGATGGATAAGATTAGGAATGAAAATATTCGGGAGAAGGTAGGGGTAACTCCTATGGATGACAAGATGCGGGAAGCGAGGCTCAAATGGTTCGGGCACGTGCGGAGGAAAATCTCATAAGCCCCGGTAAGGAGGTGTGAGCGGTTGGCTATGGCTGGTACGAGAAGAGGTAGAGGGTGGCCTAAGAAGTATTGGGGAGAGGTGATCAGGCAGAACATGGCGTGGCTTCAGATTTTCGAGGACATGGCCCTTGATAGCAAGGTGTGGAGGTCGAGCATTAGGGTTGTAGATTAGGAGGCAGTTGACCATTTTTCTGCATCGTTCCGGGTGAGAGACTAGTCAGATAAGGTTTTGTCTTAGACTGCTAGTAGTTAATGATGTGTTCATACTATTCTTCCATTTTTTTCTAGTACCGGGCCTTATCTACTTG
Source organism: Nicotiana tabacum (assembly GCF_000715075.1). Lineage (NCBI taxonomy): Eukaryota > Viridiplantae > Streptophyta > Magnoliopsida > Solanales > Solanaceae > Nicotiana > Nicotiana tabacum. The sequence continues at coordinate 114,512,785 of NC_134093.1, forward strand.
TTATTGTTATTGCTTTTCATTTATTTTCTGGTCCTTATGTTGCTACTATTATTTCTGTGATTTCTGTTGATGGTACTGATTTATTGTCTCTATTCGTCTTCTTGAGCGAGGGTCTTTCGGAAACAGCCTCTACCCCCTCGGGATAGGGATAAGATTTGCGTACTCACTATCCTCCCCATACCCCACTTGTATGATTACACTGGGTTGTTGTTGCTGTTGTTTACATGCCCCCAAAACTGCAAAAGGGGAGCAATTGTCCCTAATGTCAAGTGACCATCTAGGAGCCAACTCAACCTAGATTTTGGGTTCACTTCATTCATTTTGATTCTGATTAATCTAAGAATCTGGCTTGGCATCAGTCTACTACAACAACAACCCAATGTATTCCCACAAGTGGGGTCTGGGGAGGGTAGGATGTACGCATCCTTACCTCTACCCTGGACGGGTAGAGAGGTTGTTTCCGATAAACTCGCAGCTAAAGAAAAGATGAAAGAAGCACTGATAGATAATTTGTTGATATCTAGTGTATTGATAAACAATCTCCATTTAAAAAATTCCATGAGTTCTATTTATAATTGTAAATATATTCTTCTACTAGTGTTTTGTTCCCGGGAACAGAGGCAAATGAGAGGATTCTGCAAGGTCGTTGTAAGTTCATCATTTACTGGCTAATCTGTGAGCTCTTCAAACAATATAAATTATGTAAAAGAGAATTAGTTTTTTGGGATATCATTTCCTAATCACTTGGTATCTCCATAGATTATATATCCCTTATTTACAATTTAAAAAAAATCCATTAAACTTTCTTCTTCATTTTAGAATGTTGCTAAGATTGAAATTTGTTTAGACCAGAATCACCAATTTAAATATGGCCTCAAGTTTAGATCTCTTTTATATTATACTGTGTCAATCTCAACCAAACAAATTTTGAGATTGCCATTTTCATCATTCCACTTGATTCTTTACCAGCAGAAATTTCTTTGATCAGTTATTTACTGGTAGCTAACTAAAATGTGAATTTTAAATTTCCAGCATCTCTTGATTAAATTCATTGACATTGAATAAAACCAAGAAAGTAGGTTGAAGCTAGCTAATATATAAGTTGGGAAAGAGAATAATTTTTTTTTCAAGCTGAAATTTATATTGAATATCATTTTTTCAATATAGTCAAAATGATATTCACTTTCCCCCATCTGCAGGAAATTTTGGCATTTGCACAAATTTCCATGGGGTAAGGGGTGTGAGTAAGAGCTGTTTGTTTATGTATTTTATTTGCATGTCACCTTAAATCTAAAAGAATTAAATACACAGATGTCTTAATAAAAAGTTGCAAAGGGGATATCATCAAAAGTTTCACGCCCTATACAATTAGTCTAGCATCTCACACACGTTACATTTTGCATGTCACCATACATCTAAAAGAATAAATACACGGATGTCCAAATAAAAAAATTGCAAAAGGAAGGGATATCTCGCGACCTATAATACTAGTCTAGCATCTCATATACGTTACTAGTATTTCACAGTCGGAGTGATCACAAATTTCAGCAACCATTTGAATTAACAGAAGCATGAAGAAAGAAGTCAGTTATGTTGCTTACCTGTAATTTACAATCAACAAGCTATAACCAAGCGAGGAAAGGAAAGCTAAGGACGTTGAGAAGCTTGACAATGAAACAGAATGAGGACCCCCGTGAAGGACTACAATCAGCGGATCACACACATTGCGGCTCTGAGACTTAGAGGATACAAAGATAGCCTCATACGGTTTGCCGGCACCTACATGAATAAAACTCATTGAAGATTAAAGTAGAAATAGCACAGTTATTCAGCCTTGAGCCACGATTTTAAATTACAACTCACTCCATAAATTAGAATATCCAAAACTTATTTTGATAGATTTTTTAATAGCTTTCATGCCCAAATTTTCACCAAAAATTCAATCTTGTTTTTATTCTAGAACTCATCTGCTGATTCTGACAATTAAAACTAGGAAATTAAAGCATAGCAGGCATCATGCTATGTAGCCCCAGGTCATGACTCTAAGCTTCTATCTCCTTTCATTTTGTTATACTAGATGCTGGCCATAATATTAGTTTATTGACATATCTTATAGTGTAATTGTACTATGCATACGGTATTTTGATTTTTTTTCTTTTTTCAGAAGGTAATATATTTGTATAATAATAAACTACACAAACAGAAAAAAACAAAATGAAATTGGAATTAAAAGAGAATTAAGGGAATTACAAGAATAATTGTACTACGCATATGATGTTTTGATTTTAGTGCAATTGGAATAACAATTAAAACCTCGTCTGCATAGTACACTGTCTCTTCTTTTCCTGGAGCTTCTATATCTGTGTTTAAAGCAATATTATGCTGGTTTAACCATCAACTAGGAGTTCCTGTGCTTCAGTGCAAGAATTTGATTAATATAACCATAGTTCATATTACGTAGGTTCAAATAGTAATCAGGTCTAAGATTTCTTTTTTCTTTTTGGTAGATAAAAGGAATTGTGTTGTAGAGAAAGCAGACAAGGGAGCTGTAGCCCATATACTATTAAGTGTAATGTTATTAATGCAGGAAACATGTCTTTGAACAATAGATCCGCTTCCGTAGCACATTATGCAATAACTATGTCCTATTTTCAGATCATTATCATAGAAAACAAATTATCAACTACATGGACGCTGGAATATTAATTAAACGGTTGCAGGAATAAATTAAATTAATCAAAACTTTACGCTGACAAGTTCCTCAAAAGGTGAGCTAGAAGCTATCTGTGCAAACACTAAAAAAATATTTTTACACACTATGCCAGGAAACAAATATATTCTTGATTTTTTGAGACACACTCCACTATCGGAGTTTGAATTTCTGAATATCAAATCATCACCAGGAGCATATAACTTAAAGTACTCAATCTATTTCAGAGAAACAGCGCAGCATAAGGTTATACATAAACCCATCAAGAAGTTGGTCTCCATATCATTATACATAAACCCATCCTAAATACTTAAAATATCACACGTCCACGTGTAAGCAAGTCTTTAGTGAAGACTACGATGAGTTATATTACCTTTAGTAAGGTTCTCGGAGATATCCCTGACAGGAATCCTCATAATACTAAATTGGCGTGAAGACAGCAGAGATGTTACCTGTGAGAATTATTGGGGACATTTTAATTTCAGAAAAGCCTTCCTAACTAGTACATACCTAACAGAACAGACTAGATGAAACAATAAATAAATAAAGAAAAAAAAATAAAGAGAAACAGACTGACCTTTTCAGAGCATCTAGATATGGGGCTTGAAACATCTAACCAACTCCATGAGGCCTCTGCGGATGCCTTACGGACAAAGGACCCGTACTTGATTGCAGGAACATCAACGGGACTACTACAGACTTTAACCCCAAAAAAATGATAGACTCTTTGATTAATGGGACTACTATTACAGGAACCAGTATAAATTGAAGTATAAACACCGACTCTTACCAGCTATGATGTTGTCACCATCTAGTGCGAGCACATTCCAAGAGAAGCTAGAGTCTCCAAGGCTAATGCGTGATACATTTCCACTATCATTTTTGACAAAGACGCATTTCACTACTATAAACTTGTTGATACAGAAAAAGAATTCAAAGCATGTCGTGATGCCATTCACATTGAATAACAAAATATTAGGTTACCTTATCACATTTACTGAAATTATTACTTGTGCGCTGCCCCAGATAGAAGATAAGATCATAGTAGATCCATCAGAAATCCAAGGTCTACTAGGAACACTATAGCAGTAAAGGCCAGGGAAGCAGCCATCTTCAGGACACATCACAACAGGAACCTGCAGTAGGATAAAGCCGGAATCAAATATAATAATACTACTTAAAATGGCTAACAATGACTGGCTTCAAAGTGCTGATGCAAGTAATCAGAATCACAAAAAGTGAGTGTACCACATCAATAATTTTAGCATCTGGAGTTGGCTTTCCATTGAATGACCAATCAATCCTATGAAGTGAACCAGTTGCAGAATGTGCCCAAGAATCTACTGAACTTCTAGCGGACAAAAACAGAAGCAATTTTCCATCTGGACTGGAAATTTTATTGAAAGATTAATTAGTTCCATTTTATCAAGCAAAATACCTGCAGCTGTTAAATAACCTGAGGAAGCTGCAAGACTCCTTACATGGAACCTACTGATGTTTTAACAATTGTTATCTAAAGGAGAAAATCAAGGGCACAAGGACATGTCTCCACCAATTTCAGAAATTCATCTACACATCTGCTCTTCCTGTTTTTCAACATTATATTTTTTTCTTTTTCTTTTATTACCCGTGGTGTTTGGACCAACTTGCGCGCACCTCGACTAATTCCCCGGGGTATGTGCTACCTCCCACCAGCATAGGTATCGGATAACTTTGTCTACCAATACTTGGACATAATGGAGAAATTACCTAGTGTTTTTGCCTCGGCTGGGAGTTGAACCTACGGCCTCATGGTTCCCATCCCACGTCATTAACAACTAGACCATGCCCTTGGGGTGCTTATTTTTCTCCTTTTTATTCTGGGGAGTGTGGGGAGGGGGGAGGGGGTTGGCCAGGCCAGTAATTCAAGACAAACCTGAAACGAGGAAAGTAAGCACTACTTAAGCTTTGTGTCAGCTTAGTTGGAGATACATTGTCAGCTGCATGAGTTCTGAAAGTGAGAAAATGTCAATCGAAATTAGTAAAATAGCATATACCAAATATAAAGGAATTCTCCACTAGCTAAGTCCCCTTTATACATTCATATAGAAGATGTTAATCCATAACATTTTCTTTTCTAGCAACTAACAAGTAATTACCCAGATTGATGGATGTCTGACTTTGAAAATGGAGCTCTAACAGCATATAAGGCACAAGGCCTGTTATAGCAATATTTTATGCCCAACTTTCTAGTATCTGAAGGCCACCCAACAAAAACCAGATATTGTTGCAATCCTTCAGTGGATGGAGCCCATACAACTTGTCCGACACTCAGTGACTTCCCAATTCCTTCAACAGGACGTACTTCTCCACTGCACAAATTCATAATTAGAATTGCTATCTAAAAACATCAAAACTGAAGGGAAGGTTTGGGGCAACAGAAAAAGTTGTCGCCGTGTGACCAAGAGGTCATTGGTTCAAGCCGCGGAAACAGCCTCTTGCAGAAATACAAGGTAAGGCTGTGTACGATAAGACCCAATGTGGTCTGACCCTTCACCTGACCCTGCGCATAGCGGGAGCTAGTGCACCGGCTGCCCTTATATATGAGCAATATACAGACCTGTTGACATTGATGATGAAAAGAGCAGGTTGTCTTTTTCCAGCATAGGTTTCCCCCCACTCCTCTTCCCAGTCCCCTTGACCTTTCCACTTACCACATTCTTTATCTGTAGAATTCTCTTTCTTATAACCAAAAGTAGTAAATGTAGGCTTCGAGGGAGCCGGTTCCTCAGCGACATAAGCAATAAGAGTTTCATCGTTGTTCCACGATATTCCCTCAAACCTGCATTATCAAATATTAATGCACACTGAGTATGTGAATCCGGAAGTGAAGTAAGTAAAGTTAAGTGTTCATATAATAACTTACCATCCATCTGAATATACGGAGCCATGGACAGAGGTAGGAACCAAAAACTCCTTTTCCACCAGAGATTGACCCCAAATTTCAAACTTGGTCGGAGAATCATTTTCAGGATTTCGAACTACAAGAAGCTTTGAACCTGAAGGTGATGGGATCATCAGAGAAACATTGGACATCTCAATAGGAAATGCAGCCCATAGAAAGTCCACACCATCTGTACTTTCTTTTGAAATATGACAAGATAATATGTATCTTCTCTTTTTGTTGGCTAGGAGATTCGGTTGGCTTATCGAGAACATACCCTGGGAACCTTCTGGTGCAGCGAAAAGTAACAAAAAAAAAATGGTTACGATCTAGCAGCAGTTAAAGAATAAAGCAATATATTAAGTGGGAATGCAAGAATTTAACTAGAACTACACCTGTTTTTTATCTACCAAATTAAGCGAATGAAGAATTAAAGAAATCATACCACCATCAGATGTGAAAGTCCATGCCTTATCAATGGTGGGGATGCTAGTGAAATCTTGGAGCAAACTAGATTGAGAAGAGTATTCTTCCTCAGTTCTTGCGTCCAACCCCAGAGGAAATTCTTTCGAGGAGCCGGCTCTTACATTATTCATTGTGGAGAAAACTGAGAAACTTCGTCTAGAAATTAACATAAAAAAGGGACCATTCAATACAGAAATTTCACTAATCAAGGAACATTTAGTTTCCAATCAAGAAAACAAATATGAAAGAATAGACCCGCTCTTCACTCATCCCCACCGTTGATACATAAAGAAGAAGAGAGTGTACATTTTCTCATCCTAAAAGTTTACATATAGTCATGAAAAAGTTTGGGTAACTGACTATGAAACAAACAAACAAGTATCTGAAGTTGGATTAATGAAAGTTCAAATGACCAAAAAACGGGGCAAGTTTTGAGACCCGTCATCGACAGTGGCAGAGCCACAGCCAAGAAAGGGGTTCAACATTGATAATTTGTACTATGCAAATAGGGTAAAAACAATTTGTTCATTTATACATATACATATATACATAAATTTTTGAATCCCCTTGACATACAAGAATGTAGTTCAAAAATTGCCTTAGGTCGCAAGTTAGAATTTTTTGAATATCCACTTGGTAAAATTCCCGACTCTGCCACTGGCCATTGGTGTCAAAAGAAAGTCAAACAAATAACTAAATACCACATGAAGTGAATCTTCTTTTCCCACTATGCATTGGATAAATGGAACTTCCTTTTTCACTCTCTTTTTTTGTATCCTTTTTAGGCTAATGTACAACTTGCTTCAAGTTAAACTAAGACCTTCAGAAGCAGTTCACAAGAATCAACACTTGCTCGAAATTTCATTGTTGTAATTTCCTTCTTGGATGGGACATTTAGCAAATACTCGCCATGCATATTACAACAACAACAACAACAACAACATACCCAGTATACTCGCCCATGCATATTTTGAAAAGAAAAAATTCTTAAAAACAAACACCTACAATATGCTAAGGTCAATGAATAGTTGTATTTGATTTCGAAAGACCAACATCAATATATAACAACTACGCTTTAGTTCCAAACAAGTTGTGTTCAGCTATATGTATCCTTACCGACAAGCATCAATATAAACTTCTTAATTAAGTCATATAAGTAAAATGGTCAATTGTAAATGTCATACTAGAACAGATAAAGTGTTTTTTTAATAGAACAGATTAAGTTTTTATCTTTTTTAATTAAACAGATAAAGTTTTTATCTTTTTTACTCCCTCACATAAAATGTGACATACTTTCTTTCCTAGTTTGTCCCCAAAAAAAAAAGACCCAATTATATATTTTGAATTCAATCTAACTTTAACCTTTTCAATTTACCTTTAATGAGAAAATGTATAGCCACACGTCTATAAATGTTTTTAGATCAAAAATTTCAAAACTCATATTTCTCTCATTAACTCCATACCCAGTCAAACATCGCCACATAAATTCAGATCGAGGGAGTAATACTTATCAGAGTATAAATCCAATCTTTGTACCATATGAAACAAATATGCACAAAATCAAGATAACACATTTCTGCAAAATGAAAACTTGCAAAAAAAAACTTAATTAGGCCTCAATAAGTGCTATCTGAATGTAATTTACAGTACTGTACAAAATGTGACATACTTTCTTATCTACTTTGTCCCAGAAAAGAATGATCCAATTATATATTTAAAATAATTTAACTTTAAACTTCTCAAATTACCCTAAATGATATTATTTCTAGCCACACACATCTTTATGACTTATTTTAGATCACAAGTTTCAAAAGTCTTATTTCTAATTTGGTGGCCGGTCAAACAGCGCCACATAAATTCAGACCGAGGGAGTAATACTTATCAGAGTATTTATCCAATCTTTGTACCATATGAAACAAAATATGCACAAATTTAAGATAACACATTTCTGCAAAATGAAAAGTTGCAAAAAACTTAATTAGGCCACAATAAGTGCTATCTGAATGTAATTTACAGTACTATACAAAGTTATAAGAATAAATTTACAAAATCAAGAGAGATAGTGAAAGAGAATTTTACGAGTTTAGCCAAATGGGTCTGTATGAAAGAGACTTGGGCTGCTTGAGAAGGCGATTTTCAACAGAGGAGAAAGGGCGTAGTAGCACTGAGCCGATGAAGTAGGTGTGTTTTGCAGCTAAGGGAAGAAATATATTATTCGTCATAGAATATGATTTTTACTATTCAATCAGATTGGCTCCCTTTTTTTAAGTTAAATTATTTCAGATTGTCCTCTTTTAATGAGACTCTGGTACATATGTTTTGTCTGAATATATAATTAAACACCTTAAGTGTTATAATTTTTCATTTAGACACCTTAAATAGCTCTTGTTCGAATTGAACAACTATAATAAGCCTAAAGTTGACCAATCAAACATATTTTTCTGATAGTTGTGCCAAGTAGAATACTCTTTTACTTGATATTCCGACTGTAGTTTGCCAAAAAATAAACCACAATTAGTAGGTTTTTCTAAGTAAAAACATACTAATTAAGAGATAAAGTGTTAATGAGAATATATTTATGTGTCGAAAATACTATTAGAACATCAGTAGAGGACAATGAATACGATTAAATTTAAAACTTTTTTTCTTTGAAAAATGAGGAGAACACTGAGTGTTTTGTTGTTGTTGTAAAATGAGGAAGGAAAGCCTTGGCGTAACCGGTAAAGCTATTGTCATGTGATTAGGAGGTCATGAGTTCAATCCGTGAAAACGGTCTCTTGTAGAAATGCAGTGTAAGACTGCGTACAATAGATCCTTGTGGTCTGCCTCTTCCTCAGACCCCAACCTTGTGGTCCGGCTCTTTTTCAGACACCATCTATAGTGAGGAACTTAGTGCACCGGGCAGTGGCGGAGCCACCTTATAAGGAGGGGTGTCAAATGACACCCTTCGCTGGAAAAATACACAGTGTAGGTAGGTAAAAAAATAAATTATATGTATATACACTATGTATTGATTCCCCTTAATTTTCTGATATGTTTACATTTATATATTTTTACACCCCTTAACGAAAATTCTGGCTCCGCCACTGACACCGGGTTGCCATTTTTCTTGTTGTAAAATGAGGAAACGAGATTTTATAAGAAGTACAAGTCTAGGACTAGGGGGGTAAATATACCAATTACAACATATGGAGTACAATACAACATTACAATAAACTTTAGTGGGGCAAAAGAAGAAAAATAAATTCATCTAAAAAGCATCACTTTTAAAAAAAAGCAAAGAGCCAAAAAGCAAGAAAGACAATAACAGACATAAATTCCATTATTTTCGTTTCCTCTGAAAATCTCCGGCAAGGCTAGCAATCCACCGGAGGGCTACGCCGCCGGCGACGATTTTCTCGAGCAAATTCTGGCTATTCCTTCTTACTCTAGCCTCCCGGTAACTGATATTGGTGCCTGTGCTTCATCGGAAACGACGTCGTCCAATTCAGTATCTGGTGTCTCTCAGCTCCAGCAGCCGCCGCAGCCGTTGTTTCCGTTGGGGTTAAGCTTAGATAATGGCGGTGATGACGTCAGCAGCTCCGGAGCTTTTGCAGTGAAGCACGTAAGTGTAGTAAGTACTAGTTTGTTAATGGAAGCTCAGAATTTATGCTTCTTCCGTCCTGATCCGTAAGGCAAGTGTACTTAGCTGATTTTAGGAACCTACCTAAAACTTAACTTCAGACCTGAGATCTGGTGATATGTACAAATATCTGTTTTTAGAACCTTATTATAAAGAATAGCCTAGATATATAAATTATTTAAAGTTTAGCTTCCTCATAATCAACTTCAGACTCGACGGTCTAAATTTGCAAATCGCGCTCACCCAAAGCCTAAAATCAGAGGTCAGGTCGGAAGTTTGAATATAGTTTCGGTCTAATAGCCTATTTGGCCAAGCTTCTTATTTTGAGGCAAAAATATTTTTTTCTAAAATTAAGGTGTTTGGCCAAGCTTTTGAAAGGAAAAAAGTATTTTTTGAGTAGAAGCAGAAGCAATTTTGGAATAGCTTCTCTCCAAAAATATATTTTTGAAAAGTACTTTCGAGAAAAATAAACTTAAAAATAGTTTTTTAAAGCTTGGCCAAACACTAATTGCTGGTCAGAAGTGTTTTTCAAATTAATTAACCAAGCACAAACTAAGAAAAGTACTTTTGAGAAAAAATACTTCTCAAAATAAACTGAATTTTGTAGCTTGGCCAAACGGGCTATAAATTTAGGACCCGTTTGGCCATGAGTTTTGCCAAAATAAATTTGGGATTTATTTGGCAAACACATGTTTGGCCATAGATTTTGCCCATATTTTGGCAAGATCCCAAATCCCAAAATCACCTCAATTGCTGATTTTGGGCCAAAACATGACCATTTTATTTTTTAAAATTTTTAAATATTATCCCAAACTTTTGTAGTTTGTAAAAGAGCCCACATTTAAATAATCACCTCAATTTCTGCTTGTTCCTGCATCTTTCTTTGTATCTGCTCTCGAAAGAAACTGAGATTGATATCTATTTTGAGGAAGCTGTGACTACCCACTTGTAATTTGTCTTGCAAAAATATAGTTTAGCTGACGAAAAATTTTCACCAGCAGTGCCTTTCTTGCTTAACCCCAGCTTTCGCAAGATATTCGTTCATATGACCGGAAAAAATCAAGTCGAATGGTTTAACGACTTAAAGAAAAATTGAGCTAACTGTTATTTTCATTTTGTTATGTTGTACTCTAATGCATGAAACGCTGATGCTAATTATTTTAGTTGTACGTTGTGGTGTATGCATGATTGTAATCTGAGTAGTGACTTCCTATGTGTAATATGAGTAATGACTTCCTATGTGTAATCTGAGTAATGAAGGTTATGTATATACAAGATAGCAAGTTTGTTTGTTTGGTACTATTGGGTATTTGTGATAGTTTTTGGAACTTGTGGGTATAAGTCATGTTTTATGTTTTTTCAAATAAAAAGTGAAATATGTTTTGAAAAATCATGTCCAAACACATTTTTATCTTCAAATCAAACTTCACCCAAATCAGAATTTTCAAAACAAATTTGGGAATTTATGGCCAAACGCTAGCTTAGGCTCTGGCACTCGATCTTCTGAAGTTGACCTGAAGGTCTAAAGAAGAAGAAGAAGAAGTAGCAGCAGCAACAAGAGCCGTCTAAAGTTACCAAAACTGGCTAAACTTTAAGTAGTTTTTAAAATGTAACACCCCAGACTTAAGACAGAGTCCTACATCGACAAAACACAAGAGGGATGCTGGGAAACAAGCCTTAGACCCTAGTGACGCATTTTAAACCCGTGAGGACCCAGGCCCAGAGCGGACAATATCACTAGCGGGCTGAGCTGTTACAGATGGTATCAGAGCTACTCTTGTGTCAGTCTTGCCGATGGTGGGTCAGAGTTCAACTGAGTTTAGGCAAATCCCGATTAGGCAGGGCAAACCTCTGTGCTGAATGTAGGCGAATCCCATGCGGTGGGGCAAACCTCAGCGAGGACGCTGAGTCCATGAGAGGGGGTGTATGTAACACCCCAGACTTAAAGACAGAGTCCCACATCGGCAAAACATAATAGGGATGCTGGGAAACAAGCCTTAGACCCTAGTGACACGTTTTAAACCGTGAGGGCCCAGGCCAGAGCGGACAATATCACTAGCGGACTGGGCTGCTACAGATGGTATCTACTGGCTTAGCTGATGACTCTAGCCAATATATTCCATGATAAACAGTTTCAAATCTTGCAATTTGGAGTTATCTGCAATGACGCTGGTTCTTCTTACTTTTCGTTTCCCATATGCTACCATCCTGGTTTTGGATAATGGGAACATAATAACCGGCGTATTGGCATGGAAACATAATAAGCCACCCCCCACCCCCACAAAACAATAAAATTAAAAAAACAGTTTAAGCCATTCTATTTAGTTTACAATCTGTATGAGAATCTCAGTGGTGGTGTTTAATAATTCTTTCTTTGAGTATAGCTTTGCCAACCCAACTACCTTGGGATTGTGTTTAGTCGATCGATTGATCAATTGAATAGTTTCTTCGATGGACATCCATTCTGTGAGTTGGGATGTAAATGATTTTGCAGAAGGTTATTGACTTAATATCACCTTAACCCCTTACTGTGCGGAGGATTAAGCACTGTAGTTCCATTAATTTATTTGGCTGCCTTGCAAGTTGATTTCGCCTTGCGGAATCCTAATGAGCAACTATACTCTTCATAGTTTTAATCTTTGCTTGATAAGTCAAATTGCAGGTTATCCTTGCATCAATCTTTCTAAAAGTGTGTGAAAATAATCGGAAAGGAAGAATGGATCTCGTTCAAAGCTGGTTCAACTTGTTTCTTGCCATAATTGAAATTTCTCTTCCACTTTTTCCTCCCATTAAACAAATAACCTCGCTGAGGATGGATGGTGGCAATCTTAAAGTCTTCTCTGGTGGCAATACTATGTAATGAATTTACTGACTGAAACCTTTGATTGAATGACAATGGTTATCATTGTAGTCCTGCTTAAAGCTCTTAATCTTTTACCACTTTTTTCTGGTCCTTATTGTAGTCAAGGGAGTTTTGGCCGTAGTAAAGACTGAACAAATTGAATACATTGATAACCCCCTTATTAGTTCTTTTAGATTCCCTGGTTTTCCTAATTTTGCTAGTCCAATAAATGATTTGCCTTAAATCTGCCTAAAGGTACTGAGCATGAGTAGGCTGGGAGGAGCTAGCGCGGTGGCACAACTTGTTACTGACATTCCATTGCAATCTGTTGAGGTAATGAACAGAGACACTTTTTCTTACTTCTAAATTACTTTCATCATTGAAAATACCTTTATACAGTCTCTCATAGCTCAACTGTAAGATTGTTTCATTTGCTTCAAGACTTAATTATTTCATCAATTTCTTAGGGGGACAGTGGTGAAAGTCGATCCAATCAGCATGTCTGGGACAAGTGGTCCAATGCCGAAACTGATAGGTTATGTGCTTTCGCGTTTTAATGATTTAACAAACTTTTTATGAGAACCAGATAGGGAACCTGATATCAAGTCTCAAAGTGCTCGGAACAACAAGTCACATGTCTGGCACAAGTTCCAATAATATCAGTTAAAGGAACAATAGAGGGAACAGATGGCTATCAGTTCCTCCGGTCACAGTACAAGTCAACTCCTTACAGCTGTTAAAGCTGTTGCTGCACGATACACGCAACAGTGCAACAGTCACTTTTTGAAGCATGTTGTGTATCGGATACTTGCTTACATCATTCCAATGACCTCACTTATATATTACCAACATGAGGCAAGAGATCAAATACACTTGCAAAAACCCTAAAATATCAATTCTCTCTCAAGTGTGCAACCGCCCTGATTCTCTATAAGTCATTGAAGAACAAAGAAGCAACAGACCAACAGACCATATCCCAGCATTGAGTACATCATGTGTTCTTAGTATTGTTGTATCTTTGTTAATGTCATTCATTTGTAACTACTACTTAGCTTAGTTAATTAGAAGCATCTCGTAGGATATCTTTGTAAATCATAAACCGTGTGTTTGTGTTTTGACTAGAGTTAGTCAAAGTGGTGTCTTTTGTAATAGAGTTATTACAGAGAGGCTTGCAATATAATTATTGCAAGTAAGGGAGGATTAAGAGTTTAATTCCTAGGTTACAATAGGTTGTAATCTGAAGTTTGCTCGGTGTAGTGAAGCTAAAATAGTGTAGGTTGTAGTTTTTAATCCCGTGAGCTGAGAGTAACTAGTTTCTCTATACAGTTTGGTGGACTCTTAGTTTACAACAGAAACAGAACAAGAAGTAGCAAAGCTGATGGAGGAAGATGTTGGAGAAGGCATGCAATACCTTCAATCCAAATCACTCTGCACCATGCCCATTTCACTTGCCGCACTTATCTATCCTAATCAGCTAACGGATGATCAATCAGTGGTCAAGCCAGAACCAGCAGCCCCACGTAGACTCCTTACTTATTGAACGTGCCATCGCGAACTCCTAATGGCTTTGCTGCCCACCCTCCTTTATATCTGTACCTATAATCTCTTGTATTACACTCTAAAATCCATGGCAAATGCAATCAAAGTCAGATGCCACAATTTTTGCTTTTACCTCAACCATTGGCCGTAGGGGTGTACATAGATCGGGTTGGTTCGGTTTTGATAAAAACCGAACCAAACCAACTACTATATCGGTTTGGATTGGTTTGATTTTGTCGGGTTTTTCGGGTTTTTTGTTACTTAAATATTATTTCAATCTTACTTTGTTAAATATTTGATAAGTAAATATATATTTAGTAAAAACATAAAAAATTGACAAACATATTATCGATTAAAATTATGGGAGAATTCTATTAGTAACACATAATAGTTATTTTTTTAGTCGTCTAACAATAATTTTTCGTTGATATACACTTTCAGGTTAAACCGAATTTAGTAATTAAACATAAAGATCAATATGATACATAAATATTAATAATCATTTCACATTCGAAAAAGATATATGAATTTAATAGATCTTAACATATGATATGAATATGGAAGAACAAAGAGATAGACGCATTTCAGTAACACTTAATAAGAAAGTGATAATAACCCATTATTTAAGGTCAATAAATATGGAGCACTTCATATTCTATTAAAATTTATATCCCGCAAGAGAATCCCAAATATTTCTAGATATTTTTTAAAGAAAATTCTATATAAAATCTTAAAAGTATATATAAAAATTATATATTTATATGTCGGATTGGTTCGAATTTTTTTTACTCAATACCAAATCAAGTCGGATTTTTTAATCGGTTTGGTTTGACTTTATCAACTTTCTGAGTTTTATCAACCAAGGCATGCTGTCATACCTTGAACAAAGCCAGCACTTAAGAAAGCACCCAATCCATTTCACCATTTGTAACATTTTTGGGAGAAGTGTGTTTTTCCAAATTGTGTGTCATTAGCTACCATTTCACCCTTATTGGTGTTCTTGTTGATATCATACCTTGAACAAAGTCAGCACTTCAAAAAAACACCCAATCCATTTGTAATATTTTAGGGAGAAGTAGGTTTTTTCAGATTATCTGTCATTAGCATTGTGAGTAGTGGGGGTATTGTAAAATTGATCAACTGATGCTTGTAAAGTGTAGTGTAAAGGACAGTCCGGTGCACTAAGCTCCCGCTATGTGCGGGGTCCGGGAAAGGGCCGGACTACAAGGGTTTATTGTACGCAGTCTTGCCCTGCATTTCTGCCAGAGACTCTAGCAAAGTGTAGTGTAATTAGAATATATTATCCCAAGGTGCCCCTGCATTTGTTATATGTCGATAGATTCGACAAACAACAAAGTAATTAGGTCTTTAACTTTGGATTTGGGATTTGTGTATCCATCATCATCTTTGAAAAATGTATCAACCAATCTTGTATAATTTAAAGTTCGTTCAAGGACAAACATTGGTACTGCAGTAGGGCGAAGGAGTTCCTTATTTATGCATTTCCACGCATTTGTAATGTTTTTCCACATCTCAACATATGCTTCTTGCTTTGAAACTCCATATTCTTTCATGTAGCACTCCACAAATGAAGCAACATGTCCTCTTTGTTGTTCAACCTACAACATAATATACTTCAATATCTTCATTAATATTATACAATATTTTACCATTTTAATCAGTCTTTTCTAAAGTTTCATAAATCACTTTAAGTAAATGTGCTCATTGAAGTTGTAATTTATCAAGCATGTCTATTTATTATATCATGCAAAAGTGCCACCTAGACTGGAAATCGGAGTGAGAAATATTTTTTTTTTTTTGGGTCGAGAGTCTATCGGAAACTGTTTTTCTACCTCCACCTAGTTGTTGTTTTTGTATTGTATTTAGGGACAAAATTCGCGAATTAGGATGACTAATTGTTGATTCTGGATATTATATAAAATGAAAATTATATTGTTATACTTACTTCGTGATCGGCAATATCGTCCATTAATCTGCAAATTGTTGATGAAGCTCGAAGAATCAAAGGTTCATTTGCCAACCATTCAAAAGTCTCTTTTGTTATAAATTCTTCCATAACAACCAAAGAAATTGTTCCATACATCATACCCGTACAGCTTACAAGTCCATTTTTCATATACTCCTCACATTTTGGAATGTAGTTAGCATTCAACCATTCAGCTTCCTTAAAATAGGTTGCCACCAACTTTTTCATCTAAAAAGGTAACATAAAAAGTACTAATAATTCAAAATTGTGATTCTTCCTTACAACTTGGTTTAATTAATTAACTTATTGAGTAATAATTAATGTAACTTAATGGGTTACCTCTTTTTTCGCATAGTAGATGCGATCTGCTTTACCTTCTTTGGCCAATACTTCTTCCATTTCATTGAAAACGTCGAGAAGGCCTTGATAAATAGGTCTCAGATATGTCGGTAATGAATCCATGGCACCTATGTCCCATCTGCAAAGTCTAAGCTGTCATAATATATTTCTCTATAACAACATTTTACTATAGTAGTTTAAAAATGTCAGAACAAATGGCGCTGTTATAAAAAAAATTTAATATATATAATTTTACCTTTGGATAGCATCCGTGAAAAGCACAAGCTCATCAAAAGTTGCATAAGCATCATAAGTGTCATCAATGATGGAGTTAGTTTTGACTACTTTTGTTATCATTCTTCTTGAACGACTATACTGAGGTTCAAAATATATTCCCACCATCCAAAAGTAAGCTTCTACCAATCTGTCCTTTGCATATGGAAATTTGTTTGCAAAATCCAAATCTTTCCACCAGCTATAGATATCACAACAATATTAACATACTTAAACTTTAGGTGTTATTAATTAGCGCGAGTTACAGTCAAACATTTTTATAATAGCCTCGTTTGTTTCGAAAATTTTTGGCTGTTATAATAAAGTGTTGTTATATAGAACATGTATTATAATCTAACATAAAAGATTGGATCCGAAGAAAACTAGGCCGTTATAGTGAAGTGTTGTTATAAATGATAGTTTTTATAGAAATGTCTGACTATTCTATAATTATGAAGATGATAAGAATGGTAGATATACCTTGTTAGCTCGTTAAGCTCTTTCCGGTGAAGCTTTTGTAACATGTTAAAGTCCAACTTTGCAAATTTCAAAAGCAAATCATTATGTGCTTCAATATTTTCATAAATGTATATGTATTTCCTTGCTCCCACCCTTGGTATAGTTTTGCGAATAGGCTGGCTTAAGGCTTCAGTAACTTGTACCTTAAGCGAGTTACTCAAATTCGGGATCATGGACTCGAGATGAGTGGTGGTAAAGATAAGAGATTCTTCTAGAATTTCCTCGTCGTGCACGCTCATATGTGCTGCTTCATACAAACTCAGTAATCCTCGAACATCATTAGTATGATTTTCCTTGAATTTTCCGTCATGGTTAGTGAATTGCTTGAACACATCTGGTTGAACACCATGTTTATATTTTGAAAGAAATGAATTTCGTTAGCTTCAAGAAATTAAACCCTAAGTTATTACAACAACAACCAAAAAACAATCCACTGAAATCCTACAAGTGGGGTCTGCGGAGTATAGTGTGTATGCAGACCTTAACTCTACCTTGTAAAGGTAGATGGCTTGTTATCAATAGACACTCGACTCAAGAAAAGCATAGTCACAACAGTGTTAAAAGAAATATAGTTGCGGAGAAGCCACAGAAAAAGAAGTAAACCCCAAGTTATTATTGAAAAAATTACTAGTAGTACATATCTACCAAAAGAACTTAAATAATATTCCTATAATAACTATTTGATTTCACAGCTAGTTAAGAAATTTACAATTTCCACATTTAGTTTTTTAAGATTTTTAAGTATAAGGACAAAATCAAAATGTATAATACAGAAGTCTTCTATATAGAAGCAGATCTCGAAACTCGCTATTCTCTGCACAAATAAGATGCAATAACAAAAGGAAGGCGAGCTTTGGAGCAACGGTAAAGTTATCACTTTGTAATCTACAATTTACGTGTTCGAGCCATAAAATCAGTTATTAATACTTGTATTAGGATAAGTTGCCTGCATTACACCCCTTGGGTGCGGCCCTTCCTGACCCTGCGTATACACGAGATATTTTATACACCGGACCCCTTTTAACAACGAAAAAAATGAAGCTGTGCGGGAAAGGGCAGAAATATAAGGTACCTGAAGACATGTAATTTCCTTGTTGCCTCGCAAGTCGAAAACGAAGAGCAACAACATAAAGGTTGTGTTCATCGTCTTCTTCACTATTTTGGGACAAATAAAAGATGTTTTGAATGGAGTTTTCAATCTCATCATTGAAATGATATGCTAATCCCAATCTTTGAATTGTGTCAATCAAGACAAGTTTTTGTGTACTATTATCTGGAGTTTCTACCAACATTTTCCTACCTATTTCTTTTAACTCTTCATGTTCATTTTTCTCTAGGCTAGTAATTTCCTGCAAGGCAGAAATTGAGCATCAGGGCGTATCCGCAGTTATAATGTCGGGTTCATCTTAACTCAATACTTTCACGCGAAGTATAAACTTATGTGTAAAATTCTAATAAAATTACAACAAATCCTTAAAGGTTGAACCCATAAAATTTAAATCTTAGATCCGCATATGTTGATCATTATTTATTAGTTTTGAATACATTATTAGATATATAGTGAAAATCTACATAAGTTTTTACAAAATAGTACTATTCCATTCGTTTCAATTTATTTGAACCTTTTCGGAGTATGAGGGTCAAATTAAATATTTTTTAATGTGACGAATATATATTCTTTAAATTTTTTGAAATAAAATTTACACATTTAGAAACTACATAAAAGGTATTGTAAGTCACAACAATTAAAAATTCAAAATTTTTAAAATACATTTGCAAAAAAAAGGTTAGAGAAAATCTTGTTTGACTCCCTAGATAGTAAAATATTCATTCTTTATTGAGACGGATGGAGTATTAAATTTCAAACTCATAATTTCAAAAGTACGATAAAGACCAATCTTAAAGGTTAAACCTTCCAAGTTTAAATGCTTGATCCTGTCTCTAATAAAATTATAACATCTTTATTCCTTTAAACATTTAGATAACAAATTCAAATAGAATATAAGCATGTGATTACATATGTATGTGACTTACTGTTATTTCAGAATTGTAGGAGAGAAAATGGTCACCCCAAATGGTTGAGTGAAAATCTGCCAAATGACGCGAGCTTGAAGAAGGATTCATTGCTCGCTTCATTCTTCTTTCTCTCTCTTTTCTCCTCCCTCCAATAGAGGCATATGATGAGTGTATAACTCTGAGTTCAAAAGTACTGCATCTCCAAATATTCGACTGAAATTTTGCAAAGCGAGGAAAGATTGGAGAAATTGATTGACTCATCTCTCTTTCTCTCGCCAGACGAGTTTTCTAGTTCCTTTGCTTTCGAGTTTTGTAGCCAAAAATAAGGGCAGCATAGCATACAATGTTAGAATTTGGACTTACTTTAATTGGTTATAGAAAGTAGCTCAAGTGGTGGATAAATATAAGGCCTAATATTAAATACTATGTGTAAGGATAAGTGAGGCCGAATAATAATTGGCATGTGATGGGAATACACTCTTTATAAATAGAGGTCAACCCTCCCTTTCCCTAGCTATTAGAAAACCTTTGCCTCTTGAATACGTGATAACGATAGACATCCTATCAGTCCAGTTCTTCGGGTTGTACATGTGTCAATGGAGTTGAACGGTACGCTTCCTTAGACTCTAACTTGAAATTAATTGTGGATGGTGTTTTAGTCTTTACTATGGTTGCTAATTAATAATCTTACATACAAAATATCCCGTGGTCAAGCAGGATCCGAGAAACACCGCATAAAGCATCCCGAGTTTTGTAGTTAATTGTCATGGCCCGCCACATCATCATGCCACTTGGCATATATATTTCCATATGGAAATCTTACATATGAAATATACTAACTATGATGACCCGAAAGGTCATATTTAAATTTAATATTTATTTATGTGTTCAGACACACAACTAAAAAATCAGGTTTTAGCAACGGACAAATTCTGTAGCTAAACATAATAATCCGTCGCTAATCTCATTTAGCGACGAATTAGCAATGAATTATCAAGAAATTTTGCTAGCTACGAGCGTTTTAGCGACAGATTAGCGACGTCGTTCGTAGCTAATTCTAATTTATTTTTTTTAGTGACACCTTGAATAGTACCACTTAGCATTCTTCGACTTAGGTGCGCAGTCCGTATATTTTTTTCGGAAAGCTTTTATGTGAAAAATTAAAAACAAATGAGAAATAATGCCTTAAAACTCACTTAAGTTGATTTTGGTCAATATTTTAAGCAAACGGATCCGGATCAGTATTTTAACTATCCCAGTAGATCCGTATTGTAATTTGGGACTTGGGTGTATGCTCATAATTTAATTTGGAAGTCCCTAGCTTGAGTTATCGCCAATTAAAGAAAATTAGAAGTTTGAAAGCTTAAAGATTTTAAAGTTTGACCACAAATTAACTTTTATTGATATCGGACTCGGATTTCGATTCCAAAAGTTGGAATAACTCTGTTATGTTGTTTAGGACTTACATGCAAAAATCTAGGTCATTCCAAACTGTTATGACATGTTTCGGCGCTAGTTTTAGAATTTGAAATTTCATTAATTCATTAAGTTTGAATCGAGGTGCGAATTGCAGTTTGACATTGTTTGATGTGATTTGAGGCCTCGACTATATTCGTATGATATTTTAGGACTTGTTGGTGTATTTAGTTGAGGTCCCGGGGGTCACGGGTGGAGTCTGAATGGTTAACGGATCAAAATTTGGACTTAGAACAAAGCTGGAAGTTGCTGCCTAGTGATGCAATCGCACCTGCAGAACTTTTCTCGCAGGTGCGAGCTCGCAGAAGCGAAGTGGGAAGGGGCAAGACAGTGTGTGCAGGTGCGGAGCCTTGACCACATCCGCGAACCCGCAAAAGCGGTTTGTCGATCGCAGATGCGCGTGTGACCGCAGAAGCGGGAAGGCAACCGCAGAAGCGGAGAAAGGCCAGTCTTGGCAGGAACCGCAGATGCGGTGGATTCTCCGCAAAAACGAAATCGCAGATGCGGTTAAGTGTCCGCAGGTGCGAAAGCACTGGACAAATTATAAAAATAGAGGGTTCCGACATTTTTTGTCATTTTGGACATTTTCAACACGGGTTGAGGCGATATTTGAGCGATAATTCATAAAAAAACTTGAGTTAATTCACTTGTGATCATTGTTAGTCAATAATATTGAATTATCATCGATTATTCCTACAAGATTACGTGTTTTTGAGGTGAAATTTAAAAATTTGGGCATAAGGATTTGAAAGTAAGATTTGGGGATTTGAAGGCCGAGTTGATGTCGGAATTTGATAAAATTTATATGGTTAGACTCGTGGTTGAAATGGGCGTTCACATTTTGTAACTTTTGTCGAGTTTCGAAATATGGGCCCCATTGTTAATTTTTGAATTGAATTTCGAAATTTTATTGGAAAATTTAGTATTTTCATATAGAATTGGTTTCTATAATTCGTGTTGAGTATATTGAATTGTTTGTGACTAGATTCGAGGCATTCAAACACCAATTCGCAAGGCAAAGGTTTATTGGAATCTTGAGTTGGTTGCAACGCGAGATAAGTGTCGTGGTTAACCTTGACTTGAGGGAGTATGACTTGTTTGTCTATTTGCAACGTGATTAATGTACGGGTATAATGTATATGTGAGGTGACAAGTACTTATGCATTGTGGTTGAGTCAAAGCATGCGGGTGGAGTTTGTTTATTGTGAATAATTGCCTATTTAACTAAGATTTTCCGGCTTAAGTTTATTATTTGTTTATTTGATCATTTCCATGAAATTGTTGCTAATTTAATTATTGTTGAATATTTTGGAAGGTGAGGTCGGTATTGTGGTATTGAATTGATTGATAAGTATAGACCCCCGCATTTAAATACTCTTCCGAATTTATATTATCATTTCATGGTAAGGAAGAGTGTAAAAGCACGAAGGGTGATGACGTACCATTTATACTATTTATATTATTATTTTCATGGTGAGAAAGAGTGTAAAAGAACAAAGGGTGATGTCGTGCCATTTTCACATTTATTATTTATTGATTTATAAAGTGAGAAAGAGAGTCAAAGCACGAAGGGTGATGCCGTACCATTTAAATTGTCTATTCATCATACTGTGGCAAGAAAAAGAGTTAAAGCATGAAGGGTGATTTCGTGCCATTCATATTATTTATTTACCATTTCATGGGAAGAATGAGAGTAAAAGCACGAAGGGTGGTGCCGTGTCGTGCCATTGTTTTTATATTTCGGCTACCTATTTTCTTGTTGGTGCATTATTTGGCTGCTACGTGACACTTTCCTGGCTGAAAATTTTATACCATTTTCCTTCACATGTTCCCTCCCAAATTTGTAAAATTTGTTAATTATTGTGTTCAATATTGCTTCGTATATGTATATACTTGCACAGGTTGTTTACGTATGTGTCTTGTTATAGCCTCGTCACTACTTCGTCGAGGTTAGGCTCGACACTTACGGAGTACATGGGGTCGGTTGTACTCATACTACACTCTGCACTTCTTGTGCAGATTTTGGAGTTGGTCCCAGCGGTGTACCATAGACTTGCTCAGATTTAGCTACCCAGAGGAGACTTGAGGTATAACTGCACAATATCTGTAGTTCTGAAGTCCCCTTCTACTTTATCTTAGCTGTGTATTATCTTTCAAATAACTTGAATTTTATTCAGACCTTTATTTGTATTATTCTAGTAGCTCGTGCACTTGTGACACCAGATTTGGGGATGTATTTGATGATTCAGTTGTTATGGTCTTCCGTATTTTATTTCAGTAGTTGACTTCCGTTTAATTTGATTTGTTTAAAAAAAATGGCTAAGATTATTTTAACGTTGGCTTGCCTAGTAAGTGAAATATTAGGCGCCATCACAGTCCCAAAGGTAGGAATTTCGGGTCGTAACACTAACACATGTGGGAAGGTTCTAGAGAAATATGGAGATTTCTCGTGAAAGACCTTAGAACCCTATGGAATTGCTAGGAAAATCCTTAGAAGATTCTATCTATTTAGAAAATTCTAGAGAAGAGATTTACTTGTAAATAATAAGGGTCTTGTATAATAATAATTATTTACTCACTAGCCCCTAGGAGACTAGTATATAAAGTGGGCTATTCATTTGTAATCCATCAAGTAAAACAATTCAAGTTCTCTCCAATACAAAGCTTCTTTTAGCAATTCTCTTGTGTTCTTTCTAACATTCCCTTAGCGATCTTGAGTGTATTTAGGATGACTTGGCATAGCAAGAACATGAGCAAGTTGTGCAACATCGTGAGCGAGTTGACAAGTGCCACATGTGTACTTAGTTAACGACTAAGGACGTTACAACGTGGTATCAGAGCAAAGGTTGCAATTAAGGGAATGACGAACGACAGAGAAATTAATGCTGCCAACACCCAAGCCAATATCATCTAGGATGTTGTTGGCAAGAACGACCGTAAGAAAAAAAGGAATGCCATCAATAAGAGCCATGAGGTACCTCCATAGGTTGTGCCAAACGAAGGAAGTATGTATCCGAGTATACTACCTTAATATTAAAAATCTCATCGTTGTCCGAGAAAGATTCCCTCTTCTACTTCATTGAGGGTTGCAAAATTGGGCAAAGCAGGAGTTAAAAAGACAACAAGTAGCTAACATGGAAGAGGTCATAGTTGCGGCCAAGTCGCTCATTGACTTCAAGATGGAGCTTTCCAAGTCCAAAGAAGGCAAAGCAGAGAAGGGTGGGGGAGATCATGAAAATGACAGGGGGGAAGGCATAGTCGTGGTATACGAGGGCAATGGCAAGGGGACATCCCCTAACAGACAAAGGTCCAAGATAAACGGCAAGGGGCCAAAAAACAGTAGCGAGTACGTGCCTAAGGGAGGGTGCTACTTCTGTAAAGGATCACATTGGACAAGTGAATGTCCAGAGTTGGGGAAGCTTGCAGCAATGATCAGGAACTTTTCTCAGGCACACAAGGGTGACACAGGAAGGACCGCCTGCATTGGGGGAATGCTCTTGGAATCTAAGCCGAAAGTAGAGGATTCCAAAGCCTATCTTGGCGGCATGCAAATGAAACATGGTGGCAACAAGAAAAGTTGGGCGGACATAGTTGAAGAGGTTGGTGAGTTACAAGTGATGGCATGCTATCGGACTTAGACGATGCACCAAGTAGAGGAGTCAAGTTTGCTTGCAGGGTTGGGACCATGAAGGGCAGCCAAATAGGGAGTTGAAGCATGGACTCAATGCTTTAGAAGCTGCTAGACTTGGTTGAGTCATCGGGAGATTCAGTCCAAGATCAAGGAGAGGCATCTGATGGGCAGAGGATCAAAACCATCATTGCTTGCTGTCTAAAGTACAAGGGCAAGAAAAAATGTGACAAGTACCTTGTGACATGGGATGATGAACCACTCCATACGGCATCATAGCTAATGGACAAAGATATCTGACAACGCCAAGGCGAGATGCACGCGTACGTGTCGATGCTTTGTGCCGAGGGCGGCAAAAAATTAGGTTTGGGGAAAGTGTCATGGTCCGCCACATCATCATGCCACATAGGTGCCGCTTGGTATATATTTTTGCCATATGGAAAGCTTACTTATGAAATAGACTAACACATGTAGGAAGGTTATAGAGAAATATGGAGATTTCTCATGTAAGACCTTAGAACCCTATGTAATTGCTAGGAAAGTCCTTAGAAGATTCTAGCAATGTAGAAAACTCTAGAGAACGAACTTACTTGTAAATAATAAGGGCGTTGTATAATAATAATTATTTACTCACTGGCCCCTATGAGACTAGTATATAAAGGAGGATATTCGTTTGTAACTCATCAAGCAAAACAATTCAAGTTCTCTCTAATACAAAGCTTCTTTTAGCAATTCTCTTGTGTTCTTTCTAACATTCCCTTAACGATCTTGAATGTAGTAAGGCTGACTTGGCATAGCAAGAACGTGAGCAAGTTGTACAAGGTCGTGAGTGAGTTACCAATGCCACACGTGTACTTAGTTAACGACTAAGGACGTGACATAATACTCATAAAATGCAGTTTAGATAATTGAACTGAGATTTGCACAAGAGGATGGCGTCTTAGAACTAGAATGAGGGGTCAATTGGTTGGTGAGCAATTATTTTTCTAGTTTTATTTTAGTGCGTCCAAGAGATACACAAAAAGAAACTTAAAAATAAAATAGAAGAAATATTTGCAGGCTCATTTTTTTCTCCTCTCCCTACAGTTCAGTTTCATATCATCCCCAAATATTTGAAACCAAATGAAATCGAGCATATAGTCATTTTTTATAAGATTATAAATCATCCCTAACAATTCTTTTCATTTCTTTGCGATTGAGTAGTGAATATCGAGCCAATGTTGTTCTTGATTAAAAAATCGTCACACAAATTAATTCAAATTCTTAATTAATTCTATTGTCAATTAAAAAAAGATATACTATGATATTCACATAGTATAAAGTTAAATAAAACATTTAATATACGCTAATAAGGAGAGATCGGATGTTAAAATATATTGAAATACAAACTCGAACTTTTATGAACTTAAACTATCTCAACACTTTCACCTTAACCTGTTAATTAACCATTATCAAGACTCTGCATATTCTATTATGTTATTTTGTATTTTGACTCTGTTATATACAACAACAACAACAACAACAACAAAAAACCCTATTTGATCACATAAATGAGGTTTGGGGAGAGTAGTATATACGCAGACTAACCCTACCTCATAGATATTGAGGGGATGTTTCCGATAGACCATCGGCTCAAGGAACATTTTCTCTGTTATATATTTACATATTTTGTGCAGATTTACCCTAGTACGAACGACATTCATGAGGGAGCTTAGCAACTTGCTCAGAGACAGATGCCGATTTAGGATTCCTATAATATGGGTTTATTACTACATAAATGATCTTTATTCCTCTAGGTAAATAATTTTGCATTCAACCAAGTGTATCATTCAGCCTTTTTAGAACTGGGAAACAACAAATCATATTAGATCAATTTTATAAAATATGTAGATAAATTTTTTAGTTTAACGGAGAGCACGTGTCTTATATTTTATGCGGTAAATTCGGATACACATGACCATGGGTTCACGCGTCTCAATTATCTATCCAAATTTATTCGGATACCGAAAATAGAGTGGAAACTAAAAAAAAAATGTCACTTGCTTTGAGATCAACTAATGCTTCCAAGAATATATTGTATTTTTCCATGTCTGTCGAAAGTTAGTGTATTATATACCATCTTTTTATTGTATTAGGTGTATTGGGATAAGAGTCTTGCAGTTGATGTGATATTATAAAACGTCATTTCTCACTATGGTCCAATTCTTATCAATTCAACTATTCAAGGGCGCCATATGCAGAATTTTGTTTTTATAAAATTGTTAATATTACAACTTCATGGAAATCATGAGTCGTGTAGTATTTACTTTTAATAATTAATGAAGCCTGTAATAGAAATATCAATAACTTTACATAACTGTCACAATTTAAAAGAAATATAATAAATTCGTAGCATGAAATCCAATATTACAGTTGTGGCAGGAAAATATTTATATTTGTAGCACATAGTTCCATTAAAATAGGAATATTAATTATTAATCTCTAAACATAAACAATTTGAATGGAAAGTCAATAATTCTTGGCACAAAAATCATGCTTTTTTTTCTCTTTATCTATTAGCTTTCCTTCCTTTTCTTCATCTTCTTAATTTTATTTTCTGCCGAAACCAATATATTTTCTAAATTTGTTCCATTCGTTTCTTTTTAATTATCTTTCTTAAGTTTTTCTCTTCCTTCTTTCTTCCTTTCTTTCTTTCTTTCTTTCTTAACATAAATATATTACTTTGATAATAATATACGTTAATATATACAAAACATATATAAAAAATATATATATTGAATTAACACATATAAAATATACAAAACATATACATAAAAAATACATCTTCAATTAAGATGACACTTAGATATGTGAAATATACATAAAATGTATATCTTAAATTTAATTAAGATGGCATATAAATATACAAAAAATATATATATAAAAAATACATCCTGAATTAAAATGTCACTTGACATATAAAATATATTTGAAATATACATTAAAAATACATCTTAAAATAAGATGGCACTTCAAAAATAAATATACAAAAATTATATACATAAAAATACATTTTGAATTAAAGTGATACTTGATATACAAAGTATAAAAGACGTATAAATCAATACATCTTGAATTTAGGTGGCATTCACATATGTATCGAATTTTCAAAAATAGAGTGAAAAAGATGAATGTTGGAAAGGGTTGTAATATACTAATAATGAAAAAAAAAGTGTTCTTTATGGAATAAACAATAAATGATGATATTTTTTAAAATAATAATTAAAAAAGGATTGTGTAAAAACTCATAAATATTTATATTTAGTTATCGCTTAGGTAGAATGTCTCGTTTCACGTTTTTGCCTTTTAAAACCTTGTTCATAAACTAATGAGCCCAATCACTGTAATGATCTTCATTTCATTCACAAAGCTGAAATAGGCCTTTTGTCACAAGCTACACGTAATTACCTTTAGCCAATTATTTCCAATTTTAACATTTGGTAGATGTGAAAGTTACGTGCATATTGGAAGAGGAATGAAGTTTCTTTATTGTTTACCACAAAAATAGTAACAATTAAATTTGTACACGATTTAATGGATACATAATTTAATTCAATACGAATAATTAAGAATAACAGATAAATGAACTAAAGACAAAATAAACGATCAAACCAATCGCAATGTGATGACCAAGCCTGATTTTAGATTGAAAAGTGGAACTCGTTCTTGATTGGACCCTCGGTACAAACTCGGTCGCGAGTGAAGAAAAGAACAAATGAGTAATGCCTTGAACAATGGCTAGAAGACAAAAATAATTTTTATTGCTTTGAATTATGTGTTACAATGTGTCAGACTAAATAAAAACTTTCCCTTTATATAGTAGGAGAATTTCAGTTCTAGTACATGTCTAAAAAAGGATAAAAATCTTCTTCTCCCGGTAATTGTTGATCTATAACTAATACCGAACGGGAATCGTGCCGTAATATCCGCTTTGAGGGCGAATATTACGGCCCCATATCCGTCATGCATAACTGTTCACTGCGACTCCCGAGGTCCAGAAGCTATCCTTAATCCGGGGTACGTCGCTTTACCATGTCTGATCTCAGATACATCGTTCATTCTTCATGGGTCTCGACACGAGGGTTCCTGGCCTCGATTATAATCGCGCCGGGTCGTGCTTCCCATTCGCTCTCTCATCGGGAAATCGGAGAAAACTTTACCCCCGATTTTACCCGTACACAGATAATCCTCTTATTTTTTGGAGAATAGATTTATCGAAGCGACGGGAAGCGATAAATTAACCCCGGTTCCTTTTTTCGTACGTTACAACCGAGTTGATGGGTCAGCGAAATATCTTGTTAGTCGTGTCGTTCTGACTTCGGACACGTGTCAGCCGCCGGTTGACTGTCCTCGAATGCGAAATATCATGCATTGATTATCCTTTCTCTATAAAAGCTCCGACCCCTTTTCCATATTTTTACTTTCCGACTCTAGAGCTCTTTGAGTTACCCTCGAATTCTCCACCTAACTCTAACCCCTTCAAATCTTCATACATTGCTTTCTAGATCTTCATATCTTCATCTTCATCTTTAAATTTTCATATTTCATATTCAAATCTTCAAATTAGACCTCCATACCTTCATCCCCATCTTCAAATCTTTATCCTCATCTTCAAACCTTCATATTTTCTAGAATCTGATGGCAAAAACTTCCAAATTCATGCCTCAACAAACCGCCCCTTCAACTTCCAACCCGGCCACAGATGCACAGGTGACCGCTCCTGAGGTGGTCTCTAAGCCTCATTTGAAGAGTTTCGTTCACGGGGAATGTTCTATTGAAAACGACTTCAAAGTCGAGAAGGCCTACAGTCAACAAGACCGAGGCTAGGGAGTATGGAGGTACATATGCTCCGTTACTGAGGACACACTCCCAACAGTCCAGGTGAACTGCAACTGGGAGGGCAAGGAGGTGGTCGTTCCCGGGCCCAACGAAGACATCACCACTCATGTGGAGGGGTATCTAAGTGTTTACACTTACCCCTTCACGCTCGCCCCGATGGACCCTATAATACTCGGCTTCTGCAAAAGGTACGAGGTTTACCTTGTGCAGATTCACCCATCCTTTTGGGGGATCGTAATCCTCCTCCGCCACTTCGTAAACAATATTGAAGCACCTCGGTTCACCCTAGGCCACCTGCTTCATCTTTACAATCCCTGAATCTTTCGAGGGGGGTTGATCAAGCTCGTTCGTTTAGCAAGTAAATCTCCATTCTCGAGCATCCATGGAGATCTAGATCGAGGTTGGCAGGGGAGGTTTGTTCGGGTGAAAACTGAAGACCTCATTCCCCCCAAATTTCTACTGTTCCCTAAAAAATGGTATTGCGGCCAAACGCACACGCAAGTATATGCGGTCATCAAGTAATAAAGTGACTAAAATTCGGTTGTCGAACCCACGAGGACTTGTGATTAACTATTAACTAAATTAGACTATCCTATTATCTAAGCAAGAATTAAACATAGAAGTATATGACTCTAATGGAATTAAATTAAGAAGTAAATAAGTAGTGAACTTTGAACAAAAGAAGAGTATATTTTTATGTTAATCAATATGATGAAAATGATCTAGGGTCATGGGCTATCTAACAATCCTATTGTATTCTTCAATTAAATCGACTAATTAATTTATCTGATTTATCGGTTGACGGAGTTAATATTGATCATAAGAATCTGTCGATCTCTTACTCACCTATTCAAGCTAACCCAACACCTATATGTATATAGAGTTAGAATCAACAAAAACGTATTCGTAATTCCCGTATAGTAATCAAGCAAGACAATTAGCATATGTCTATCCTAAGCGCGAATCTATTCCCCCATACCCGAGTTCAAGAACATGCTCTACCCTATCCTATATGCAATCTAGAATTCCCACTTTCGAGTTAAACTCTAGATTCTTGGATAGTATTTAATTGGTGATCAAATAATTAAATAATTAAGCTCAACATTGAATAAATAAACCAATATGATAATTCAAGAAATCAAAATTAATTTTCAAATAACAATAGTCATGAAAGAACCACAATCCTAGAACGTGAGTTTAGCTCCACATAGACATGGTAGCCAAACAATAAATCATACAAAGAAATATAAAATTACTAAGTTTGGTGGAAGAAAGATGGAATCTGATGAATTCCAGCCTCCACGGCGACTCCGTGCTCTCTCCTCGTCAAAAGTTACTCTAAAAAACATCCTCTCCTCCCAAAATAGGTTTAGGACCCCTTTTATATGAGTTGGGGCCGCCTTGGGTCGAAATAACTAAGTCCTAGGCGAAATAGGACAAGTTCCCGTCACCAACGCCCAAGGTAGCGTGGGGAGCTAGGAATTTTGAGCTGCTTGAATTTGGGCCACATGTAGCGCCCCACGCTAACATGGGTGCTACAATGTGCCAATTTTCTATTTTATTCACTTTTTGCTTCAAATCATGCATCTTTGTCCCACATTGCCTCCGGATGATTCCTATACATAAAAACACCACGAATTAGCACAAATTATTACATTACACATCCGAAATCTACGAAACATGAGTAAACTATGAGGTTATATGCACATAAATATAATATCAACATCCCGCACTTAAGCTCTTACTCGCCCTCGAGCAATGGAACTACAAACTACACCCCAACAACGTACATCTCAACTAGGGAGGAGCAATTCAATTTTCAATCATATACTCTACCTTTGACTATAATCGATACCGGCAATCAAACATGGACATAAGAAATTCACATTCTTCCCGTTTTAAACATGCCCAAGTATACACAATGCAATTTAACCAATTCAAATAACCTATCCACAACCACCCTACCTCAAGAGCCGACTCGTTACCACTAAGCACCTTCAACTCGCGCACTCACCCAACAAGAGAAGTTCACAACATTATCAATCCGTCATGAGATCATGTTCCCTCACCAACAAATAAGAGAGTGAATACATAGATTGTCCACACATTCAAATATGACTTTGAACATAAATTAAGGAGATCACGCAATTGAACAAAAGTCATTCACTCTCACAAAAAAATCTGCGTGCTTCCCGTGGCTGTACCATAAGCTTTCCCGTAGTGTATATCTCTACTAATTTAAGCTAGCCAAGTCTAGGATCAATTAGGACTTTATGGGTTGTAATGTAGGCTAAGGGATAGGTAGGACACATTTAAGAAGAGTGACTAACCCTCATAAACACTTTAATACACGACATTCAAGAATTGAATACATATTCTTCTCAATCAATTCACTCGCCACAAATCATACAAAACATAGCCCTTTCTTCGATTAAGCACTTCTACATCCCCACTAGCACGAATTAGTAAGATTAGGAGATGTGTGTTTTTCTTCCTTTTGACTATCAACATTAATTGTCTATTTTTTTTTTTTTGCAATTTTTTTTTCTCTTTTTGTTTTCTACACACACTCCATACATTAAGGTTCATTGGCTTGTGGTATTTTTCACAACTTTAGTGCACCATATGGGCCCTTTCATGGTTTCACTCAAAAGCTACTTCCCAAATCTCTCACCTTACTTCTTTTAGCGCCTAAGTTCCTTCGGCGGTAAAGGTTTAACAAGCTCAAATTAAGAACAAAATAGGGATACGGATTGTGTGTGGGTGCCAAAGAAAAGATCTATAGGCTCAAAGGGGCTAGTAACAGGAAAATTTTATTTGTAAGTGACAAGCACATATGTGATCAAGCAAAAAACGCCTACATCATATCCTACACTAACACAACTTAATGATTTCGCTGCGATTTAACACACATGGCAAGTTTGAGACTACATAGGATAGCACAAAATAACACAAATTCTCACATACACACATTGCACATGACTCAATCAAAATAGTTCTGTTCAACTTTCAAGTCAAGTAAGCACATATAATTGAAAAATTTTAAGCAATAATGCATTAAGTGACATACAAGTCAAACAACTGAGAAAAATGCATCACAGAGTAGGCTTTTTATTTTACTTAGGCATCACAATTCAAATCAAATACAACAGAAAGACAGAGCGCATTCCATAGCCTAATATACCAGCACCAAACATGTCAACAGGTATCTCAGAGCAACTCAGTTTTCTTCCTATCTTACTCCTTAAAAAAACCTGATTCAAGCTACACCCTTGGAAAAGAACCGACGCCCAAAGAAAAACTAAGGGATACTACCTAGATATTTAAAAGAATAAAATAAATTATTTTTGGTATTTTTAATCGGACGTTAATCCCTCAAGAAAACTGTCCAAAAGATCCGTCATTGGAAAAAGTCCGAGCTTTTATATTTTTTTTTAATTTTATTTTTGTTTTTTAAAGTCTACTACTGTAAAATAGACTATTTCTAACTATGGGTTCTAAAATAAAACTAATGAAAAAATAGTTGTATACAATTATAAGTCAGAAAGTAGTTTCCTCACCCCTAAACTTATGATATGCATAGTCCTCGATGTATGATCACATAGAAAAAAATATTAAAATAAGGATAAAAATACCCCTGAGACCCTCTAGGGCCTAGCTAGCACATGATCCTCAATATTAAGGGTCGGGTCGACCCCACACTTAGGCGCAACATGCTCCTCAGCTTCAACTTCGGGTACTCAAACTTCCCTTAATCTGCAAAATAAAAAAAAATAAAAAAATACAACACATAAAAAAAATATATATATATATATATATATGTTGGGTTGCCTCCCAACAAGCGCCTTATTTATAGTCGTGGTATGACTCTGCTACTCTACTCAGGATGGGCGCTTTTGCCTCCTCCTCTTTCCATAGAGTTTTGCCTCCTTGCGCGCTCTAGGAGGATCTCCTCTTTCCTCTCTAGCCCCTTTCTCTTTTACCTTTACACATTCAGCTCGCAACACCACCTCTTCTAACTCGATTTTATTTTTCATGCCAGTAGGCTCCATATAAGAACCTTGCTCTATCAACTTTGATTCTACCATGGAGATTATGCATAAATCCTCATAATACTTAGGAAGGTTGAGCGCCTTGTACACATTAAATGTGATTTCTTCATCACACACTCTCATCTTTAGCTTGCACTCCCTTACATGAATAAGTGCCCCTCTGGTCTCCAAGAATGGTCGCCCCAAAATAATTGTAACTTCCTCATCGGCCATGTAGTCAAGAATAATAAACTCTGCGGGAAAGACGAACTTCCCTACTCGCACCAGCACATCTTCAATAATTCCTTCAGGCACTACTAATGACCGATTTGCTAGTGTAGTAGGTCTGGGGGCTCCAAGATCGAGCTTCCTGAACACTGATAATGCCATTAAATTAATGCTCGCTCCCAGATCGCATAAGGATCTACCAACCTCGTGTTTTCCAATCTCCAAGGGGATTGTAAAACAACCGGGATCCTTCAACTTAAACGGGAGCTTACTCTATACCCTAACATTGCACTCCTCAGTAAGTGCCACTGTCTCAAACTCTGTCAACCTCCTTTTGTTAGCCACAATATCTTTGATGTACTTAGTATATTTTTGGATTTCACGTAGCACATCAACCAATGGAAGATTCAATTGAATTTGGCTCAGCATATCAAGAAATTTGTTGAACATCCTGTCATCACTTTTCATATTTAATCTTTGTGGGAGGGTAGGTGGTGGTCTTGCAATTGGAGTCTTTTCACTTTCTTCAATTTCTTTCTCAGCTTCTCCCGCAGTTTTGGGGATCAGTCACCCTTAGGACTCACTTTTTCTTTCTTTCTTTTTGGGACTTCTTCTAATTCTTTGCCATTCCTCAAAGTTACAGCATTTACCTGAGGATTCTTATCGGTATCACTAGGAAGGGCCCCTGTAGGTCGAGTATTTTGTTGTGTAGCCAACTTGCCAATCTGCCTCTCTATATTTTAAAATTCACTCCTCAATTGCTGATTATCTGTTTGAAGTTGTTGATTATCAAGTAATGGTTTTTTCAACAAATCATTAGTGCTTTATTTTACTTGTTATGGTGGCCTTTCGGGCTGATTGTAGTTTCCTTGGGGTTTATATTGATTTTGACTATCCTGATTTCTACCCCAAGCGAAGTTGGGATGTTTTCTCCAGTTTTAATTGTAAGTGTTCCCATACTGAGTATTCTGGTTCATCGAAACCTTGTTGTGTTGCCCCACATAATAAACGGATTCAGGATTCAATGGACAATGGTTACTCATGTGGCTTTCTCCACATATCTCACAACATGTAGACATTTGTTGCCCCTGATGCATTTGCTTCACTTGTTGCATCGTCATCTTATTTACATGATTGGCTAACTTTTCTATATCTGTTCTCATGGATGAGAAATCATCAAGCTCAATAATACCTGCTGCCTTCTGTTTAAGTGCTCTCCATGGTTACCCGTCTCCTTGCCAAATGTTATTGTTAGCCGTGAAATTATTAAGAAGGATTTGGATTTCAGTGTACAACCTAGCCATGCAACTACTCCACATGCTAAATCAAGATTTATCCTAGATGCTTTGTCTAACCCATCAACAAAAGTTTGGCCCAGGACTTCATCAGTCTGACAATGATGTGGGGAACCTCTGAGTAGCTTTTTATATCTCTCCCAGGCTTGACGTAGAGTCTCACCATATTTTTGTTGAAACCCCAGAATTTGGCTTCTCAGTGACTTTGTTTTATTTATGGGAAAGAATTTGATAAGGAATTTCCGTGCTAGATCATCCCATGCTCGGATTGAGTTTGCTAGCTCTTTGTTCAACCACTCCTTTGCTTCCCCTAACAGAGAAAAAGGAAACAAGGCCAATCTGACATAGTCCATGGGGATGTTCGAATGTATGTATCCGTAATCTCCAAAATATTCTATATGTTCCTCTGCGGATCTTCATGAGATAGACCCACATATTGCCCTGTGGACTAAATCAAATGCACCATCTGTTTGAGCTCAAAGTGTCCCGTGATGTCAGGTTTCACAATTGCCTGAGTCATGTTCACGAGACTAGGCTTCGCTACCTCAATCACCCATCGCTCTTCCTTTTTCGCCATCTCGATTGGTTGTGGTTGGACTACGATGCCCAACTCTACAATTCTTGCTCTTTCTCT
Organism: Nicotiana tabacum; assembly: GCF_000715075.1. Taxonomy (NCBI): domain Eukaryota; kingdom Viridiplantae; phylum Streptophyta; class Magnoliopsida; order Solanales; family Solanaceae; genus Nicotiana; species Nicotiana tabacum. Next base: position 114,548,190 of record NC_134093.1, read on the forward strand.
TGCTTCCGACTCCCTCCTTGAACTATGGACGAGTCTTTCGAGTTCAGGATTAAAAGGCGAAAGATCGTCCAAACTGTTACTTCGTCTTAACATTCAATGTGAACAACTGTGGAGTCAGAAACAACAAAACAAATTAAATATCGAACAAAAACAACTAAAAGCTTATTTTAGACAAGTAGCTAATTTCTAAATCTCCGACAATAGCGCCAAAAACTTGTTGGGTCCAAATGAACTGTCACGACCCCAAATTTCCTCCGTAGGATGTCATGATGGCACCTAGTCTCTAAGACTAGGTAAGCCTATCAATGCAGAATAATAATAAATATCTGAAATAAATAAACTACAATTCAAACAATTTCAACTCCCAAAACCCGGTAAAAATAAGTCACAAGCTTCTAAGAATTTATTTTCAATGCCTCTATATGTCAAGGTCTAGATAAAATATAAGGAAGCAACATTAAATGATAGAAGGGGACTCCAGAGTCTGCGGACGCTGGCAGATATACCTTGAAGTCTCCGTGCGCAGGTAACTCAATAACGTCTAGGCTAGTAAAATATACCTGGATCTGCACAAAAAGATGTGCAGAAGCGTAGTATGAGTACACCACAGCGGTACCCAGTAAGTGCCAAGCCTAACCTCGGTAGAGTAGTGACGAGGTCAGGTGAGGCCCTACTGGAATATAATAATGGCATGGTAAAATGTTTATCAATGTAGTAAAATAAAATGACATTGAAAATGAATCAAATAGTATGTCACATTTAATGACACAAAATAATTGCAAATAATATCTCGTGGAAATCAAAACAGAATTTCCTTCAACTTTATGAAAATCACAATAATAATCAAAGGCAACTACGGCCATAAATCAATATCAACAAGGGCACTCCCGAGGTACCGCCTCGTAGTCCCAAATCATAAATAAATTCACAATATCTCATTTCCTTATATCACCGCGGGAGCCTTCACAATTTATTTAAAGAAAATATTTTTTCCGAAATAGCATCCCGCGTTTTAGCCACCCTTATCACACCGCATGACTTCTAGTAGTTCCCCTACTAGCCACGCGTATCAAGCCACCCTTATCTCACCGCATGCATTTCAACACCCAGACCTTATACCACCGCATGCGTATCAATATCACAATATATCACAATTTGCACCTCAAGTGCTCAAATAATTTAACTTGCCAAAATAATTCAACAACAATATTTTTCTACAATAAAGAGCTCACGGCTCATGCCAAAATAAATCATCAATAATAGTTTTCCACAATAAAGAGCTCACGGCTCCCTCACAATGAGTATAAAAATATTCAGGAGTAAATAATTTAGGAAAATAATATTTCAAAATCTTTACTACATTACTTCAATATCAAGTTTAAAAATGTCAAATACTTCATATTAATAATATTTAATTTAAAGAAAATCAACCTTCAAATAATGCACAGAATAAAAGAAACCAAGTTTCAACTAAACAGGTAAAATAATTAGTAAGAAAAGATCAAACAAATTTGAAGTATATATCTCAGATCAATGATGAAGAATATAACAAAATAAAATAATTTAATAAATGCGCAACAGTGATCTACACAATTTAAAAATATAATCTTTCGCAATTTAGCCCGTGTACACACTCGTCACCTCGTGCACACGACTTTCAACACATTTCAATAATTACATCAATACCAATCCTAGGGAAAATTTCCTCCACACAAGGTTAGACAAGTCACTTACCTCGACTTACTTCAATTTAACCAAGTATTATGCTTTTTTCTCGAATTTTCGACTCCGATCGACTCGTATCTAGTCATAATTAATTCGATACAGTCAACAAAAATTATAGTAATCAGTTTCATAAGAAAATATTACATTTTCATTAAAATCCGAGATTAGCTCAAAATTTGCCCGTGGGGCCCACATCTCGGAATCCGGCAAAACTTACAAAATCCGACAACCCATTCAATTACGAGTCCACCCATACCAATTTTACCAAAATCCGATAACAACTCGACCTCCAAATCTTAAATTTTCGTTTTTGGAAGATTTTGCAAAAATCTTGATTTCTTCCATTTAAATTCGAAATAAATGATGAATATGACCATGGATTTATGAAATATAATCACATTTGGATATAGGACACTTACCCAAGTTGAAGTCTTGAAGAAATCCTCAAAATTGCCCAAGAACCGTGCTCCAAAACTCCAAAACGAAATGAAGGAAATGACCATTTTTGGTCCTTAAGTTTCTGCCCCAAAAATATTATTCTGGTCGCTAAAAGTCCAATCCCGTCGCTAAAAGTGTCACATCTGGTCGCTAAAGGTGCACACCAGGACTATTTACACCAACAGTTTTATTTCACTAAAAAAGCTCTAACTCCATCATACGAACTCGGAATTCGATGATTCTTATTCCTATGAGTCACAAATAAAACTACGAACCCATTCGTTCAATCGAAACTCAATTCGCAGCTCATTTGCTCAATGTGATACCAATTTTGCTCGTTAAACAATTAACTCATATTTCGCGCTTAAAACTCAACGCGACTTGATGAAATTAGACCAAACTTTCCAGATCACTCCTATAATTCATTATCAAAATGTCGAAAGTCTCAAAATTGAATTTCGATCTCTAGAACTAAAAATGGACTTTTGGATCATTACATGCTTATGTTGAAAACATCAAACTCTTCCTCGACAGCCTGTAGTGTATCAATCATAACTTCTTGTACTCAACTCTAACTGCCAAACGGTTTAAAGTTCTGCAAACTAGATACAAAGTACTACAACTTTCATGTTTTGCTCATTGCCCAACTCCTTATAGATTGCGAGATATAAGCTTCCAAAGTCAGCCCTGTGCAGCAGAAATTTCTGGCGATGCACACTGCTATAGCAAAAATCTGCAGTAGCAGCTTCAGTCAATCGATCATAACATTTTGTATAAATATCTGAATGATAAATGGTTTATTATTCTGGAAACTAGAATCAAAGAGCTACAACTTTCATGTTTTGAAAATGTTCAAATTCCTTATAGATTTCGAGATATAAGCTTCCAAAGTCAGCTCTGCGATTGCATCAGTTGCTGTCCAAAAACAGCTTCTGCAGCAAAAAAATTCCAGCAGCTCCTTTTTGTCCGAAATTCATTCCGTTAACCTTCCGAAATTCACCCGAGGCCCTCGGTACCTTAACTAAATATACCAACATGTCCCAAAATACAATATGAACTTAGTTGTGGCTTCAAACCATGCCAAACAACGCCGAAATTACGAATCGCGCATCGAATCGAATTATGAGTTTTCAAATCTTCCAACTTCTATATTTTGCGCCGAAACATATCAAATCAATTCCGATTGACCTTAAATTTTGCACACAAGTTATAAATAACATAATGGATTAATAAAAAATTTCAGAATCGGATTTCGACCCCGATATCAAAAGTCAACTCCTCGGTCAAACTTTCCAAAAATTCAACTTTCGGCATTTCAAGCCTAATTCTACTACGGACTTCCAAATAAAATTTCGATCATGCTCTTAAGTCCAAAATTACCATACGGAGCTGTTGGAATCATCAAAATTCTATTCCGGGGTCGTTTGCACATAATTTGACATCCAGTCACTATTTGAACTTAAACTTTTAATTTTTCATCAAATTCCATATCTCTGGCTAGGGACCTCGGAATTTGATTCCGGGTATACACCTAAGTCCCAAATCACGATACAAACCTACCAAAATTGTCAAAATACTGATCCGAGTCTATTTGCTCAAAATATTGACCAAAGTCAACTCAGTTGAGTTTTAAAGCTCTAATTCACATTTAAATTCATTTTTCACCTGAAAACTTTTCGATTTTTTTTTGCGGACTGCACACGCAAGTCGAGTAATGGTAAATAGTGCTTAAATCATATAATTAATCATTAAATTTAAAGATGACATTTTGGGTCATCACATTCTCCACCTCTAAAACAAACGTTTGTCCTCGAACGGAGTTAGAAAAAGTACCTGAGCTGGTGAATAAGTGTGGATAACAGCTGCGTAAATCATTCTTGACCTCCCAAGTCGCCTCCTCGACTGGATGACCCCTCCACTGAACCTTTATGGAAGCAATGTTCTTTGACCTCAGCTTTCGAACCTGCCTATCTAAAATAGCCACTGGTTCCTCAACATAAGATAGATCCTTGTCCAACTGAACCGAACTGAAGTCTAACACATGAGACGGATCGCCGTGATATTTCCGAAGCATAGAAACATGGAATACCGAATGAACCGCAGAAAGACTAGGTGGTAGTGCAAGTCTGTAAGCCACCTATCCAACTCTCTCAAGAATCTCAAAAGGCCCAATATACCTAGGGCTCAACTTGCCATTCTTTCCGAACCTCATCACACCCTTCATAGGCGAAACCCGTAGCAATACCCGCTCACCAACCATGAATGCAATATCACGAACCTTCCGATCCGCATAACTCTTCTGTCTAGATTGGGCTGTACGAAATCGATCCTGAATCAAATTAACCTTTTCCAAGGCATCGTGAACCAAGTCTGTACCCAAAAGTCTAGCCTCGCCTGGTTCGAACCAACCCACTGGAGACCGGCACCGCCTACCATACAAGGCCTCAAACGGAGCCATCTGGATGCTTGACTGGTAACTGTTGTTGTAAGCAAACTCCGCAAGTGGTAAGAACTGATCCCAAGCACCCCCAAAATCTATCACACACGCACGAAGCATATCCTCCAATATCTGAATAGTGCGTTCGGACTGCCCGTCCGTCTGAGGGTGAAATGCTGTACTCAACTCTACCCGAGTACCCAACTCACATTGAACTGCCCTCCAAAACTGTGAGGTAAACTGTGTACCCCGGTCAGAGATGATAGATACTGGTACACCGTGAAGTCTGACAATCTCGCGAATATATACTTGAGCCAGCTGCTCTGAGGAGTAAGTAGTAATCACAGGGATGAAATGAGCTGATTTGGTCAGCCTATCCACAATCACCCAAACTGCGTCCAACTTTCGCTGAGTCCGTGGGAGCCCAACAACGAAATCCATAGTGATCCGCTCCCATTTCCATTCTGGAATCTCTAACTTCTGAAGTAATCCGACTTGGCTCGGAAATATCCAATATAACAAACTGGTTGGCCAAGGCCTGAACATCCATGGCTAAAGGCCTCTCTGCTATCGGTAAATATGCTAAGCTGCCCAAACTCTCCGCCTTACGACTCAAGGCATCGGCCACCACATTGGCCTTCCCCGGATAATAGAGAATGGTGATATCATAATCCTTAAGCAACTCCAACCATCTCCGCTGCCGTAAATTAAGATCCTTCTGTTTAAACAAATACTGTAGACTCCGGTGATCGGTGTAGATTTCACAATGGACACCGTATAAATAATGCCGCCAAATTTTTAAGGCATGAACAATAGCTGCTAACTCCAGGTCATATACATGATAATTCTTTTCATGCACCTTTAACTGTCTGGACGCGTAAGCAATCACCCTACCGTCTTGCATCAATATTGTGCCGAGACCAATACGCGACGCGTCACAATACACAGTATAAGATCCTGTACCTGTAGGTAATACCAATACTGGGGCTGTAGTCAAAGCTGTCTTGAGCTCTTGGAAGCTTTCCTCACATTCCTCGGTCCACCTGAACGGAGCACCCTTCTGGGTCAATTTGGTCATAGATGCAGCAATAGAAGAGAAACCCTTTACAAATCGGCGATAATACCCAGCCAAACCAAGGAAACTCCGGATTTCCGTAACTGAGGACGGTCTGGACCAACTCTGCACTGCTTCAATCTTCTTTGGATCTACCTTGATCCCCTCGCACGAAACTATATGACCCAAAAATCCCACTGAATCAAGCCAGAATTCACACTTTGAAAATTTTGCATATAACTTCTCTTCTCTCAAAATCTGAAGCACAGTCCTCAGGTGTTGTTCATGATCTTCCTGACTTCGGGAGTACACCAGAATGTCATCAATAAATACAATGACGAAGGAATCAAGATAGGGTTGAAATACACTATTCATTAAGTGCATAAATGCTGCTGGGGCGTTGGTCAGCCCAAAAGACATCACAAGGAACTCGTAATGACCGTACCGAGTCCTGAAAGCAGTCTTCGGAATATCTGGCTCCCGAATCTTCAACTGATGATAGCCTAAACACAAGTCAATTTTTGAGAATACCCTGGCACCCTGAAGCTGATCAAATAAGTCATCAATACGTGGCAATGGATACCTGTTCTTCACTGTAACCTTGTTCAACTGGCGATAATTAATACACTTCCGCATAGAACCATCCTTATTCTTTACAAATAAGACAGGAGCACCCCAAGGCGGTACACTGGGCCGAATGAAACCCTTATCAAGCAACTCCTGTAACTGTTCTTTTAATTCTTTCAACTCTGCTGGGGCCATACGATATGGTGGAATAGAAATGGGCTGAGTGCCTGGTAACAAATCAATGCCAAAATCAACATCCCTGTCGGGCGGCATACCCGGAAGATCCGCTGGAAATACATCAGGAAAATCCATTACTACAGGAACTGACTCCATATTAGGAGTATCAATACTAACATCTCTCACATAGGCCAGATACACATCACACCCCTTCTCAAGCATCCGTTGAGCTTTAAGAAATGAAACAACCCTGCTAGGAACATGATCTGAGGTACCTCTGCACTCTCGCCGCGGTAGACCTGGCATAGCCAACGTCACCGTCTTGGCGTAACAATCAAGAATAGCGTGATAGGGCGACAACCAGTCCATGCCCAAAATAATATCGAAATCCACCATACTGAGCAATAATAAATCGGCTCTGGTCTCAAAACCAGTGATAATAATTAAACATGACCGATACACACGATCCACAATAATAGAGTCACCCACGGGTGTAGATACATAAATAGAAGAACTCAAGTAATCACGTGGTATGCCCAAATATGAGGCAAAATAAGATGATACATAAGAATAAGTGGAGCTTGGATCAAATAAGACTGATGCATCTCTATGACAGACCGGAATAATACCCGTGATAACAGAATCGGATGCAACAACATCTGTCATAGCAGGAAAGGCATAATATCTGGCCTGACCTCCCCCTCTAGGGCAACCTCTACCTGTCCGACCTCCACCTATAGCTGGCTGTGCGGGTGGAGTGGAAACTGGTGCAGAAATCATGGCCTGAGAAGCCGGAGGACCTTGTGGAATAGGTGGGGCTTGAGAAATCTGTGGAGGTTCACCCCTCCTAAATCTGGGGCAATCTCTCATAATATGGCGAGTGTCACCACATTCAAAACAAGCTCTCGGAGGACGTGGCTGCTGGGACTGGCTCGGGCCTGATCGACTAGACTGTCCGCTGAAAGCACCCCGTACAGGAGGTACAGAAGACACTGGTGGTGCATAATATGGAACCTGAGGTCTGGGAGTAGTAGGAATACCACTGGAAGCTGGAAGTGCTGAATGAATAGGACGACCCACATAACCTCTACCATGTCGGGCTGCAACTGGGGCACGAGAATTATTATATGTGCCAGAATCTCTTAGCTTCCCTCTCTTCCCTCTCCCGAGTCCGCATACCTTCCAATCTTCTAGCAATTGACACCACCTATTGGTATGTGATGTCCATCTCTAGCTCTCGGGCCATACTATATCTGATACTAGGGTGAAGACCCTCAATAAACCTACGAACCCGCTCTCGAACAGTAGTAACTAAGGCTGGTGCATGCCTAGCCAAATCACTGAATCGGACCGTATATTCTGACACGGTCATAGAACCCTGGCGCAGCTGCTCAAACTCTGCGCGCCAAGCATCCCTAAGACTCTGAGGAACATACTCCCTCAAGAACATATCTGAAAATTGAGTCCAAGTAAGTGAAGCTGCCTCAGCCGGACTATCCAACTCATATGCCCGCCACCACTGGTAGGCTGCTCCTCTAAACTGGAATGCCGTGAAAGAAACTCCACTGGAATCCACAATACCTATAGTAAGAAGGATATGGTGACATTCCTCCAGGAAACCCTGAGCATCCTCTGAAGCTAGACCGCTGAAAGTGAGAGAGTGGTACTTTTTATACCTCTCGAGCCTGAGCTGCTCTCCCTCTGAAACTGTTGTCCTAATCTCACGCCGAACTGGGACAACTGGCTGCACTGGTATAACCTCTAGGGCATGGTCAACTTGGGCACATGGCTCTGGAGTATGGGCGGCAGGAGTATGTGCTCCTCCCCCAGCCTGAGATGTGGCAGGAGCAAGTGGAATTAATCCTGCCTGAGCTAAAGTACCAAACATGCTCAAAAACTGGGCAAGAGTCTCCTGAAGTGCAGGAGTAGTAACAGGCGTCTCAGGTGCCTGCTCTCCAACTGGAGCTACTGGTGGCTCTGGTGCAGCAGTTCGTGCAGATGCTCTGGCTGCACCACGTGGTATTCCTCGGCCTCTGGCTCGGCCTCTGCCCCGACCCTGGCCTCTTGTGGCTCCAACAGGGGGCGCGGGTGTCTGATCATCAGATCCAGTTGTGCGTGTCCTCACTATCTGTGAGAGAATAGAAAGACAATTGTTAAGAACTTTGAAATCAACAACGGCGCACGATAAGGAACCAAAGAAGTGAATAATTCGTAACAGTTCCATAGCCTCTCGAAGATAAGTACAGACGTCTCCGTACCGATCCGCAAGACTCTACTAAACTTGCTTGTGACTCATAACACCTATAAACCTAGTGCTCTGATACCAACTTGTCACGACCCCAAATTCCCTCCGTAGGATATCGTGATGGCACCTAGTCTCTAAGACTAGGTAAGCCTATTAATGCGGAATAATAATAAATATCTGAAATAAATAAACTACAATTAAAACAATTTCAACTCCCAAAACCCGGTAGAAATAAGTCACAAGCTTCTAAGAATTTATTCTCAATGTCTCTATATGTCAAGGTCTAGATAAAATATAAGGAAGCAACATAAAATGATAGAAGGGGACTCCGGAGTATGCGGACGCTGACAGATATACTTCGAACTCTCCGTGCGCAGGTAACTCAATGACGTCTAGGCTGGTAAAATGTACCTGGATCTGCACAAAAAGATGTGCAGAAGCGTAGTATGAGTATACCACAGCGGTACCCAGTAAGTGCCAAGCCTAACCTCGGTAGAATAGTGACGAGGTCAAGTAAGGCCCTACTGGAATATAATAATGGCATGGTAAAATGTTTATCAATGTAGTAAAATAAAATGACATTGAAAATGAATCAAATAGTATGTCATATTTAATGACACAAAATAATTGCAAATAATATCTCGTGGAAATCAAAACAGAATTTCCTTCAACTTTATGAAAATCACAATAATAATCAAAGGTAACTACGGCCATAAATCAATATCAACAAGGGCACTCCCGAGGTACCGCCTCGTAGTCCCAAATCATAAATAAATTCACAATATCTCATTTTCTTATATCACCGCGGGAGCCTTCACAATTTATTTAAAGAAAATATTTTTCCCGAAATAGCATCCCGCGTTTTAGCCACCCTTATCACACCGCATGACTTCTAGTAGTTCCCCTACTAGCCACGCGTATCAAGCCACCCTTATCTCACCGCATGCGTTTCAACACCCAGACCTTATACCACCGCATGCGTATCAATATCACAATATATCACAATTTGCACCTCAAGTGCTCAAATAATTTAACTTGCCAAAATAATTCAACAACAATATTTTTCTACAATAAAGAGCTCACGGCTCATGCCAAAATAAATCATCAATAATAGTTTTCCACAATAAAGAGCTCACGGCTCCCTCACAATGAGTATAAAAATATTCAGGAGTAAATAATTTAGGAAAATAATATTTCAAAATCTTTACTACGTTGCTTCAATATCAAGTTTAAAAATGTCAAATACTTCATATTAATAATATTTAATTTAAAGAAAATCAACCTTCAAATAATGTACAGAATAAAAGAAACCAAGTTTCAACTAAACAGGTAAAATAATTAGTAAGAAAAGATCAAACAAATTTGAAGTATATATCTCAAATCAATGATGAAGAATATAACAAGATAAAATAATTTAATAAATGCGCAACCGTGATCTACATAATTTAAAAATATAATCTTTCGCAATTTAGCCCGTGTACACACTCATCACCTCGTGCACATGACTTTCAACACATTTCAATAATTACATCAATACTAATCCTAGGGGAAATTTCCCCCACACAAGGTTAGACAAGTCACTTACCTCGACTTGCTTCAATTTAACCAAGTATTATGCTTTTTCCTCGAATTTTCGACTCCGATCGACTCGTATCTAGTCATAATTAATTCGATACAGTCAACAAAAATTATAGTAATCAGTTTCATAAGAAAATATTATATTTTCATTAAAATTCGAAATTAGCTCAAAATTTGCCCGTGGGGCCCACATCTCGGAATCCGGCAAAACTTTCAAAATCCGATAACCCATTCAATTACGAGTCCACCCATACCAATTTTACCAAAATCCGATAACAACTCGACCTCCAAATCTTAAATTTTTATTTTTGGAAGATTTTGCAAAAATCTTGATTTCTTCCATTTAAATCCGAAATAAATGATGAATATGACCATGGATTTATGAAATATAATCACATTTGGATATAGGACACTTACCCAAGTTGAAGTCTTGAAGAAATCCTCAAAATCGCCCAAGAACCGTGCTCCAAAACTCCAAAACGAAATGAAGGAAATGACCATTTTTGGTCCTTAAGTTTCTGCCCCAAAAATACTATTCCGGTCGCTAAAAGTCCAATCCCGTCGCTAAAAGTGTCACATCTGGTCGCTAAAGGTGCACACCAGGACTATTTACACCAACAGTTTTATTTCACTAAAAAAGTTCTAACTCCATCATACGAACTCAGAATTCAACGATTCTTGTTCCTATGAGTCACAAATAAAAATACGAACCCATTCGTTCAATCGAAACTCAATTCGGAGCTCATTTGCTCAATGTGATACCAATTTCGCTCGTTAAATAATTAACTCATATTTCGCGCTTAAAACTCAATCGCGACTTGATGAAATTAGACCAAACTTTCTAGATCACTCCTATAATTCATTATCAAAATATCAAAAGTCTCGAAATCGAATTTCGATGTCTAGAACTAAAAATGAACTTTTGGATCATTACATGCTTATGTTGAAAACATCAAACTCTTCCTCGACAGCCTGTAGTATATCAATCATAACTTCTTGTACTCAACTCCAACTGCCAAACGGTTTAAAGTTCTGCAAACTAGATACAGAGTACTACAATTTCATGTTTTGCTCATCGCCCAACTCCTTATAGATTGCGAGATATAAGCTCCTAAAGTCAGCCCCGTGCAGCAGAAATTTCTGGCGATGCACACTGCTGTAGCAAAAATCTACAGTAGCTGCTTCAGTCAATCGATCATAACATTTTGTATAAATGTCTGAATGATAAATGGTTTATCATTCTGGAAACTAGAATCAAAGGCTACAACTTTCATGTTTTGAAAATGTTCAAATTCCTTATAGATTTCGAGATATAAGCTTCCAAAAATTAGCTCTGCGATTGCACCGGTTGCTGTCCAAAACAGCTTCTGCAGCAAAAAAATTCCAGCAACTCCTTTTTGTCCGAAATTCATTCCGTTAACCTTCCGAAATCCACCCGAGGCCCTCGGTACCTTAACCAAATATACCAACATGTCCCAAAATACAATATGAACTTAGTTGAGGCTTCAAACCATGCCAAACAACGCCGAAATTACGAATCGCGCATCGAATCGAATTATGAGTTTTCATATCTTCCAACTTCTATATTTTGCGCCGAAACATATCAAATCAATTCCGATTGACCTCAAATTTTGCACACAAGTCATAAATGACATAATGGATTTATAAAAAAATTCAGAATCGGATTTCGACCCCGATATCAAAAAGTCAACCCCTCGGTCAAACTTCCCAAAAATACAACTTTCGGTATTTCAAGCCTAATTCTACTACGGACTTCCAAATAAAATTTCAATCACGCTCATAAGTCCATAATCACCATATGGAGCTGTTGGAATCATCATAATTCTATTCCGGGGTCGTTTGCACATAATTTGACATCCGGTCACTATTTGAACTTAAACTTTTAATTTTTCATCAAAATTCCATATCTCTGGCTAGGTACCTCGGAATTTGATTTCGGGCATACACCTAAGTCCCAAATCACGATACAGACCTACCAAAATTGTCAAAACACTGATCCGAGTCTGTTTGCTCAAAATGTTGACCAAAGTCAACTCAGTTGAGTTTTAAAGCTCTAATTCACATTTAAATTCATTTTTCACCTGAAAACTTTCCGATTTTTTTTACGGACTGCACACGTAAGTCGAGACATATAATTAATTATTAAATTTAAAGATGACATTTTAGGTCATCACACGCACACACAGGTATACGCGGTCATCAAGTAATAAAGTGACTAAAAGTTGGATTTAGAACCCACGAGGACTTGTGATTAACTATAAACTAAATTAGACTATCCTAATTATATAAGTAAGAATTAAACCTAGAAGTATATGACTTTAATCTAATTAATTAAGAAGTAAATAAGTAGTGAACTTTGAACAAAAGAAGAGTATATTTTTATGTTAATCAATATGATGAAAACGATCTAGGTTCATGGGCTATCTAACAATCCTATTGTATTCTTAAATTAAATTGACTAATTAATTTATCTGGTTTATTGGTTGACAGAGTAAATATTGATCATAAGAATTTGTCGATCTCTTACTCGCCTATTCAAGCTAAACCAACACATATATGTATATAGAGTTAGAATCAACAAGAACACATTCGTAATTCCCGTATAGTAACCAAGCAAGACAATTAGCATATGTCTATCCTAAGCGCGAATCCATTCCCCGATGCTCGGGGTTCAAGAACATGCTATACCCAATCCTATGTGCAATCTAGAATTTCCACTTTCGAGTTAAACTCTAGATTCGTGGATAGTATTTAATTGGCGATCAAGCAATCAAATAATTAAGCGCAAGATTGAATAAATAAATAAATCAAAATCAATATCCAAATAACAATAGTCATGAAAGAACCACAACCCTAGAATGTGAAGTTTAGCTCCACATAGATATGGTAGCCAAACAACAAATCATACAAAGAAATATAAAACTTATTAAGTTTAGTAGAAGAAAGAAGTACTTGGTACTTCTTTTTATTCTTTTTCTAATTGCATGTGTCTACCGTTGTGCAGCGGTCGCTCAAGTTCCCAATGCAGTCCCCCTCTTTAAGGAGTGGATCGAGGAGATTTGCAAACAAATATCTTACTTCGAGCGCGAATGGCGCAAGTTCTAGAAGGGCAAGTGGGAGGCCCGTTCCCATGGTGAGTTTTCCTCCCGAATAATTACATTTGCATAACGTTTTTACTTTTGCTAAGTCTTTTTCCCTTTCATAGGTTTTCCAAAGACCACCGAGCTTCGGCCATTGGATGAGGACGAGGCCCCATCCTCGCATTTTGAACCCTCCGCTTCGGGACAGCCCGGAGTTACCGCGAAGGAGGAAAACAAGAAGAAAAAGAGGAAATCATCTGGCTCCCTGGATGCGGAGGTGAAGAAGAAGAGGGTAGCTGTCCGGGTCCGAAAAAGCAATAAAAAGAGTACCAAAGCCAGGGTATCAGACCCCGATTCCCTATTCCGGCTCAGAGATTACCCATAGGATGATGATCTAGAGTTTGTCGCCCATGGGTCGACGGTCGGCGAAGGAGATCAGGCGGCAACCGGAGAAGGTGGCTGAGAGTCCGATCCCCTTCTAGTTCGGGAACCAGAAGGAGAATCGGAGGCCACAGTTTCCTGAAAAGTTGCTCCTGCCCTGAAAGAAGTAGCCTATGTCATCGACATCGCGGAGATGCCGCCCCACACAGAATCTATGTTAGAAGAGCCTCAAGCCAATAAAGAGAAATCAAATGAGACGGCAACAGACACAGATGATGCCCGCAACATGTTCTTCGACGGCATGGACATGAGCGCATTAGAGGACTACTCCAGGCTTGGTCACCTGGAGGTCCCAACAAAGGATGTGCCATCAGGATCAGGCAAGCCTAGCTTGAGCCCGAAGCTAGTGAGGCAGTTCCCTACCCGAGTGTGGATCGATTGTAAAAGAATGGTCATTTTTACTATCTCGGCAGATGCCCGAGTACTGTCTGCTCCGGTGGCTGTGGCCAACTATCTTCGTTGCTTGGTGATCGAGGAGGACCAGGTGAAGATAAACGAAGTAGGCACATCGAGCATCTTCAATGAGGCACATCATGTACTGAACCGGGTAAGATGTCTACTCCTTGTACCCTTTGCGAATCTTACTTAGTTTCAGCATGTTCTAACGACCTTATCGTTTTGTTTTTCAGGCTTCGGTGCTCCACCATGAAAGCTTCCTTCGGTCCCAAATGTAAATCATCCAGCTCGAGTTTGAGCTCAAGGAGCAGGTCCGGAATAAGGACATGTACAGGTCTCTTAGTGAACAACAAGACGAGGCTTTCAAGGACCTCCCAACTCTCTGAGCCGAGTTGGAGAAGGCACAAAAGAAGGCCTCGTCCATGAAACGGAAGCATGCTGATCTGGTCAAGATGGTAATGAGCTTTGAGGCTAAAAATGAGAGGCTACTCGTGATGACTAACGACGCAACTTCGCAGGTCCAAGAGAAGATAAACTTGACTGACCAGCTTCGGGCCGAGATGGATGAGGTCAAGACCACGACCGAGGGGCTGAGGGGCAGGATGGACCTGCTGGCTTCGAAAAAGAGGCTACAAAAGAGGAGCTGGCATCGGTCAAGGACCAGCTCCGGGTGGAGAAGGACAAGGCCGACAAGTGGTTACGGCTAAATGATGAACTCTGGGCACAATAAAATTCAGTTGCCTCGGAACGGGATGCCCTTGGCCAGGAATATACTGCGTTGAAGTCCAAATTGGAGGATATTTCGATTGATTCCTCCGAAGTCGAGGAAATGCTGGCCTAGTATAAGGCTGATGTGGAGGTAGCCGAGGCCCGTTTAAGGACGAAGATCGAGTATGTAAAGAGGTTGTCCTAGAGGGAGACCCTCGAGGAAATTCACGCCCGAGGATTTGATCTGTCGGCCAAGATTGAAGAAGCCAAAAGGCTCGAGGCTAGGGCAAAAGAACTTTATGAGCCCGAAGTTCTCAAAGGCTCCGAAGGTTTCAGTGCCGAGTCGAGCTCCGGTGAAGATCAGGCATAGATGCTTTAGTTCTTTTTTATTTCCCTTTTGTACATTTTCTTTCTTGTTGATTTTGAGACTATTTTATCATGCCTATGTAAATATTTTTTGAGATATGTATATAAAAGTTTCCCTTTGGCAACATCGTGTTTTTACTTTTCAATATTCGTTTGCCATTTTTTGTTTTATTTGCATATCATCCCTAATTCCTTAGCATAGAATCGAACGTAATCTTGAGCATCCGTTCTTTGGAGATCCCAATGGGGCCCGATTTCGATGGCAACTCTGGATTACTCGTGGCTTTAAAATTTCGATAAAATCGAAGGCCTTTAAGATGCTTAAGTGTTTTAGTCATATATGACGATATTTTTGCCGAGGGTAACCCTTTAATAGGTTTTGATTATACGTAAGGGTCTTACTTTCTGAGTACGGATTTCGGATGTCTCCGAGTCATTTTAGGGTGGTCGTAGCCTTTCATATTCGGGCACTGCCTAATGGGCTTGGTGCCTCCGAGATTCGATAGTCTGGCCCGTCTAATTGTTTTATCAGACGAAAGTCCCCGAGTCGGGGTAGCTTGTGAGCTTTAGGATCTGGGATCCATTAAGAAGCATCGACAAAGCGAAATGTGTAGTAATAAAGTATGAAGAAAGCAAAGAAAACAAAGTTACAGGATCAAATCGTACTGTCAGTCTTGGTATTGAATGGATTCAACATGGCATATGAAACCACATTTGACCGTTTGACCCTTACGATGAATCCTAACCACCAAGTCTTGGCTTTTGACATACAAAATATGCCCTTTTTAAAGATCTTATCCTAAGGGTAATGGCTTCCGGTATTTGAGGTCGAACTTGTGAGGGCTAGGATGCTGTTGGTTTAGTGCAAATGATCAACAATTCCGGTTTAAGGCCGGTCTTCAAAACTAAGGTAGCACGTTTTACTGTTGCTTCGTTAAAAACCTTGCCGAAAAACCCACTTTAGGACAAAATTAGTTCAAGGAAAAAAGAGTACAACACATGCTTTCAGACCTAATAGTCACATTTTCCCTTGGCTGAGTACCTGCATAAGTTAGTCCGTAAAAATTGATCATTTTTCCTCTAGGTAAATAACTTAACATTCAACCAAGTGCACCACTTAGCCTTTTCGGAATATAGTGATCAATAAATAATGTTAGACCAATTCTACAAAATATGTACATAAAAATTCTTAGTTTGATGGAGAGACTATGATTTTATGTGCCCATATATGCTATTCCGTCCGACTTTATTATTATTGCATATTGCCTTGTATCTCATTTATTATTATTTTTTATTTCATTTGGGTTAAGTATCATTAATAAATTGGATCGTAATAAAGCTTAGATATTAAACATTAGAAATATTAACCAAGATCTTATTTGTTATTTAGAATATAGTTGTAGGTCCTATTATGTCTCAATTTAGCAGAAAAGGTTAGGAAACTGACATACGTGTCTCAGTTTTCTATCACTTATTCCAAACAATAACCTTGTTATCCTATTTCCAATCATTTACGGGCAAAATTTGTCTGTTTCCCTTTAAAATATATAGAAACGACACTAGGACTTTCCACTTTAGGCGCTCCTGAGCATTTCCAGAAGACGTCCCAATTCCCAAAGAATCAAAGATGTTTCCAGATCACGAAATCTAAGTGTTTATTTTATTTTATTAACTTCACGCAGTGTCTTTTTATGATGATGCTTCATAAGTAATATAGGCCTATTATAAGAGAAATCAAATTATATTGGATGTCTACTCTTTCTTTATGATTTTTTCAAATGCTTAATAACATATTCAATGATATATTTTTATTCATTTTTCATGCCTATATAAAGGCCTTGTAATAGATAGAAAAAAGACACAATTGAAGAAAAAATAAGAATCTTTCTTCCTCTCTATATCTCTTAGCTTGTTTTTCTTTATTCGATATTGTTATTTTGAGTTATATTTATAACGCGTTATCAGCACGATTGTCACCTTCATTTTTACAATCACATCCTAGTTGTGTTCGATTCTCCTTCAGTTTCAATATTTCAAACTTGTCAAAGCTTGAATTCGTGGCACTAGACATTACCGGGAAGAATTATTTATCATGGGTCCTTGATGCTGAAATTCACCTTGACGCTAAAGGTCTTGGAAATACTATTATACAAGAAAATGAAGCATCAAATCAGGATAAAGCGAAGGCCATGATTTTCCTTCGTCATCATCTACATGAAGGGTTAAAAACTGAATATTTAACTGTAAAAGATCCACTTGAGTTGTGGATTAATTTGAAGGGTCGATATGAGCACCTAAAACTTACGGTATTACCGAAAGCTCGGTATGAATGGATACTTTTAAGGTTGCAAGGCTTTAAAATCGTAAGTGAGTATAATTCGGCTATCTTTAAAGTAAGTTCTCTATTAAAATTATGTGAAGACACTATCACAGATGAGGACTTAATAGAAAAAATATTTTCTACTTTTCACGCTTCAAATGTGGTGCTACAACAGCAATACCGTGAAAAGGGTTTTAAGAAATATTCTGAGTTAATCACATGCCTACTTGTGGCAGAGCAGAATAATACTCTATTAATGAAAAATCATGAAAACCGTCCCACTAGGTCAGCACCATTCCCGAAAGTGAATGCTGTAGCAGCATATGATAAGTCTGAAAGAAAACAAAATAATTACCGTGGTCGTGAACATAGTCGTAGACGCGGACGTGGCAGGGGACAAAATAATTATCGTCATTATGGTAGAAATAAACAGGAGAACAATAAGGGTTCTCAAATTAATCCTTCAAAAGGTAAAATTAGTATGTGTCACCGATGTGGTATGAAAGGTCATTGGGCACGCATTTGTCGTACGCCAGATTATTTTGTCAAACTTTATCAAGCCTCCCTTAGAAAGAAAGAAAATAATGTGGAGGCACACTTGACCTTTCAAAATAATGATGATGAAACAGGTCCCTCAAACAAATATGATTCTGAGACACATCTTGCATATAAAGATGATGATTTTGGAGGCCTAGCAAATATTACTCATTTAGAAGTTGGAGACTTCTTTGAGGATATAGACTGAAGAACTAATCATCTTACTGGGAATAAAGCTATAATAAAGTTGTCATTTTATTATGTTTGCAACTAATTTATTTTTCTTAAGTGTATTTTCCCAATGTATCATGTGTTGCTAGTTTCTACATTCCTAATGTATTTCTTAATATATATTTTGTTTGTCTTTCATATTTTTTATAATGTACTTTTTGATTTTTTTTTATGAAGAATATAAAAATTTTCCGGTCTTCAGTTGGACTCAAGATTAATAAATATAATATATTTCTTCTGGATAGTGCTACAACACACACTATTTTAAGAGATAAGAGATATTTATCTTATTTGGTAATGAAAGAAGCCAATGTTAATGCAATATCCGGTAGTACAAAATTAATTGAAGGTTCTGGAAGAGCCAATTTATTACTACCAGGAGGAACAAATTTGGCTATTGATGAAGCACTATATTGTAGTAAATCTCAAAGAAACTCATTAAGTTTCAAAGATATTCGCCAAATTGGCTACCATATTGAGACTACAAATGATGAAAAGATTGAATATCTTTATATTACTACAATAATGTCTGGTAAGAAATATGTGCTTGAAATGTTACCTGCTCTTTCCTCCGGCTTATACTACACAAGTATTAGCAGGATTGAAACGCATGCCATAGTAAATGAAAAGTTTACTAATCAAGATAATTTTATTATTTGGCATGACCGATTGGGTCATCCTGGTTCTACTATGATGAGTAAAATAATTGAGAATTCACATGGACATTCAATGAAGAACCATAAGATTCTTCAATTTAAAGAATTTTCTTGTGCTGCATGTTCTCAAGGCAAATTAATTATTAGACCATCAGCTATTAATGTTAGGATGGAATTCCCTACATTTCTGGAACGTATACAGGGTGATATATGTGGGCCCATTCACCCTCCATGTGGACAATTCAGATATTATATGATTTTGATAGATGCATCTACAAGATGGTCACATGTGTGCTTACTATCAACTCGCAATATGGCACTTGCGAGATTGTTGGCTCAAATAATAAAGCTAAGAGCACAATTTTCAGATTATGCAATTAAGACAATTCATCTTGATAATGTTGGTGAGTTTACATCCCAAGCCTTAAATGATTATTGTATATCAACTGGGATAACAATTGAGCATCCGGTTGCTCATGTTCATACACAAAATGGTCTAGCGGAATCATTGATCAAACGCCTCCAATTAATTGCTAGACCAATGCTTATGAGAACAAAACTTCCCATTTTAATATGGGGTCATCCTATTTTACATGCAGCAGTACTTGTGCGGATAAGGCCCACAAGTAATCATAAAGTCTCCCCATTGCAATTGACTTTTGGTCAGGAGCCAAATATTTCTCATCTTAGAATCTTTGGTTGTGCGATATATGTTCCAATTGCTCCACCACAACGCACAAAGATGGGTCCCCAAAGAAGGTTGGGAGTATATGTTGGGTATGAATCTCCTTCTATTATAAAATATCTGGAGCCTACGACTGGAGATTTATTTACAGTAAGATTTTCTGATTGTCATTTTGATGAATCGGTATACCCAATATTAGGGGGAGAAAATAAGCAGTTGAGAAAGGAGATAGATTGGAATGTATTATCACTATCTCATTTAGATTTTCGAACAAATCAATGTGAACAAGAGGTTCAAAAGATAATTCATTTGCAAAATATTGCAAATCAACTGCCAGATGCATTCACTGACCTACCAAGGGTGACTAAGTCACATATTCCAGCTACTAATACTCCAATTCGAGTGGATATCCCGGTAGGATAATTAATTAAAGCAAATGAGTTTAAATCACGTTTGAAACGTGGTAGACCTGTCGGTTCAAGGATAAAAATCCTCGAAAAAGAAAAGGAGCAAATGATCAAAGTGATCATAATACGGAGGTAGTGACTCACATAACAAATGATAAAACCTCGAGGGAGGTTCAGGTACCTGAAAATGATAAGAATGGAGAGATCTCAATAAGTTATGTCTTAACGGGAAAAAGATGGAACTGGAATAATATTGTTATCGATAATATTTTTGCTTATAATGTCGCTATTGAAATAATGCAACAAGATGAGGATCTTGAACCAAAATCTGTTGATGAATGTAGATAAAGAAATGATTGGCCAAAATGGGAAGATGCTATCCAGGCAGAATTAACTTCACTTGCGAAACGTGAAATTTTTGGATCTGTAGTCCAAACACCAAATGGTGTTAAGCCTGTTGGCTATAAATGGGTTTTTGTACGTAAAAGGAATGAGAAAAATGAGGTACAAATATATAAGGCACGCTTTGTTGCACAAGAATTTTCACAAAGGCCTGGTATCGATTATGAAGAGACGTATTCTCCTGTTATGGATGCTATAATGTTCGGTTATCTCATTAGTTTTGCTGTCCATGAAAAGCTTGACATGCATTTAATGGATGTGGTTACAGCCTACCTTTACGACTCACTTGATAATGAGATATACATGAAAATTCCCCAGGGATTTAAAATGCCTGACGCACATAATTTGAAGTCCCGAAAAATATTTTTAATCAAATTGCAAAAATCTTTATATGGTCTAAAGCAATCAGATAGAATGTGGTATAACCGCCTTAATGAGTATTTATTAAAGGAAGGTTATATAAATGATACCATTTGTCCATGTATTTTTATAAAGAAAACAACATCAGAGTTTGTTGTACTTGCTGTATATGTTGATGACATAAACCTTATTGGAACTCCTACTCAACTCCAAAAGGCAATTGATTATTTAAAGAAGGAATTTGAGATGAAAGATCTCGAAAAAATAAAATTATGTCTTGGTTTGCAAATTAAACATTTGGCAAACGAGACTTTTGTTCATCAATCTGCCTACATAGAAAAGGTATTGAAATGGTTTTACATGGATGGAGCACATCCATTAAGTACTCCGATGATTGTTCGATCACTCGATGTGAATAAGGACCCGTTCCGACCTCAAGAAAAGAATGAAGAACTTCTTGGTCCTGAAGTACCATATCTTAGTGCAATTGGTGCACTTATGTATCTTGCTAACACTACAAGGTCTGACATAACTTTTTCGGTTAATGTCTTAGCAAGATATAGCTCTGCTCCTACAATGAGACATTGGAATGGAATCAAACACATATTGCGGTATCTAAAAGGGACTATCGATATGGGATTATTTTATGGCAATGATTGCAGTCCCCATCTTGTTGGTTATGCCGATGCTGGGTATTTATCTAACCCACACAAGGCTCGATCTCAAACAGGCTATGTGTTTACATATGGAGGCACTGCCATATCTTGGCGATCGACTAAGCAATCAATAGTGGCTACTTTATCTAATCATGCTGAGATAATTGCTATTCATGAAGCAAGTCGAGAATGTATATGGTTGAGGTCTATAATATACCTTATTCGAGACAAATGTGGTTTGAAGTGTGATAAATTACCCACAATTTTGTATGAAGACAATGCATCATGCATAGCCCAATTGAAAGGAGGATTCATAAAAGGGGATAGGACAAAGCACATTTCACCAAAGTTATTTTTCACACATGATCTTCAAAAGAATGGTGATATCAATGTGCAACAGATCCATTCAAATGATAATATGGCTGATTTGTTCACCAAATCTCTACCGACGTCAACCTTCAAGAAACTAGTGTACAAGATTGGGGTGCGAAAGCTCAAGGATGTGAATTGATGCTCTCATCGGGGGGAATTAATACGCGTTATACTCTTTTTCCCTTACAAAGTTTTGTCCCACTGGGTTTTCCTTGCAAGATTTTTAACGAGGCAACCAAAAGGCGTATTTTTAAATATGTGTACTCTTTTTCCTTCACTATGATTTTGTTTTCCATAAGATTTTTTTCTAATAAGATTTTAGCGAGGCACATTATCTATGGACATCCAAGGGGGAGTGTTATAAGAGAAATCAAATTATGTTGGATGTCTACTCTTCCTGCATGATCTTCTCAAATGCTTAATGACATATTCATTGACATATTTCTATGCTTAATGACATATTCAATGACATATTTTTATTCACTTTTCATGCCTATATAAAGGCCTTGTAATAGATAAAAAAAAAAGACACAATTGAAGAAGAAATAAGAATCTCTCTTCCTCTCTTTCTCTCTATATCTCTTAACTTGTTTTTTTTTGTTCAATATTGTTATTTTGAGTTATATTTATACCATGCCCTTTATCTATTCAAATTATTTAATTTAATAGTAATAACAAACATATGCAATAATGGACGATTATGATAAGAAACCATATGCAATTAAAGATGGGATGCGTTCATTTCTAATTACGGGTGTGTCTGGGAAAGGAAAATGTTTTCCTTGAAAATGTTTTCATGAAAAATAAGTTTTTCCTTATTTGGTTGGTGAGTGCAAAACTTATTTCGAAAAATATTTTCTAGTATTTGGTTAGAGAGTAGAAATACCTTGTGGGGGTGGGTTGGTGGGATGAGGAATAGGGTGGGGAAGGTTGAGAAGGAGTTTTGGAAAATGTTTTCCCTTCTATTGATAGGGAAAATATTTTCCTACAATTGGAGAAAAAAGAGTTCATGAGGAAAATGTTTCAAAACATTTAAGCCAACAAAATATGGGAAAATTGGAAAATATTTTCCGTCATACCAAACACACCCTACGTGCTGTCGAGATTTCTTTTAAAAGTAACACCTCGCAATCACAGACGGAGCAAGAATTTTAATTTATGGGTTTTGAATTTTAGAAACGATTTTAAGTGTTAGTAATAATTAGATTCTAATTAAGTTAGTTAATACTTATTAATAATTTCTTAACATAATTATATTGTTTGAGTAAAAGTTACTGTGTTCGGCCGAACATCCAAGAATTATGGGAGAATGAATGCCAAATCTGAAGCAAATCGAAAAGCTAGTTCCCGTGGAGTGAGTCTAGTGCTTCCTTTAACCTAGAAGCACTCAGTGAGCCTTCAATAATGTCCTTCCTGACCTATTGTTTGAGTTGACCGAAGGCGGCGGGTGGATGGAACCAAAGACGTTGACGATCGATTCCTTTCAAAGGGAGTTGTTGCCGACCCTTACACCATAAAAAAAAAATATCAGTTTCGGATCCGACAAGAGAAGCAACTAGATTTTACTTTTTTTTATTAGACCGACACTCAATACCCGTAGCTCGACTTCTCTGCCTCCACCCTTGCCCGCAATGAATTATGTTTTTAAGACACATGACCTGACATGATCGTGACATTATATATTTCTTATATTCCATGTTATATGTCCTCTATAATACACATTTTGTTGTCTAGCTCTTCTGTATCCAAAAATGGAAAGGAGATAAGATTCTGTTGTTTCCTAATTAAATATTACGCACATTTTTATGTATACTCCGTAAGTTTATAAATTATATAATTGCAAAGCTATAGCTTCATAAGTCTTCTTGACTGATTGGCAAGATATGCCTATATATGTTGTTTAATTGGTCATAAGTTTATTGTTGGACCGACAAGACTTGCAGCTATCTTCATTTTACCAATCTTATTAAGTTATTCACAAGTTTCAATGGATTGACAAGAGTTGTTTGTATTGTTTAATTTATTCACAAGTTTTGGCGAAATGACCAGACTTGATATTATTTTTATTCTAACTATGGTTAATGAGGAGTTAGATTTTAATGGGGTGAACATTTTCACATTTATCCTCACTGCCAGAGATTCTGCCATGATCATTAATTTTCTTTACATATTTTTTATTTTTTCCCTTCAGTTCATTCATTTAGTTTTATGGCAAAATATTTTTGTATCCGGTGTTTAGACTAAACCAAATGACTACATAACTTAGTTCGATTTATAATTTAACCACGGTAAATTAGTTCCATTTTGTATAAACAATAGGTGAGAGTAAGTCATAATATTGGGTAAAATCCAAAGTACATAACTAATTAACAGAGATAAAAAGTCTTCCTTGAGCCACAAGCCTGTAACCTGACTAATAAGGGTTGTGGTGGAGTGGTAATTAGTACTCCTTCATCTTTAATCAGAGATTTCGGGTTCGAGTCCCTGGGTATGGAGTCATTTTTGTTAGGGAACGCTTTACCCTTCAATGTGGGACTTTCCGGCATGAATCCGTATTTAATCGGGCCCCAATATTATAGCGGATACTGAGTGAGAAACCAAAAACAATACCTGTAGCCTACATCGACCAACTGTTAGTGACTTCATAGAATGGAGTTATGGTAGTTGAAAAAGCATACTATTAAAGGTTTAAACCATAAGTTTAAATAAAATAAAGAGTGAGAATAAATAAACAATGGCAGGCAGGCACGACAAATTTATCTGTAACATCACATGTCACATGTAGCAGTATATATATATATAGGCGGATCCAGGATTTAAGATTATGGGTGCACCACGATACTTGTCATAATATCAAGAGATGTAATTCTTTTAGTGTTTTATGACATATTAATAATTTTGCACATTATTCAAAGAGATAAACTATAATTTGGGATAAAAATATTTAAGCAAGTCTCATCATGAACTTAGATCTTATTGTCATATAAATTATTTATAATAAAACTAATATATAGTGGTTCAAGATAAAGACAAATCTCAATGGAAGTAATCAGTAGTTTAATTTCTGACTCCTTAAGTTATTGTTTACCATGAAAAATTGGAGAAGGAGATTAAAAAAAAAAAGAAAAATGATAAGAAGGGAATAAAAATAGAATTAAAACAAAAAACGAACTCCGAAATACAAACTAAATACGTGGTATTATATTAATGTGTGTCCATAGGGCCTCGACCGGAGGCACCAAGCCAAAATTTGAGCATGGTACCATCTACTCTATATGGCTAAACGATTAAAAATTTATACAAAAAATCTGCTTTTACTTGGCAAGAGGATGGGTGCATGTGCCCCTTGTTTCCTAACATATATATATATATATATATATATATATATATATATAAGAAAAATATGTATTGGTATAATGCATAAGATTCATACAAAAAATAAGCACTTTTTATTGTCATTATCATAAACGTTAGCAGCAGACTCCAAAATTTGAAATCTGTATTGAAAATCATTTAAAAAATCACAAACCGAGTGCTACAAATTCTACTAACATTTAGGGTGAGTTTGCCTGTTTGGTATGAAGGAATATTTTCTAGTTTTTTTTATATATCTTGTTTGGCATAAATGTTTCGAAAAATAGTTTCCTCATAAATATGTCTTCCTCCAATCGGAAGAAAATGACTTCTCTATCAAGAGGAAAAATTATTTTTCAAAACTCACTTTCAATCTTTCCTATCCCACCCTCATTCCTAGGGGCGGCTCAATAAGTTTGGTAAAGCCAAACTTTAATGGGAGGCCTTTTAAAAAAAATCCTACATATTTTTAGTAGAAGATTTTTCTAGCTTTTTGAAAATAAAATTTTTAATAATTTTTTGATAAACCATTTAATATCTCATGTGACAGTATTGATATTAAGTAATAGAACATGATTCTAGAAGTTGATAACTTTATATTAAAAGAATTTTTTGATATTTCAATATACTTGTTGCAGTTATGGCAATGATAAAAACATGAGGAAAAAATAGAGTTTAAAAGTGCATTACATATTTTCTAATGATTAATGTAATCTTTTTTTATATAAAATATTTTACTTTTCTACTTTGAAATACTTAATATTTTCTTAAAAAGATTTGGGGCCTAAGAGTTGTGGTGAGATGGATGGATAGCATCTCTCCTTCTTTAACCGGAAGTATTCGGTTCGAATATTTAGAATGAAAACAATCCCTTCTAAGGGACAATTCCCACTCTAATGAACTTTACACGGTACAAATTCGAATTATTCAATGCCCCAAATTAAATACCGGACATCAAATAGGAATTGAAAAACAAAAATTAAGGCCCTTAAAATTCTGGGGTCTAAAGCCTCCGCTTTAGTGACTTCACCCTCTGGCCGCCCCTGCTCACCCCCAATCTACACCTTCGCCACCCCGCCCCCCAGATCCCTGACCTACCAGCTTGCACCCCAACCTTATCCAAACCACCTCGACCAACGCCACCACGCCGTCTTGATTGATGTTATCTCTTCAACCGTTATCCAGCAGTGATTTGGCTTCCCACATTGTTCTCCTTCATCCTATTTTAACTGTCCTGCACATGGAGCACCGCATTAGTAATGTACGATTAACTCTTTTTGATCATCATTAAAATTATAAACCTAACTAAGGTCGGGGTTCGGGGCTATAAATCAAAGTCCAGATCGATTAGGGGTTCGAGCTTGGGGTCGGGATTAGTGTTCAAGGTTCGAGGTCGGGGTAGGGGTAAGTAAGGAGTGCAAAGAATTACTTTACAAAACCTAATGAGGTATGAAGAAAATAAGATCTAGTGAAAACGAGGTATTCTATGATCATCACGGAGTTTATGATACACTATGTGCTATTACAAACAATACTTAGCAAATGAAAAAATATAAATGCCCGGAAGAAGGTATCAACTTTGTATTTATATTAAAAGTCTATTAAATATGTATACTATGAACCCACTTACTAAAAGAGTCATGTGTTCCGTGGCAATTCAGAACCTATAAACTTCATATCCTGATTCCGCCTCTCGACTCATGTCTATTTAAACAACTAGATTAGTTTCTTTATATCACTGAGATAAGTACCTGCGCTGCTTACCCCCCACACACCCCCGGCACCCCCGCAAAATAATGACCTCTTTGTTCCTATGGCAGCCCCTCCCATCCAAGAAAATATCATGTCTACGGCAGAATAATACATCATTAGTACTATCTGCGCGTGGTTTAGGGAAGATTTCAAACTCACTGAACTGTAATTTTGATAATATTAATGATCAGCTTATCCCTAAACATGTTGCTATAATAATGGACGGAAACAGGAGATGGGCTAAGGCTAGAGGCTTACCAGTGCAAGAAGGTCACAAATATCTTGCTCCTAATTTAAAACAGATCTGTAACGTTTCTTCTAAACTGGGAATACAAGTTCTCACTGCTTTTGCTTTCTCTACTGAAAACTGGACTCGCTCCAAGGTAGGTACGCATCCTACATATAATTATTTTCTGATGTTAGTACGGTAAAGTTGACTCCATGTGACCTATAAGTCACGGGTTCGAGCCGTGGAAGTAGCCATTAATGCTTCCATTAGGGTTACACCCCTAGGATGCGTGAATAATGCTTAGTGCATCGTCTTCTGGTTTTAGCGTTATCATTCGTTTTCATTGTCTATTGAAGTTAAATCGTCTAGTGCATATATAGATCGATCTTCTATTTGATTCGATTATTTTCTGATGTTAGTAACGACGTATCTGGTTTTAGCGTCAACATTCTTTTTCGTAGTCTGAGGATCAGAGGTAGAGGTAGAGGTAGGCCTAAGAAGTATTGTAGAGACGTGATTATGCAAGACATGACACAACTTCAGTTTATATAATAATAGGAGGGTGTGCCGATGTGAAGGTCAAGAATTATGGTAAAAGCTTAGTAGGTAGTCCAGCGTGTCTCTTTTTCATGTCGGTAGTATTAATATTAGTCTCTTATTTTCTTATTCCAGAATACTATTACTATATGTTATTTCTTTCGCTTCGTTTTCTTATCATCTTATCTTCCTGTTGCAACTGCTTGTTGTTACTCGTTCCTTTTTATCTTTTCTTGAGCCAAGTGTCTATGTACATATTACCCTTTCCGGACCCCACTTTGTGGGATTATAATGAGTTTGTTGTTGTTATTGTATTTTTTTTCATAGTCACTTGAATCATGATATAGAAAATTTAATTCTTTAGCTCCATATGATTAATTTTGA
This sequence comes from Nicotiana tabacum, assembly GCF_000715075.1. Classification (NCBI taxonomy): domain Eukaryota; kingdom Viridiplantae; phylum Streptophyta; class Magnoliopsida; order Solanales; family Solanaceae; genus Nicotiana; species Nicotiana tabacum. Next base: position 114,576,305 of record NC_134093.1, read on the forward strand.
AAACAAATCTGTTTTCGTTGTTGAGGCTGAATAACAAAATATATATTTGATTTTGAGTAGGAGGAGGTTGATTTCTTGATGCAACTGTTCGAAGAGTTCTTTGAAGAATTTATGAGGTAATCAACTTCTTTAGCGAATTTCACGATAGTCCAAATATGTATATCTTGTTTTAGAATACAAAATTCAAAAACGAAAAACATTAAACTTTGTGTCAAATCAAATATTGTCGCTACAGGCTCGAGATGCGAATTTCTATTATTGGAGATAGATCGAAACTTCCCACACTTTTACAAAAACGCATAGAGTTGACAGAAGAGGCCACAAAAGCCAACACAGGACTTCATGTTGTGATTGCACTAAACTATGGAGGGTATTATGACATATTACAAGCAACCAAAAGCATTGCTAGTAAAGTAAAAGACGGTCTTCTGCAGTTGGAGGATATTAACAACGATTTATTCGAACGAGAACTCGTTACGAAGTGTATCAAGTTTGCTAAACCTGATTTACTTATAAGAACTGGTGGAGAACAAAGAATTAGTATCTTTTTATTGTGGCAGTTGGCTTATTCTGAATTGTATTTTACAAAGACTTTATTCCCTGACTTTGGAGAAAATAATCTGAAGGAGGCCATACTTTCCTTTCAACAAAGACAAAGACGTTTTGGTGGCCACACATATTGAAACAAATTAGATATTAATCAGCCTTCATAGGGCACGGTGCATAAAATATTCCGTGTTAGTTTTTCCATATTTAATTAATGTGCTTTAGTATTTTGTGATCTGCATCCTTTCAAAATAATCAGCCATATCAATGATTTGAAGTAGCGACTTTTTTTTTTTATTTTTTTTTATGCAGCTGTTCGAGAAATTCTTTAACAAACTTATGTGACAATTTGTTTGATAAAGCAAAAAAGGAGGAATGATTGTGATGTAAGATTAGATTTCTATGTAATGATGTTTGTCTGGATATTTTTTGGCTGATAAACTGAATGATTGTTATACATATATCATAACAGTTGAAGTTTAGATTCTATTTGGTTGTTTATTAACTATTGTTGGAGAGCTCGTTTAGATATTCCGTTTGCAAGTTAGCTAACTAACTTACACCGATGTACTACCAGCATCGGTTGTCCAGTAGAGGCGTATTCGAGATTTTAAGAAGATAGGTGCATTCTTACGACGAGATGGATCAGAATTTACATTTGATGAGTTGAGCCCAATGACTATATATTATATTTTCCATCGCGGTTTTTTTATTTTATTTTTAATATACACTTATTTTAATTATATAAAATTTTACGATTACAGAACAGACTTAAGAATTTTAAAATATAAACCAAACACAAAAGGAGAGAAAGAAAATGAAAATTTTTCTTTCATAAGATATATATATATATATATATATATATATATATATATATATATAGAGAGAGAGAGAGAGAGAGAGAGAGTTTAATCTACTGAATTGTCAGTCAACTATCCCAAATTATCTGCTAAAGTTATTTTTCTTTCTTTTGTAACAACAAAGTCACTTAACTATGCCTATACCACTCAAAAGGTCGCTCAACTAGATTTTTCAAATTTTGGATTGTCAAATACCTATTTTACCCTCTAAATTATAAACATTTATCTTCTTTTTATTTTTTTTAACTTTTTAATATTATGATTTTTCCCTTTTAATTTATATTATGGACTTACCTATATAATAAATAAAAAATATTTATAAATTAAAAAAATAAAAAGTATTTAAGCATATATAATGCTGGAATAACAAAATAATGAGCATAGTAAAAAAATTAATTAGAATAATTTGTTCGTAATAATTTTAGTATTAACAACAAAAAATAAAAAATTTATTTACACAATTAAGAATGAAAGAAAATAAAGGTTGTAAAATATATATTCCATGCACGTAACATAAAAATAATTATTTAAATAAAGGTATTTTTATAATATACATTATATATTCTTGAAAATTATGCTCAAGTATATTATTATTCCGTCATTATATGAGCTGAAAACTAATTTTTTATTTTTATTTTATAAATAAAATATATTTTTCTATAGGTAAGTCTACAATGTAGATTAAAAAGAGAAAAAACTTATAATATTTAAAAAGTTAAAAAAATGATAATTTAAAGGGTAAAATAGGTATTTGACAATTAAATTTTTGGAAAATCTAGTTGAGTAACCTTATAAGTGCTATATGCATAGTTAAATGATTTTGTTGTTACAAACGAAAGAAAAATGACTTTATCAGATAATATGGGATAGTTGAATGACCATTTGAGGAATGAACTCTCTCTCTATATCCGATAACATTACACTATACGACTTTTTAACATGATTTATTATCCCGAATTTACCGCAAATGTATATCCGATAACATTACACCATTGGACTCTTTTACATGATTTAGGAAAAGGTACATTGATGCGCACAGTAAAACTACACTACTCCACCTAGATATACCCCTGTAATGTCCAGTACTCAAACAAATGACAATTACTTAATAGGTCATAGAATGGTAAAAGGAATTTTTTCCTATAGATACAAAATACGAATATTATTTACTCAATTACATATATAGATTACAAATTTCAGTAAATGGAGGAACATATTATTCTTTGGGCATTTTAAGGGTGTTCTTCAAAGATGGTAATATAAACACAACAACAACAACCCAGTAGGATCCTACAAGTGAGGTTAGTGAGGGTAGAATGTATGCAGACCTTATCCCTACCCCGAAGAGATAAAGAGGTTGTTTCCGAGAGATTATCGGCTAAAAAATAATAGACCCATAACAACAACAAAAACCTGAAAAATAGAATCAACATCATAAAAACCAATAAATAAATAGAAAGGTCAAAATGTGAAATACATAAAAAAAAAAAAAAAAATGGTGAAACACAACCAAAACAGCTAAAGATGGAAATAAAAACACATACATAAATAAAGCGAAATTAAAGGAGATGGAGAATTGCTTAGGGTTGTGCTGACATTTGACCATTGCCATTTCAAGCGAAACGTCAAAAAATTTCACGATACGTAGCAACTAAATACAGATCATTCTGTTTCGCTCCAGTTAATCCATGTGTTTCAGTCATATCCAAATCTTGTGGATTAATTCCATATGGGAGTTTCCATTCAAAGTTGTAGAGCAATTGAGCTAGAGGGACTCCAATATTAGCTAAACCAAATTGTATTCCTGGACAAATCCTTCTTCCTGTACCAAACGGAATATACTCAAAGTAATTTCCCATAAAATCAATTGAAGAGTTGTAAAATCTCTCTGGTATAAAACTTTCGGGATCATTCCAACTTTCAACATCTCTTGCAAGTGCCCATGCATTGACCAATACTTTGGTCTTATTAGGTATATTATATCCTGCAATATTAGTTTCCTCCCTACATTCCCTAGGTCCCATAAGTGGAGCTGGAGTATGTAGCCTTAATGTTTCCATAATCACTAACTTTAAATATGATAACTTTTCAACAATATTATCTTCTTCATCATATATTTTCTTTCCTTTAAAGACTTGTCTCACTTCACTTTGGGCCTTGGCCATAACATTTGGGTTCTTCATCAATTCTGCCAATGCCCAAATTAAAACTGTAGATGAAGTTTCAGTTCCACCTAGAAAGATATCCTACATCAACAAACATATAACTAAAGTTAATAGAGATCGATTCTTACCTGAGGTAAATGATAACAACATATCTAGTGGATTTTCACAAGTTTATATTTTGCTCACACAATAAGTAATTTTTGCTGCAACTACTTTTTTTGTGTGTGTGTCAGTGTCTGAGTTATTTATTAGGAGCTGGTCAAGATTAAAAGAGATTAACAACCGTGTTTTATTTTAGGAAGGAGTATAAAACATCAATAACATACCAAGTGCAATTTCACGTAATTGGGTATAGGGAGAGTAGTGTATATGCAGACCTTACCCTTATCTTTTGGAGGTAGGGACAGTGTTTTCAATAAACACTCAACTCAAGGAAAGCATAAGCATACAACAACAACAACAACTCAGTGGGATCCCACAAGTGGAATCCGGGAAGGGTTATATCTACGCAGACCTTACCCCTACCCTGAAGGATAGAGAGGCTATTTCTGAAAGACTCTTGACTCGAAAGTAAAAATAGAAATAACAACAACAAAGCCAGAAAAAATGATATCAACAATGTAAGGACCGGAGAAAAAATAAATGGAAGAAGGAAAGCATAAGCCATGCAAAAGAAATAGTAACAACAATAAGAAAGCAAACTTACAAAAAGCATAGCTTTTATATGGCCATTTGTGATTGGGAAATGAAGTTGGTCCTTCTCCTTAATTCTTAGGAAAACATCAACCAAATCTTCATCTCCAAACTCACCATTTCTCTTGTTCCCAGCTGCTCTATTTGCAATATGCTCATTGATTATATTTTCCATAATTTCATCAACTTTTCGATGTGCATTCACCAATCTAGATTCCATACCACTCAAATTGTGAAGTAATTTCCAACAAGGGAACAAATCAGCTACAAAAAATCCTCCTGCTAATAAGAGTACTTCTTTCAAAAGTGTCCTAAACTCGCCTCGATCTTTGCATATTTTTCCAAAGGCTGATCTACAAGTAACAGAGTTGGTAAACATAAAGATTTTTTCTGTTATATTAACTTCAGTCATAGATCGAATTGATGAAATGAGACTCGAAAGCTCTTTTTCTCGAATTCCACTAAACGACTTTACCATCTTTGAGCTAAGAAGTTCTACAATACAAATTTTACGCATTTGCCTCCAGTAGTCACCATATTGGCTAAATACCATATCTATATTATTGTAAAAAATGATGGTTGAGGATGTAAGTTGTGGCCTATTAGCAAAAGCAAGATCGTGAGTTTTAAGAACTTCTTTTGCAATTCTAGGTGATGATATGATTATTGTAGGAACTTGCCCTAGTTGCAAATACATAAGAGGTCCATATTTCTGTGCTAAATTTTTAAGAGTGCGATGTGGAAGTTCTCCTCCAATTAAGTGATGTAAACTTCCAATAAAGGGAAGTCGCCATGGACCTGGAGGTAATCTTTTGTTTTGGTTTCTGGTTTTTGATAT